>NC_067472.1:119816236-120183736 GCF_947179515.1 Apodemus sylvaticus
TAGAGTAATTTTACAAATAAGTATTTCATTTTTCTAATCCTTATATGCAAATTTTATGGAACAATATACATACTGGCCTGGCTCTTCACCTTCTTTTTCCTTTCCTTTTCTTTCTTTCTTTTTTCGTTTTTTGGCCTGTCTATTTCTATCCCCTGCAAAAGAACTTAATTGTATACTCCTTCTTATTTATGCAATACTAGTTTGAAAATTCACTTTTAAAGCTTTAGTTTTCCTCAACAATGATAACACCACCTATTTAATAATGATATCTCTGTGAATAATACATACAAATCTTAGAATAAAAGCTAGTATTCAGAGTTCTAGATGTTGGATTCCAAACTCATCTGAAACAGATAGCAATTGAAAATGCAAACTCTAATTGATAGTATTGACATACCATAGCACAATTCAAAAACTCACACTTCTAAAACATGATGCAACATAAATTAGCATGTAGTGATTGTTTTAAAACTTCTTGGATACTGAAAAAATAAAAATCAGATTATATATATATATATATATATATATATATATATATATATATATATATATATATATATCTTTAATATTTTTGAAACACAGCTGTGAGAAATGCTTACTCTTTAGTACTCTGAAGAATTATTGTTTTCATTGCTTCTAGAATTATAAAAACATATCATCCAAGATATAGAATATTTTATTTCTAATCACAGTGTTTCCAATATGATTTTTATCAATGTATTTATCTTTTCTATTCCACAAAAGAATTTTGAAACTATGTGCATATGGGAGATATAAGCAATTTTATTACATTGAGAAAATATATCCTTACCTGTCATGTTAGAAATTTCATTTTCTGGGCAGGGGTAACAATCAAAACAGCAGACAGCCTTTTCCTCCTGTAAATATTTTCTGAGTCCTGGTTTGCAAGGAACACTACACATGGAGGCTAGAATCTGAAGAAATTCAGATACATTAGGGAAATGAAAAGTTTAACATATGTATCAAAACACTAGAGTGATTTACAAGGGAAAGCCAATTAAATATTTCCATATACATACCATATCATGATACAAATCAAATTTTCATTGTTCTGATTTTTAATGATAAAACTTATTCAGATATTTGGTGCTTTTAATATCATGAAACAATTATGAGAGAGCAAATAAAAGAGAGATCAAATAGAGAGAAACAGAGAAAGAGAGAGAGGGAGGGAGGCAGGGAGAGAGAGAGAGAGAGAGAGAGAGAGAGAGAGAGAGAGAGAGAGAGAGAGAGAGAGAGAGAATGAATCCAGGATGGTAGAGGTCAATAAATAAGGAAATGTTAAAAATTTTATTCCATAACAAAATAAATGTACACAAGTTTATAGGCAGTTTTGCTTCATGTAAAGCATTAAAATGAAAACTAAATTACCTGCTTGATATCTGTCACCCACTCTACCATTTCATCAAATATAAACAATTGTTGCCCATTTGGAAAATGACCAGAAAAATTTCCTATTTTCATTTTAAGTCCTTCCTGTTTTAAAAAATCCATGATATAGAAAATGTCATACTCTTTATCCAGTGTTTTATTCTGGTTCATGTTCACTAGGTCTCCAGCAGGATTTACAAATTGTATGGTCTTTAGAAAAGAGAACATCTAAAACACAGTTGAATTTTAGTTTCAACTATGCGTACATAGTGGTAAAGAAATTATAAAATTTGTAATATCATTCATATCCATTAACAATCTTATTCTAAAATCTACATTTACCAGAAATATTCAGCAATGAAAAGTGAAATGTATTACATATACACTCAAAGTTTCACTATACTTTACAAAAACATTGTCTCACTGGACTTGATGCCTTTATACATGCACACCAGAATTTTATGTTTGGAGCACAGTGATAAATTATCCGTTTTTTTTTTTCTGCCAATTGTGTTATTTTATCATAAGACAAGAAAACTAAATACTCAGTTGTTTAAAATAAAGAAAAAGTAATTGAAATTGTTTGAGTTCTATTCATTACAAATCTCAGAAAAATTTTGATCAGATAAAAAATCATTTTCTTAATTTCACTTACTAAATGTATAAGAAAAAATTCAGATGGTAAACTCATGAGATTCATGTATGATAGAATAACAGGAAATTTCAAAACTGAGATTGTGAAATGCAAAGTTGGGTGTCATTGTTGGCTATAACATAAATTATGACACTAATAAGGTGTGCTTCTTATGCAGTAGAAGAGTCCTAAATACATGCATTTAGGATAAATTTTACTTATTTACAAGTTTTTGAATTTATGTTTCCCTTCATGAATACCAACTCTGATATATATACCATTCAGTTTAAGAATTATTACCTTCCAGGGGTTAAATTCCAATATCTTTCCCTCATGCTCTGAGACTGTGTCTACTTGTTGCAGAAGCATCTCATGAAGTGAGTGGGCTACAGCATACACAGAATTGTATAAATTGTAACATGTCTCACTCATAGACATTCCAAGAGGTGGCACAAAAATCCATTTAAATAGGGTTTTGGTTGCACAATTCTTCAGTGTTGTACAATTAGGTAGTGGTAAAGAACACATAAAATAAGTCCACCAAAGTTTAGCAAAAGAAATGTCACTACTGTAGTTAGAAGGGTGCAGTATCTTCAGAAATTGTTTAAAACCAGGCATCTCAGGCTGCTGATGTGAAAAAATAATAGTCCCATGCATGGAGTTAAGCATGAAATCTCCTATCCTTGTGATCATATCAAATTGTGACACACTGACCCATAGTCTCTGAATATTTCTAAATTTCCAAAGTATGAAGTTAAAGTGTAGAGGAGATTCTTTATCCCCATAGACAATTACAACTTTTGCTGATGACATTGTGATTTGATGATAATATTTATGAAACATTTTAAGGTATAACAATTCATCATTTGGGATAATAGTGACAAATGCTAAGCAGATGGTGTTTCTTTCCATTAGTGCTTTCAATTCAGAAAGAAATTGAATTCCATGGTCATCATCTGTAATGATCACTCCTACCCAGTTCCACCTGAAGTGTACTGCTAGGGTCACCATGCCTAGTGGTAGAGGTGTGTCTTTAGTAGACATCTGGTAGAGATGAGGAAACTGTTCCTGGTCACTTAGAAGGAGATGAAAGTAACCATAGTAAATCTGAAAGATATTGACCAAAAGAACCATTATAAAGAAGACAGAATGCAAAGGGCTCAGTCTAAGACCTAATTGTGGTAGAGCACATGCTACAAGTGTGAGAAAGTATTGATTATTCAGGTTATTATGAAAATCATATCCAATGACTTGTGAATTGCTATACAAGTACAGACAAAATAAGTGACCTGGTAATACATTACACATTATGTTGTCTCTGCTGCCCATTTGTCATTAAGTTGTTAGTTTTGCCACAGAAAGTGTCTAAACTTTATGTTCAATAGATCAGTATAGGTGCAAATGAATTCTCTCAATTTTATTTAGTCTTGGTACTCAGAAACTCAGACTGTAGAAAGATAATATTTCTTTAAATATAACACTCTGTTACTTACCTCTGGAGTTCTGGAGATATACTGGAATGGTCCAAGTACATAAGATGCCATCCATATAGGTCCCGTAAGTACGATTAAATATCTTTTCTCATCTTTACAGTAGTAATTAGGAATAATTTCCTTCCTTTTCAAGGACCAATTTTTTTCCACATTATCCTTAAGTATGTTACATTCTACCTTAACTAATAGGGAAATGTTGGGTAAAATATGAACATTCCTATTGATTTCTTCAATGGCAAAATAAGCAGAGGAAATCAAGTGGATAGTCTTACGTGTTACCCTGAAAACAGAGCACATTAATTATAGAGGATATAGGTTCTTACTAATGTAATTTTAAATAAAACTCAATGTGGGTTGAATAAAGTTTTCGAGGAGTTTTGACACATCCATATGTTGATACATTTCATTACTGTGTTGTATTAGGATGTGAGACCTGCAAAATAGTTTAACAATCTAAATGTTGTTTTTTCAGTTTGATGAATTGAACTTTATTCTTTTGATCTTAAGGCTTGTGTCTAAAATGTGCAAAGGTATTAAGCATTGATCCACCATACATTTGATTAGAATTGGACTCATGACCTCTGTATGAACAGTTAGTGCTCTAAATTATTGATCCATCTCTCCAGCCCTGTTATCTTCTTCCTTGACCTGTTCTTTAACTGTGTTCTCAAATTAGACACCTTATGATTTTTTGTTTTGATGTTTTTAATAACATTTATTAAAATATGAACTTTACATTAAGAAGATTCTCTTAATTTTTGAAATTATCTACAGTTTCATCTTGTTTTTCTTGAACACCGAAATAGCAATATGTTGTTCATGAATAAAAAAAAATATTTCTGAGCTAAAAGTGAATCTGCCCATGACTTCATCTCCTTACTTTTGTACTGAACATATGTGGAATTGAAATAAGAATTATCTCCAATCTAGAATATTACTATTTTTTACAGAATCAGAACAAAACTTGTCATCACTCTACAAAATGGAATTAAGAAAATGTAGCCAAAATTTTCTGTATCAACAATTGCAAAAGTCTAAAGAATTCATAGGTAATCCAAAATCCACAATAATTCTTACATTTATTTCTTTATTTAACACAGTTCATCTCTTTTCATTTTTCTATTTAATGCTGTCAAAAATTGAGTGATATAAGATTGGTTATAACTACAACCAATCTTTTGATTTGGGCTGTGTTCCTCTAGCTTCACATGTACTCCTAGGTTGAACTAAGGTTGTTCTCTGTGATCACTAGGTATGCATAACTGTTTTTTTGGGTCTATTTGGTTTAGATTTGTCCAGATATGCTCTGTTTCTAATATGTTCACTTTAATTTCTCTCATTTATTAAACATAATTTAAGTGGACACCTTTGCTTTGATACATTTTTAAAGAGTTTGATAATCTTATTTAACAGTTACATATTCAGTATGTTGTACATGAGTATTTTGCTTCTGCCTCATCTGTATTTTTTGAAATGCTTCGGGACTAGAGTAAATATTTTTGTAAGTTCATAACTTGTGGTCCTGGAACTGGTAATGAACTGACTTAAGAGTCTTATGTTCTTGATTCTTTACAAATTCTTAGTTCTTAATAACTTTTATTCTAGTCTCAGTCCCTTATTTGTTGGATTTTTCTTTGATTCAGAAATACCAGAAATTGTATATATTTTCTAAATCTACTGCCCTTCTGTACTGGAGGATGTTATGCACTTTGAAAACTGAGTTCTCTAATTAATCCACTATGATTGTTAGTTAATGAAGGTTTAATATGTCAAATGATATTGACTTTTCTTTACAAACTACAGTTTAGAATAAAAAATAGCTATAAAAATCCTAAATAATAAAATACATAGTAGTTATCTCTGACCGCCCTTTCTACTCCACCCCTCTATCAATAAAATTGGATTGATGAAGTGGAGGTTGAGCAATAGAATACAGCCAAAGACCTAGAAAGAAACACACACCTTTAGACACAAGAAGTTTGTTTTAAGATAAAAATGTCCAGAAAACTGCACTAGAATACAGAAACTGTCTTGAATAATTATACTGGCTCACATGTATAGATGTATGGAGAAGATAAAATAATCTATGTCTATGATTGTGTAGAAATCTCAACCCTAAATTTTGTATCCATTTGGGGGATAGAAAAAAATTACTGGTCATACAGTTTCAAGGCAATACTCATGCACACAAGACAATCCCAGTGACTTTTTGGAAATTCTTTGTCTCATATTTTTTAGGATTTTAATTTTGGAAGTTTGCAGTTCTTTTGTGTTTATGTTATAGCTTCTATGTTTTCTTTTAATGGGCTTCTTCTTTGTAAAGATGCATATGTTTACACCGTCAAAAGCAGAAAACGGCAACCAACAAATTGGGAAAAGATCTTCACCAACCCTACATCCGATAGAGGGCTAATATCCAATATATACAATGAACTCAAGAAGTTTGACCCCAGGGAACCAAATAACCCTATTAAAAAATGGTGTACAGACCTAAACAGTGAATTTTCACCTGAAGAAATTTGGATGGCCAAGAAGCACCTTAAGAAATGCTCAACATCATTAGCCATTTAGGGAAATGCTGATCAAAACATCCCTGAGATTTCACGTCACACCAGTCAGAATGGCTAAATTTAAAAACTCAGGAGACAGCAGGTGCTGGCAAGGATGTGGAGAAAGAGGAACACTCCTTCACTGCTGGTGGGATTGTAAGATGGTACAAGCACTCTGGAAATCAGTCTGGCGGTTCCTAAGAAAACTGGGCATGACACTTCCGGAGGACCCTGCTGTACCTCTCCTGGGCATATACCCAGAGGTTCCCCGGCATGCAATAAGGACACATGCTCCACTATGTTCATAGCAGCCTTATTTATAATAGCCAGAAGCTGGAAAGAACCCAGATATCCCTCATTGGAGGAATGGATACATAAAATGTGGCATATATACACAATGGAGTACTATTCAGCAATTAAAAACAATGAATTCATGAATTTTTTAGGCAAATGGATGGAACTGGAAAACATCATCCTAAGCAATGTAATGCAATCACAAAAGAATACACATGGCATGCAATCATTGATAAGTGGATATTAATTAGCCCTGAAGCTCTGAATACTGAAGATACAATTAGCATATCAAATGATTCCCATGAAGAAAGAAGAAGAGAGCCCTAATCCTGGAAAGGCTTGATCCAGCATTGTAGGGGAGTACCAGGACAGAGAAAAGGGAGGGGGAAAGACAGGGGAATGGATGGAGAGAAGAGGACTTATGGAACATGGGGGCGGGGAGGGTACTGGGAAAGGGGAATGCTTTTAGAATGTAAACAAAGAATATAGAAAATAAATAAAAAATAATAAATAAATAAATTATTTATCTACAAAAATTAAATTGGCAAAATAACCACCTAAATCAAATCAGCTGTAAGAAGATTAATGTTTACTATTTTCAAACCCTGTACTTTAAATTACATTAACTGTTTTATACTATCATTTTATATCTAATGGCCTGTATATGAAATATTTAATGCTTCATGTTTTTAAAATATTGTTGGTTTTGTTTTGCCATCACCAGTGTTGCCGTATTTTTAATCTGCTTGGTGAGAGTCTACTAAACAGTTCTGTGATTTCTCTTTAATCTGTTGAAAAGTTGGAGTTTATTTGATGAGAATTTCCTGTTCAATGCACCGCAATGTCTTCTACTTCTAAGCATGTAAGTGAAGTGACATTTTGAATTTTAAAACTTGATTACTCCATTTAGAAATTAGCCTTTTATTATCCCATATAAAGTCATTATATACACATATGAAAAGTAACAATCCGTATCTATCTGTGTTTTAAATATTATAAAACCAAAAACTAATATAGGAAATGGATAGATATGAATGGGATAAAATGCTAAATGAGAAAGAATCAGTAATCTTTAAAACTATATCCCCTTGGTAGTTAAACCCTATGTAATGGAATCCCATAAATATAAGAGCTTATCTGCAGTGCAAAATGGACTTGTTTTTTTTTTTTTTTAAAGTGCATGTAGTAACATTGGAGAATGCATACATCTGGAAGAATTATTGGAGGACATTAAATATGATGATAACTCATTCTATGATACCAACAAATAGGTAATATACTTTATTATAAAAACAGATACCACAAGGAAGACTATATGTGGGAGAAAAAGAGGAAAAAAGTTCCTGCAATGTTGAAAGATATTTTGAATTATTCGTTGATTACTGTAAATTTCTCTGTAGATGTTCATCAAAAGAAAAATATCTATCATATAATATAGGCCTAATACTTATTAGGACTATAGAAGAGTTAATTTAAAAAGCATCCAATGGATTCAAGGTGTGTCCAATATGTGAAAATCTATTAATGTAATCAAGCATAAAACAAACAGAAAAATTCAATCAATCATCTCAAATGCTGAAAAGGCATTTGACAAAACACAATACCTCTTCACATTAAAAGTATTGGAGAGATCATGTATTCAAGGCTCATACATAGACATAAGGAAACAATATTCAGGGTCCTTAGATGAAATAGCCAACAGTGGGCATAGGGACATTGTAGAGTCCCCCTCCAGTATAAAGAAAAGCATAATATGGGTTGAAATCCCATAGTCAAAAACTCTGACCCTGGAATGTTTCTGTATAAAGGAACTGCAGTGACAAATATGGAGAAAAGACTAAGGAAAAGGAGGTTCAGTGATCTAGTCAAATTGGGATCCATCTCAACAGAGCCTCTAAGGTCTTACATCATTACTTATGCAATTGTGTATTTACAGACAGGAGCCTAGCATGACTGTCCTCTGAGAGGCCCAACAAGCAGCTGAGTAAGACAGATGCAGATACTTCCACCCAACATTGGACTGCATTCAGTGATACCTGTAGGTAAATTAGGGAAAGCCAGGTAGAAACTGAAGGGGAGGGTGACCCCAAAGGAAAACCATCAGTCTCAACTAACCTGGACCCCCTAGATGTCTTACACACTTAACAAACACAGAAGCATCACGTAAAACCATAGGATGAAAATTGTCATATAAAGGGAATTTCTCTAAGAGCAAATTCAATAGTGTCATTCAGTCATTCTGCATATAAATAGATTGTGATTCAAAAATGACAATAAACAAACTACACCTTAACTATAATAATTAGTGAAATGGCCAGCCAAGAAACAAAATAAATTTTAGTTATGTCCTAGAAATGGACAGACAGAAGTCACATAGTATTTTATCTCTCACTCAACATCCCTGGAATGCTTAATGTGCATTTATTAATAAATGAAAGATGTACTTACTGCTTGTCTAGATTCCTAGTGAAGTAATCATTCTTCACATAATCATGCTTTGTATAAATTGAAAAGAAGCAATCAGTCTCTTTATCTCCTAAATCATTTTCTGTGTCTTTTATTCTCCAAAAGCACCTGGGGTCACTCAAATGACAATAAAGAAAGGAAAGCTTCAGAAACAAGAAGATAAGACTCAAAGAGAGCATGTTTGCCATGTCATCAATATAGGTGCCTGAGCAAAATGCAGCATGAAGCATCAGGCAGGCAGATTCTCACATATCAAATTTTCATGAATATATCTACCGTTTATTGATGTAGTTACTGTTAAAGAGCACATGTACTTCTCACAGCATTTAATTTACAGTTCACTGTTTGTCTCTGGAGGATTCTGAAGCACACTCTGGCCTGGGGCTCCGCATCTGTGATTGTATAGTCAGGTGAAAAAAAAAGGGGAAATAATTTTGATCAGGATTATCCTTCTATGTATCCCTTATGAATACATTCATGCCAGTAGACATGAAGGTTCCTGGACACAATTACTTTTGGGAATATTTTCTTACAAATCAAGTTCATCAGACCAGTTTTCTGAAATCATTTGCAAGAGTTCACTTTTGTTACATAGGTTATTCCATTAAGTCTTACAAGCAATTATGCCAATGAATCCAATTGAATAAAATTGTCCTCAGTAATAAAAAGATTAAAAAAGTAAGCAATATCTTTATGCATCTTCAACAATTTAAGACATTAACTAAATTGTTGCTTTCTGTCTGATTCTTGTTTAATGCATTTGTTATTGAATTGTTTATAATTGAATTGAATTATATGAGAACAGGGTCATGAAAATACATAATTTGGAATTCATGTTATTCATAAACTATTAACAAAATCTCATTACATGGGAAATCAAAGTCAAGCAAATTTTATTTCATTGTTCATTAAAGAGCAGGCTAAATAGCAATCTGAGTACAAGAACATACTGTACACTATCTTATGTGACCCCAAGGTGTATTAACCTTAGTAGTGATGTTGAATAAGAAATCCATACTATTAATATGCAGGAGAAATTTCCATTATGATGTGTCATTTCAATGCATAATTTTCCTGGGTTATTTTCTGTTTGACCTACAATTTAAATTGAGTTCTAAACATTCTTTATTATTAGTCATCTGTACTTATTTCCTTTATCGTAAGGTTTCTGATGGATATACTTATATATTGTGCAGCACAAATTATCTCTAAGAAGGAAAATCTTTAAAATTTCTCAGGCAAGAAAGAAAAATAACCCCATTGTATCTTGTTTAGCATATAACTCAGTGATCATATTTATCATTAACATCTTCTGTAAAAATGCATTTTCAGAAGTATATGTTTCTTACAGTTCAGTTTCTTTAGTTTTTGGTAGCATTTGAATTATATTGCATTGGCAAGAATATCATAAGTAAAAAACTTTTATATTCGTTTTGGATCTTTTATAGTCTTTAGTTTTGCAAATCATTTCGATCACAATTTCAACATGGTCTAAATTTTGTTTTTATTCCTATATTCACTATACATCCAACTATGTGTCCTTTATAATTTAATCCCTTCAAGCTTTTCTCTTTTTATTTTCATTTTCTATATTTTTGTTTACATTCCAAATGATTTCCCCTTTCCTGGTTTCCCCCTTCCTATAAGTCCCATAAGCCTTTTTTCACTCTTCCCATTCCCCAACCACCCCCTCCCATTTTTCTCTTATAGTAATCCCCTACAATGCTGCATAAAGCCTTTCCAGGACCAGGGCCTTCTTCCTTCCTCTTGGGAATCATTTGATATGTTAATTGTGTCTTGAATATTCAGAGCTTCAGGGTTAATATCCACTTATCAGTGACTGCATCCAACAGTCACTAATAAGTGGACATCCACAACACACATCAGTGACCTGTGTATTCTTTTGTGATTGGGTTACCTCACTTAGGATGATATTTTCTAGTTCCAACTATTTGCCTAAGAATTTCATAAATTCATTGTTTTTAATTGCTGAGTAGTATTCCATTGTGTAAATATACCATATTTTCTGTATACATTCCTCCATTGAGTAGCATCTGAGTTCTTCCCAGCTTCTGGCTATTATAAATAAGGCTGCTATGAATTTAGTGGAACATGTATGCATATTGCATGCTGGAGAATCCTCTGGATATATGCCCAGCTGTGGTATAACAGGGTCCTCTGCAAGTATCATGCCCAGTTTTCTAAGGAACTGCCAGACTGATTTCCAGAGTTGTTATACCAACTTGCAATCCCACCAGCAGTGGAGGAGTGTTCCTCGTTTTCCACATCCTCACCAACACCTGCTGTCTCCTGAGTTTTTAATCTTAGCCATTCTGACTAGTGTGAGGTGAAATCTCAGGGTTGTTTTAATTTGTTTTCCCTAATGATTAATGATGTTGAACATTTCTTAAGGTGCTTCTCAGACATTTGAAATTCTTCAGGTGAAAATTCTTTGTTTAGCTCTATACCCCATTTTTTAATAGGGGTATTTGGCTCTCTGGAGTCTACCTTCTTGAGTTCTTTATATATATTAGACATTAGCCCTCTGTCTAGGCTTGGTGAGGTCTTTTCCCAATTTGTTGGTTGCCATTTTGTCATATAGACTGTGTCCTTTGCCTGACAGAATCTTTGTAACTTTATGAGATCGCATTTGTCAATTTTTGATCTTTGAGCATAAGCCTTTGGTCTTCTGTTCCAGAACTTTTCCCCTGTGCCTATGACCTAAAGATTTCCCCTCAGTTTCCTTTCTATTAGATTAAGTGTGTCGGGTTTTATGTGGAGGTCCTTGACCCACTTGGAGTTGAGCTTAGTCCAAAGAGCTAAGAATGGATCAATTTACATTCTTCTTCATGCTGACGTTCAGTTGAACCAGCACCATTTGTTGAAAAGGCTATCTTTTTTTTCCATTGGATGTTTTCAGCTCCTCTGTCAAAGATCAAATGGCCATAGGTGTGTGGATTCATTTCTGGGTCTTTAATCCTATTCCATTGATCTACCTGTAGATACTATTGCTCTGTAGTATTGCTTAATGTCTGGGATACTGATTCCCCCAGAAGTTCTTTTACTGTTGAGAACATTTTTATCTATTCTGGGTTTTTTTATTATTCCAGATGAATTTGAGAATTGCTCTTTCTAACTCTATAAAAACTGAGTTGGGATTTTGATGGGGATTGCATTGAATCTGGATATTGCTTTTTGTAAGATGGCCATTTTTACTATATTAATCCTGCCAATCCATGAGTATGGAAGACTTTTCCATTTTCTGAGGTCTTCTATTTCCTTCTTCAGAGACCTGAAGTTCTTGTTATAGAGATCTTTCACTTGTTTGGTTAGAGTCTCACCAAGATACTTTATGTTGTTTGTGGCTATTGTGAAGGGTGTCATTTCTCTAATTTCTTTCTCAGCCTGCTTATCCTTTGAGTATAGGAAGGCTACTGATTTGCTTGATTTGATTTTATAACCAGTCACTTTGCTGAAGTTTTTTTTTTTTTTTTTTTTTTACCAGCTTTAGTAGTTCTCTGGTGGAATTCTTTGGGTCAATTAATTATACTATCATACCATCTGCAAATAGTGATAGTTCGACTTCTTCCTTTCCAATTTGATCTCCTTATGTTGTATAATTGCTCTATGAAGAGCGTCAAGTACTATGTTGTAAAGATATGGAGAGAGGGGACAACTTTGTCTACTCCCTGATTTTTGTAGGATTGCTTCAAACTTCTCTCCATTTAGTTTGATATTGGCTACTGGTTTGCTGTACATTGCTTTTACTATCTTTAGGTATGGACCTTGAATTCCTGTTCTTTCTAATTCCTGTTCCTTTAGCATTAAAGGATGCTGAGTTTTTCAAAAGTTTTTTTAGCATCTAATGAAATAATCATGTGGCTTTTTCTTTGAGTTTGTTTATGTAGTGGATGGCATTGACGGCTTTCAGTATATTAAACAATCCCTGCATCTCTGGGATGAAGCTTACTTGATCGTGGTAAATGATCATTTTGATGTGCTCTTGGATTTGGTTAGCAAGAATTTTATTGAATATTTTTGCATCAATATTCATAATGGAAATTTGTCTGAATTTCTCTTTCTTTGTTGGATCTTTGTGTGGTTTTGGTATCAGTGTAATTGGGGCTTCATAGAATGAGTGATATAGTGTTCCTTCTGTTTCTATTTTGTGGAATCATTTCAAAAGTATTGGTGTTAGGTCTGCCTTGATGGTCTGTTAGAATTCTGCATTAAAACCATATGGTCCTGTGCTTTTTTTGGTTGGGGGACTGTCAATGACCACTTCTCTTTCTTTAGGGGTTATGGTACTATTTAGATGACCTACTTGCTTATTTATTTACTATTTGTTTGTTTATTTATTACTGTTTAGACAATCCTTTATTGTTTAATCTCTTCAAGCTTTTTTACCACAAAATTTTTTGTGGAATAATTGATCTTGGAAAGTAATATAGTCAACTTGTTACTGTTTGAGTTCTCATTTAAAAAAAAAAAATGTTTGTTTGTGTTTTTTTCAGGATCTAAAATTTCTGTTCTTTAATACCAGTGGAGTAATTTGTGTCCATCTCTTATCTTCATATCTAGATATAATTAATTTCTGTTGGGTCTGAAAGGTGGTGTTTTTGCAGCTTTTGTTTCTTATGTTGGAAACTTCTCTTCTGTATTCAGAAGTTGTTTCCTTCAAGTCATCTACCACTTCCAGCACTTACATTCAATGTAGCCAAATTACTGAAATAATTCCTTGTCCCAAGGAAAATGTATTAAATCTGGTGCTTACAGTGTCATATACTGTGTAGTTTCCAATTCTCTCCCCTTCAGGCCATACATTTCTTGGTGGTAATAATTTTATAATAGGAAGCACTAAAGCATCCAAGCAAATTTTTCCTTCTTCTTGAACTCATATGGTCTGTGAATTATATATAGAGGAACCCAAAACTCCACACTTTGTCTCTATATCTCCTTCTGTGGGTATTTTGTCCCCTTTATAAGAAGAACCAGAATATCCATACTTTGTTCTTCCTACTTCTTGGGCATCATTTGATATATGAATTGTGTGGTATTCCAAGCTTCTGGGCTAATATCCTCTTATTAGTGAGTACACACCATGTATATTATTTTTACTGGGGTACTTCATTCAGGAGGACATTTTCAATATCCATCCATTTACACGTGAATTTAAAGAAATTGTTGTTTTTAATAGTTGTTTCGTGTTCCATTGTGCAAATATAGCACATTTTCTGTATTCATTCCTGTATTGAGGGACATCTGGATTGTTTTCAGCTTCTGGCTATAAGTAAGGTTTCTGTACACATAATGTAGCATCTGTGATTATGTCATGTTGGAGTACCTTCTGGGTATTTTCCCAGGAGTGGTATAACTAGGTCCTCAGGTTCTACTATGTCCAGTTTTCTGAGGAACCACCAGAATGATTTAGAGAGTGGTTGTACCAGCTTGAGATCCCACCAGTGTTGGAGGAGTGCTTTTTCTCCACATCCTCACTAACATCTGATATTATCTGAGGTTTATATTTTAGGCATTTTGACTGGTTTGAGATGGAATCTCAGGATTGTTTCAATTTGCATTTCTCTGATGACTATAAGTATGCTGAACATTTCTTTAGGGTTTTTTTCACCATTCAACTTTCCTCCCTTAAAGTCCTCTCCAGATTGATGTTCTTCTTTGTTGGTCATCTTCTTAGAAGTGAATTTTGGGTAATTCTATGAGTAAACCTGTCACATTGTGGAAAGTTATATCTTAATAATGAAACAACTTTAAATGCCATATTCTATGGATCTGTGATTCCCTACTATTTTCTCTCTTCTTGAAATAGGAGATTCTTGACATAAGCATTACAATGACATATGCAGATTCAAAATATTCATGAGGGTAAAGGAATCAGCATTTGGATATCATAATTTAACTTTTACACTACGCATAAAAAAATTATGACTACATTTCTCTAAGGAGATTTAAATTCCAGGAGGCTTCCATTGATGTACTGTAGAATCTACAATAGTGAAGATGTAATTATAATAATACCCAGGAAAATTTTCAATAACCTTTGGCCAAGTCATATTCATTGGAAATGGTGAGATTTATGAAGACAGCACAATTGCTTGACACAATTCTCTTTTCTGAACAGATTAATATAATTCTGTCCTTCTATCTGTAACATTATTTTTCTCATTTCCTCTTGTATTCTTGGTAACTTTTTGCATTATTATTTACTTCTTGTCTTTCCTGAAGGAAAAATAATATGTTTAAATCATATTAGGAAAATCTTAAATGATCTTTATTTAACCACTGCTTGGAAACAATCCTCACATCTTAGAGACCATCAAGCACAGAAAAACACATAGGTAGATGAGTCTATTACTAGCAGAATCTTAGGGAAGTATCAATCCATGAGAAAACTCAAAAAGAAGAATTGGTGTAGGGTAAACAGAGACAAGTGACAAACCTCTGACTGGACAGGAGAATAGGTTACAGAATTAAGTTTTCTTTTTATTATAGCTCAGAGATCTCTGAAATTGTAGTTAAAACATGGGGCATTATACAAGGTTTATCCATGGAAGGAGAAAACTCATTAAATAAGATAGATTGAATAAAATACACTTTTCCTGCATTATAGCATAGATGATGAAACATATATTAAATTAAGTTAGGTACTACAATCTGGTATTCATAAAAAACTTGTTTGTCTAGAGTGCTTTAAAACTGCAAAGCATGACATCATAAAATTAGGCTTTGAAATATTGAATGTGTTTGCTTTGGATAAGACATTCTTTAGACTCCTTAAATTGGAGGAATAGGGATAATAATGAGAATATAAAATGTGTTCTGTTTATATTTTCCTATTTTAACTCAACTTGAATCCCTCCATATAATGAAAACTCAAACACCTAATTTCTACCACTTGGATAGTAATTAGTCTCTCTTTGTTCTCTAACTATTGTATACTTAAAAAGTACCTGTTTGCTAGTTAGTCAGGGCCAGAGAATTTGCCTGATTTCTAGTGATATAGAGATGCTAAATTCATTTGACCATAATCTGACTCATTCCTTCCCCTCTCTGATGCCGAATCCCCTCTGAAGCCATTCTGATAAAACAGCTCTAAGAGACTCTGATGGGAATGCTCCCATATGTAGGCTCCTTATAAAACATGGATCAAGAAATTTAAAAATTCCATAAAAAGTTCAAATTTTAATTGATCTAGAAATTCAGTCCTTCAAAATATGCTAGAGGAAAAGCCAGGAGACCTCGATACCAGGAGTCATTCTTACTTAGATCTCCATGCCATGAACCATTCCTACATAAATCTCAAAACCACCTCCTTTTGAAGTTCATCTGTGGATAGGTTACTATAGCAACCCCTTTCCATGTCACCTCCTCAGGACCCCGTTTTATCATGCCAAAATTCCAGCAGCAATAACTAGCCTTACCCAGAAATTATGAGAAACTGTTTCTTAGAAATGAAGCCAACCCTCTGAGATTGTTTCCCTTTTACCCTTCCCAAACCTTGTGAACTTCCCTTGATATTGGCTTGTGTAAAACATAAAATTTGTCAGCTTGATAGGAATCGGACTTGCTGTCCATCTTCTTGTTTCTCTTGCCCCTTGCCTTCTTCTTAGGGAGTTCTAGGAGCCCTGTTGACTGTCCTGAAGGTTGGGACAATGAATTTTGGAAATATGGCAAATGTAATGTAAGAATATCATCCTAAGTGAGGTAATCCAGTCCCAAAAGGGCATTCATGGTATGGGCTCACTTAATAGTGCATACTAGCCATAAAGCACAGAATATGCATGCTACATCCCATAGCGGCAAAGAAGCTAAACAAGAAGTAAGGCCCAATCTAACATGCTTGGCTATTTCCTAGAATGGGTAATAAATTATTCATGACAGAAAAATGGAGGGAGGAACAGGATGGAAGTGGTAATATGGAGAATATTTAAATGGATTCATGATAAATTGTGGGGAGAGACAGGAGAGGTGGCTCCTGGAACTAGAAGACATTGAATAAGGGAGTTCCACAAGAATCAGCAGTGGTGAACTTAGATATGATTCACAGCTTTGCATATATGGACCATTAATAGGCCACTCTCTCTAGCCAGCCAGTTAACTCAGTGAAAAGATATAGTCACCAAACCACCCACAAATATTTCAATTCAAAATTTATGCAGTTTAAGAGATATGCAGAAGTTGAGGATGGTCTGAGAGAATGGCCAAGCAATAACTAGCCCAACTAGAGATCCAAAACATTGGCCAGCATCAGTTCCCCACAGTGATACTGATACTCTTACATGCTTGCAGATAGGAGTCACACACAGCCAGTGAACTGAAGTTTGGAATTATTGGGAAGAACAGGAAGAATGATTGCAGTCTCTGTTGTAGATAGAAGAAAAATAAATTATTGTCCAAATAGTATATTGCTAAAAACAGAGTGATTTATGGGTTTGGAAAAATATTGGAGAGACAAACAAGTACAATCACATTACCAAATATTTTGTGATAGTTTGGGTATTTAGATAATAAGAAATATTTTTAATATTTATTCAATATATTTTTTATTTACATTTCAAATGATTTCTCCTTTTCTGGCTCCCCACTCCCTGAAAGTCCCATAAGCTCACTTCCCTCCATCTGTTCCTCTATCTACCTCTTCCCACTTCCCTGTTATAGTAATGCCCTATATACACTGAGTCTTTCCAGAACCAGGGGCCACTCCTCCGTTCTTCTTGAATATCATTTGAAGTGTGGATTATATCTTGGGTATTCCAATTTTCTAGGCTAATATCCACTTATTAGTGAGTGCATACCATGATTGATCTTTTGAGACTGGGTTACCTCACTTAGTATGATGTTCTCCAGCTCTGTCCATTTCTCTAATAATTTCATGAATTCATTATTTCTAATGGCTGAATAGTACCCCATTGTGTATATATACCACATTATTTTGTATCCATTCCTTTGTTGAGGGATACCTGGGTTCTTTCCAGCTTCTGGCTATTATAAATAGGGCTTCTATGAACATAGTGGAGCACATATCCTTATTACATGCTAGGGAATCTTCTGGGTATATGCCCAGGAGTGGTATAGCAGGATCCTCAGGAAGTGACGTGCCAAGTTTTTTGAGGAAAAACAGTCTTGGCCAGACTGTTTTCCAGATTGGTTGTGCCAATTTGCAATCCCACCAGCACTGGAGGTGTGTCCCTCTTTCTGTACATCCTTGCCAACACCTGCTGTCTCCTAAGTTTTTAATCTTAGCCATTCTGACTGGTGTAAGGTGCAATCTCAGGGTTGTTTTGATTTGCATTTCCCTAATAACTAATGATATTGAGCATTTTAAGATGCTTCTCAGCCACCCAAAAGTTCTTCAGGTGAAAATTCTTTGTTTAGCTCTGTAATCCATTTTTTAATAGGGTTATTTGGTTTTCTACTTCAGCAAAGTGGCAGGTTTTAAAATCAACTCAAGCAAAGCAGTAGTCTTCCTATACTCAAAGGATAAGCAGGCTGAGAAAGAAATAAGTGAAATGACACCCTTCACAATAGCTACAAACAATATAAAGTACGTTGTGACTCTGACCAAATAAGTGAAAGATCTGTATGACAAGAACTTCAAATCTCTGAAGATGGAAATGGAAGAAGACCTCAGAAAATGGAAAACTCTTTCATGCTCATGGATTAGCAGGATTAATATAGTTAAAATGGCCATTTTGTGAAAAGAAATACACAGATTCAACACAATACCCATTAGAGTCCCAATTCAGCTCTTCATAGAGTTAGGAAGAGCAATTCTCAACTTCATCTGGAATAACAAAAAACCCAGGATAGCTAAAACTATTCTCAACAACAAAAGAAATTCTGGGGGAATCAGTATCCCTGACATCAAGCAATAGTACAGAGCAATAGTGCTAAAAACTACATGGTATTGGTACAGTGACAGGCAGGCAGATCAATGGAATAGGATTGAAGATCCAGAAATGAACCTGCACACCTATGGCCAATTCATCGTCAACAAAGGGACTGAAAACATCCAGTGGAAAAAAGATAGCCTTTTCAACAAATGGTGCTGGTTCAACTGGGAATCAGCCTGCAGAAGAATGTGAATTGATCCATCCTTATCTTCTTGTACTAAGCTCGACTCCAAATGGATCAAGGACCTCTACATAAAGCCAGACCAACTGAAGCTAATAGAAAATAAACTGAGGAAGACCCTTCAGGACATTAGTACAGGGGAAAGTTCCTGAATAGAACACCAATAGCTTATGTCCTCAGATCAGGAATTGACAAAGGGGACCTCATAAAATTACAAACTTTCTATAAGGCAAAGGACACCATCAAAAAGGACAAATCAGCAACCAACAAATTGAGATATCAGGTTTAGAGATATCAGGAAGTCATGTCCCATACCTAAACATAATAAAAACAAGTTACCACAAAACAACAGCCAATATCAAATTAAATGAAGAGATACTTGGAAGTGATCCCACTGAAATCAAGGACAAGATAAGAATGCCCACTGTATAGATATGCTCATATCTATTCAATATACTACTCAAAGAGCTAGATAGAACAGTAAGACTACAAAATGAGATCAAGGGGATTCTAATAGGCAAAGAAGAAATAAAATATTACCATTTGCCGACAATATGATACTATACATAAATGAACCAAACATTCTATGAGAAAAATTCTCCAGCTGATAAACAACTTCAGTAAATTGGATGGATGTAAAATTAACTCAAATAAATCTGTAGCCTTCCTTTATACAAATAATAAATGGGCTGAGAAAGAAATTAGGGAAACAACTCACTTCACAATAGCCACAAATTTTAAAAAATATCTTGGGGGTAAAACCAACCAAACAAGTGAAAAACCTGTATGACAATAATCTCAAGACTCTGAAGAAAGAAATAGAAGATCTTAGAAAACAGAGAAATTGTCCATGCTCATGAACTGGCAGAATTAACACCATAAAAAGGGCCACGCTATTAAAGACAATCTATAGATTCAACTCAATCTCCATCAAAATCCCAACATAATTCTTCAAAGACATGTAAAGAGCAATTCTCAAATTCCTCTGTAAGGGCAAAAAACACAGAATAGTGAAAACAATTCTTAACCATAAAAGAATGACTGGGGAAATCACCATCCCTGATCTCAAGCTTTACAACAGAGCAATAGTGATGAAAAAAACTGCATGGTACTTGTACGGGGACAGACACTTTGATCAATGGAATAGAACTGAAGACTCAGAAATAAAACCACACACTTATGAACTCTTGATCTTTGACAACGAAACCAAAACTATGCAATGGAAAAGAGAAAGCATCTTCAATAAATGGCACTGGACTAACTGGTTCTCTGTTTGTAGAAAAATGAAAGTAGACCAAAATTTGTTACCTTGAACAAAGCTCAATTCCAAGTTGATCAAGAACCTCAACATGAAACCAGATACACTGAATCCAAAAGAAGAGAAAGTGGGAAACAGCCTTTAAGTCATTGGCACAGGGAAAAATTTCCTCAACAGAACATCAATCTTCTAAGTCCAAGAATTGAAAAATGGGACCTCATTAAACTGGAAAGCTTCTCTAAGGTAAATGATACTGCCAATAAGACAAATTTGAAAACTGCAGATTGGGGAAAAAATCTTCACTAACCCCACATGTAATAGAGGGCTAGTATACAATATATATTAAGAACTCAAGAAACTAATCACCAAAATCTAAGCATAGATTTTGTATAGAACAAAACTGAGATTTCAACTGAGGAATCTTGAAAGGCTGAGAAGCATCTACTGAAAAGTTCAAAGTTCTTAGTGATCAAAGGAATGAAAATCAAGAGGACCTTGAGATTCCACTTTACACCAATCAGAATAGCCATGATCAATAACACAGGTGACAACTCATGTTGGAGAGGATGTGTAGAAAAAGGAACACTTCTCCACTGCTGGTGGGATTGCAAACTGATACAACCACTCCAGTAAGAAATCTGGGGGTTCCTCAGAACATTGGAAATAGATCTAACTGAAGTTCCAGCTATACTGCTCTTGGGAATACACCTAAAAGATGCCCTATCATACCACAGGGACTTGTGTTACACTATGTTCATAGTGACCTTATTTGTGATAGCAAGAAGCTGGAAACAACCCAGATGTCCCACAGCAAAATAATCGATATAGAAAATGTTGTTCATATACACAATAGTATAATACTCAGCTATTAAGAATAAGGACATCGTGAGTTTTTCAGGCAAATAAATGGAAAAAGATCATCTTGAGAATGGTAACTCAGAAACAGAAGTACAAGCATGGTAATAAGTGGATGTTAAAAAGTATACAGTACCTGAGCTACAGTCTACAGAACTCAAAATGGTGAACACTCTGAAGTGCCCAAGTGAGATCTCCTCAGTCATACTCAAGAGAGAGAACAAAGCAATCACAAATGGGGAGGGAGGGAGTGACTTGAGAGGGAAAGTGGCCAGGAGGAGAGGGAGTTGTGGAGAGGGGAATATGATTTGGTATTGGATGAGGAAAAAGAACTGATGCCCTGAGGGCCAGCAGAAAGAATGTAAACAGGCAGCTTTGGGAGATAGGAGTTTGGGGGCACACTCCAGAATGCACCAGAGACCCGGGAAATGATAGACTCTCAGGAATCAAAGGAGGAGGACCGTAAATGAATTGACCATTCATTTAGTAAGCAGAAGAAATTTATAGAGCCCATCCCCAGCTGAAAGATAGGACAACAAATGAGGTAGAGGGCACCATTCCACAGTCAAAACTCTGACTAATAATTGTTCCGCTCTGAAAGAATTACAGGGATGAAAATGCAGAGGAGTCTGAGGAAAAGAAGGTCCACAGACTGACCCCATATAGGATCCAGCTCAAAGGGAGGTCCCAAGTCCATACACTTATTAGTCCGGCTATAGTGAACTCACAAAATGTGACTGAGCATGACCTCACTCCAGAATACCCAACAAGCAGCTGAAGGAGGCAGCTGCAGATATATGCTCCCAACCAATGGACAGAAGCAGCTGACTGCTGTCATTGAATTAGGGAAGGCTGAAAGAAGCTGAAGAGAAGGGTGAGTTTGTAGGAGGCCCAGCAGTGTCATTTCATCAGGACTCCCACGATCTCTCAAACCAAATATGCAGCATATCTGCTGATATGAAGCCTCCAATAAATAGCAGAGTACTGTCTGGTCTGTATTCATTCAGCAATGATGCACCTTACTCTCAAAAAACCGGGGCTCCAGGAAGTTTAGAGGTCATGGGGGGTGGCAATGGGGACATTCATGTGGAGACAGGGAAGTAGGGAGGAGGCATGGGATGTGGAACAATCAGAGGATGAATGGGGTATGGAGAAATGAAATTTGGAGTGTAAAAATAAATTAATTAATTAATAAAAATGCTAAATTAAATTTAATAGGGAGGTTATGCCTGCTTGTGCAGCAGTTGGCCATTTATCAAAGATAAGACCAATACTCTTCCAATAGAATACAAGGCTCATCCACCATAAAGAAGTTTAGGCCTGTTGCTCTAAGCAAGAGGAAAGGCCTGTGGCTATGGAAGTTACTCCAATAATTTTTCTAGGTTGATGTGCTATGCCTGTGAAACTGCTTACACCTATACTTCAGTGTTATTAATTTTCAGCCTCAATTCATAACCATTGGATAAGATCCTGAAATCAAGTGTTTGTACTGGGTCATGGTAGCCTATTTCTTAACCATTCATGGACATGTAATATTACTCCCTCAATGGCTAAGTGAAAATTAAAGAAGGGGAGGAATAAGAAATGTGGGAGACAGGAAAACAGCAGGCTGCCCTGGCTTGGATGTGATCATCTCAGGGTAGCTGTGTTGTGTTAAGGAAAAGGACAAAAACAAATCCCTTAGAAAAACAACACTGAATGTGGATTTCATGTTACAGAACTCAGAACTTTCCGTGCTCAGTTAAAGACAAAGGAACCGGTCTGCCAGCCCACCGGGCGCGGGAAGCTGTGGAAGGAGAGAAGCCCCGCAGCCATATTTGCTGTCTGCAGGGACACAAAAGGATCACTAGGTACCAAAACACCCTGAGTCTTAGATTTCTGGTGGTGCAAACCGCCAGGGGTCTTCCTGCACTCAGGAACTGAGCACCTAGGCGGCTTTTGTCTGCCAGCCGCTGGGCTCGGGAAGCTGTGGAAGGAGAGAAGCCCCGAAGTCATATTTGCTGTCTGCAGGAACACAGAGGGATCCCTAGGTACTGTGGCACCCTGAGTCTTAGATTTCTGGTGGTGCAAACCACCAGGGGTCTGCCTGCACTCAGGAACTGAGCACCTGGGTGGCTTTTGTCTGGCAGCCCACCAGGCTCGGGAAGCTGTGGAAGGAGAGAAGCCCCGCAGCCATTTTTGCTGTCTGCAGGGACACAAAGGGATCACTAGGTGCCATAACACCCTGAGCCTTAGATTTCTGATGGTGCAAACCACCAGGGGTCTGCCTGCACTCAGGAACTTAGCACATAGGCGGTTCATCTGCAAGCCAGTCCATCATAGGACCTGCGCCCTATGTGAGAATCAACAGAGGGGGTGACCCCCACCACAACTTCTTCCCTTCATAATAGAGCAGACAGAGACCACCTGGTTGACCTTGACAACCTAAGTATAGCATTGCTTGAGGCAAGATTGAGAAGGGCTCCAAAGGCACAAAAGAGGAAGCCAGCATATCAATAATCTGTGCCAGAAGAAACCCAGTGATCCAGTGTTGCAGAAATAACCTTAAAGATCCACAGTAGGTTGAAGCTCCAGCCAGTGACAATAAGACCATCTAACTCCTGGGAGAACCAGATGGCTAAAGGCAAACATAGGAACATTACTAACAGAAACCAAGGCATTATGGCAGCATCTGAACCCAATTCTCCAACATTAGCAAGTCCTGGATACCCCAACACACCAGAAAAACAAGATTTGGATTTAAAATCACTGGTCATGATGCTAGTACAGGAACACATGAAGGACATACTTAAAGAAATTCTGGAGAAAATGGATCAAAAATTAGAAGCCCTTACAAGGGAAACGCAAAATCATTGAAAGAAATTCAGGAGAATACAAAAGCCAATAAGGAGGAAACGCAAAAATCACTTAAAGAAATACAGGAGAACCTTGATCAACAGGCAGAAGTCATGAAAGAGGAAACACAAAAATCGCTTAAAGAATTAGAGGAAAACACAAACAAGCAAATAACAGAACTGAGCAAAAATTTTCAGGATCTAAAAACAGAAGTAGAAACAACTAAGAAAGCACAAAGGGAGACAACTTTGGAGATAGAAAACCTTGGGAAGAAATCAGGGACCATAGATGCAAATATCAACAACAGAATACAAGAGATAGAAGAAAGAATCTCAGATGCTGAAGATGCCATAGAAACCATGGACTCAACAGTTAAAGAAAATGCAAAATGCAAAAAGCTTGTAACCCAAAATATCCAGGAAATCCAGGACACAATGAGAAAGCCAAATCTAAGGATCATAGGTATTGATGAGAGTGAGGATTTACAATTTAAAGAGCCAGCAAATATCTTCAACAAAATTATGGAAGAAAACTTCCCTAACCTAAAGAGAGAGATGCCCATGAATATACAAGTAGCCTACAGAACTCCAAACAGACTGGACCAGAACAGAAATACCTCCCATCACATAATAATCAAAACCCCAAATGTACTAAACAAAGAAAGAATACTTAGGGCAGTAAGAGAAAAAGGGCAAGTAACATATAAAGGAAGCCTATCAGAATTACACCAGATTTCTCACCAGAGATCATGAAAGCTAGAAGATCCTGGGCGGAGCTCATGCAGACTCTAAGAGAACACAAATGCCAGCCGAGACTACTATACCCAGCGAAACTCTCAATTACTATAGATGGAGAAACCAAGATATTCCACGACAAAACATGGAAGGTCACTACTTGCTGGTCAAAGGAAAAATCCAACAAGAAGAACTCTCAATCCTGAACATCTATGCCCCAAATACAAGGGTGCCCTCATTCATAAAAGAAACTTTACTAAAGCTCAAAGTACACATTGCACCTAACACAATAATTGTGGGTGACTTCAACACTCCACTTTCACCAATGGACCGATCAGGAAAACAGCAACTAAACAGGGAGACAATGAAACTAATTGAAGCTTTGAACCAATTGGAGTTAACAGATATATATAGAACTTTTTATCCCAAAACAAAAGAATATACCTTTTTCTCAGCACCTTATGGTACCTTCTCCAAAATAGATCATATAGTTGGTCACAAGACAGATCTCAACAAATATAAGAAGACTGAAATAATCCCATGCCTCCTATCAGATCACTATGGAGTAAAAGTGGTCTTTAGTAACAGTAAAAACAATAGAAAGCCCACATACACATGGAAACTGAATAATACTCTACTCAATGATACCTTGGTCAAGGAAGAAATAAAGAAAGAAATCAAAGATTTCTTAGAATTTAATGAAAATGAAGGCACAACATACCCAAATCTATGGGACACATTGAAAGCAGTGCTAAGAGGAAAATTCATAGCTTTGAGTGCCTTCAAAAAGAAATTCGAGAGAGCTTACACTAGAAGATTAAAGGAACAACTGAAAACCCTGGAACAAGGAGAAGCTAATTCACCCAGGAGGAGGAGAAGACAGGAAATCATCAAACTCAGGGCTGAAATCAATCAAGTAGAAACCAAGAGAACCATACAAAGAATCAACAAGACCAGGAGCTGGTTCTTTGAAAAATCAAAAAGATAGATAAACCCTTAGCCAGACTAACCAAAAGGCACAGAGAAAGTATCCAAATTAACAAAATTAGGAATGAAAATGGAGATATCACAACAGAAACCGAGGAAATTCAAAAAATCATCAGATCCTACTACAAAAACCTCTACTCAACACAACTGGAGAATCTGGAGGAAATGGACATTTTCTTAGACAGATACCAATTACCAAAATTAAACCAGGATCAAATAGACCATCTAAATAGACCCATAACCCCTAAAGAAATAGAAGGGGTCATAGATAGGCTTCCAACCAAAGAAAGCACAGGACCAGATGGTTTCAGTGCAGAATTCTATAAGAACTTCAAAGAAGACTTAACACCAATACTCTTCAAACTCTTCCACCAAATAGAAACAGAAGGAACACTACCCAACTCCTTCTTCGAAGCCACTATTACGCTGGTACCAAAACCACACAAAGACCAAACTAAGAAAGAGAATTTCAGGCCAATTTCCCTTATGAATATCGATGCAAAAATACTAAATAAAATTCTTGCCCACAGAATCCAAGAACAATCAAAACGATCATCCACCATGATCAAGTAGGCTTCATCCCAGGGATGCAGGGATGGTTCAATATACGGAAATCCATAAATGCTATCCACTACATAAACAAACTTAAAGAAAAAAAACACATGATCATTTCATTAGATGCTGAAAAAGCATTTGACAAAATTCAGCATCCTTTCATGCTAGAAGTCTTCGAATGGACAGGAATTCAAGCCCCATATCTAAACATAGTAAAGCAATATACAGCAAACCGGTAGCCAACATCAAACTAAATGGAGAGAAACTTGAAGCAATCCCACTAAAATCAGGGACTAGACAAGGCTGCCCCCTCTCTCCATATCTTTTCAATATAGTTCTTGAAGTCCTAGCTAGAGCAATTAGACAACAGAAGGAAGTCAAAGGGATTCAAATTGGAAAGGAAGAAGTAAAATTATCACTATTTGCAGATGATATGATCGTATACTTAAGTGACCCTAAAAACTCTACTAGAGAACTCCTACAGCTGATAAACAGCTTCAGCAAAGTGGCTGGCTACAAAATCAATGCAAGCAAATCAGTAGTCTTTATATATTCAAAGGATAAGCAGACTGAGAAAGAAATTAGGGAAATGACCCCCTTCACAATAGCTACAAACAACATAAAGTATCTTGGGGTGACTCTAACCAAACAAGTGAAAGACCTATATGACAAGAACTTCAGATCTCTGAAGAAGGAAATCGAAGAAGATCTCAGAAAATGGAAAAACCTTCCATGCTCGCGGATTGGCAGGATTAATATAGTTAAAATGGCCATCTTGCCAAAGGCAATCTACAGATTCAATGCTATTCCCATAAAAATCCCAACGCAGTTCTTCATAGAGCTAGAAAGAGCAATTCTCAAATTCATCTGGAATAACAAAAAACCCAGGGTAGCTAAAACTATTCTCAACAGTAAAAGAACTTCAGGGGGATTCAATATCCCAGACTTTAAACTCTACTACAGAGCAATAGTGATAAAAACTGTATGGTATTGGTATAATATCAGGCAAGCGGATTAATGGAATAGGATTGAAGACCCAGAAATGAACCAATACACCTATGGTCACTTGGTCTTCGACAAAGGGGCTGAAAGCATCCAGTGGAAAAAAGATAGTCTTTTCAACAAATGGTGCTGGTTCAATTGGAGGTCAGCATGCAGAAGAATGCGCATCGATCCATTCTTATCTCTTTGTACCAAGCTCAACTCCAAATGGATCAAGGACCTCCACATAAAACCTGACACACTGAAACTAATTGAAAAAAACTGGGGAAGACCCTGGAGGACATGGGCACAGGGGAAAAGTTCCTGAATACAACATCAATAGCTTATGCTCTAAGATCAAGAATTGACAAATGGGACCTCATAAAACTACAAAGTTTCTGTAAAGCAAAGGACACCGTCAAAAGGACAAAACGTCAACCAACAGACTGGGAAAGAATCTTCACCAACCCTAAATCTGACAGAGGGCTAATATCTAATATATACAAAGAACTCAAGAAAGTAGAACCCAGAGATCCAAATAACCCAATTAAAAAGTGGGGTACGGAGCTAAACAAAGAATTTTCACATGAAGAACTTCAGAGAGCTGAGAAACACCTTAAGAAATGTTCAACATCATTAATCATTAGGGAAATGCAAATCAAAACAACCCTGAGATTTCACCTCACACCAGTCAGAATGGCTAAGGTCAAAAAATCAGGAGACAGCAGGTGTTGGCAAGGATGTGGAGAAAGAGGAACACTCCTCCACTGCTGGTGGGACTGCAAGATGGTGCAACCACTTTGGCAATCAGTCTGGCGTTTCCTCAGAAAATTGGGCATGTCACTTCCTGAGGACCCTGTTATACCACTACTGGGCATATATCCAGAGGATTCTTCAGCATGCAATAAGGACACATGCTCCACTATGTTCATAGCAGCCCTATTTGTAGTTGCCAGAAGCTGGAAAGAACCTAGATGTCCTTCAACGGAGGAATGGATACAAAAAATGTGGTATATTTATACAATGGAGTACTATTCAGCCATTAGAAACAATGAATTCATGAAATTCTTAGACAAATGGATGGAGCTGGAGAACATCATACTAAGTGAGGTAACCCAGTCTCAAAAGATCAATCATGGCATGCACTCACTGATAAGTGGATATTAGCCTAGAAACTTTGAATACCCAGGACATAATCCACAAATTAAATGATGTCCAAAAAGAATGGAGAAGTGGGCCCTGGTTCTGGAATGATTCAGTGCAAGAGTATAGGGGAATTCCAGAACAGGGAAGTGGGAAGGGGTAGATGGAAGAATAGGGGGACGGAAGAGGGCTTATGGGACTTGCGGGGAGTGGGGACCCAGAAAAGGGGAAATCATTTGCAATGTAAATAAAAATAAATAAATAAATAAATAAATAAAAATATTAAAATGAAAAAAAAAAGAAATGTGGGAGACAGAGGAAGGGGTGGAGAATTATTTAAGATATTAAATTGAGATTAAAACTTCCCACTCATACAAAAACAAAACATGTCAAAAATTCAGAGATGCATGAAACATCTCAGGGAAGAAGTGGTGCAATGACTCTGGCACCATGCCTTCCTTGGTGAAAGAGAAACATGCAAAGCTCAATAGATGATCTTTACATCAGAGGGGTTTTGGAATGAACATTTTGTCTCTAACTTTGTCATTATCCTGAAGTGTGTGCAGTATACTCCAGATTCCCTGCATTGTACTGTTTCAACCATGAATGACTGGGCTTTACTGAATTATGTCTGCCCCTGTAATAAACTCTCAGTCATATTCTGGTAAGTGAACACAAAATACTGGTGGTTTCACCAAATTGCATTAAGATGATACCCTTATTTATTTATTTATTTTTTGTAGGTTCCCTATCCTTGGATAATATATATTTAAGTTTGATTTCCCCAAGAAAGTGTTGTAATACAACAATCTCCAGCTTTTCCTGGTTCTTTGGGAGAGAACACTAGCAGCCTCCCAACCCCACTATAATGGTCATTATAGGTGACATGGGATATAATCCAGGAGAGATAAGGGAAAGTTTGAGAGAGAAAAAGTTTGACCAGGTTATGGCTACTTATTTAATGCTCTGGGAACAGTCACCCTGGGAAAACAAGTCAATAAAAACACCTGAACCTAGGCAGTGTGATCCAACAATGGAAAACATGGCTAACCATGAGAAGCCAAATAGTTGTGAAGTGCATATCTGGTGTGCCTAACCTTGTCACCTTCAATTTACCCAATGAATAAGAAAGTCTAGAGAGGGGAAAAAAGAACTGCAATGAACCACAGTATGACACCCACCCTGATCTCTTTCAATAAGAAGACAACTCCAGTTCACAACATCTGTACCCAGCTTGTCAGGAAGGCTCACATCATGAGGAAAGCATGGGATAGGGGAGACATAGATCAGTGGCACCTCAGAGAAAGCTCTACCAGAGAGTCTGTAGAAAATCCATCAGTGAAAATCCATTACCACCAGTCATACATGAACTTGTTCTGACTCTACCTATTCAAAGAGCAAATGTGTTTCAGGTCATCATGCTTCTGTGGAGGAAGACCAGTGTAAGAGCACAAACATACCCAGGGTCAGATTGACTCAACACTTTCACCAACCTCTCCTCAGGAAGACCTTATGTGAAAGCGCCACACTGTGACTACAGGTGGGTCAATGGACACTGTGAACTCACAAGAGAAATCACCTCCATTCTCCAGCAAGGAGGCCAAAGGTGAGGGTCCTGCTATATAGGAAATAGTGTCCAGACCATATTTCCAAATGACACCTCAGAGACTCCTTCATGGCAAGTGTCAGACTGTGACACAGCCCCCCTTTCCAAGACTGGTCTGGAAGACCCTGAAGGATGGCTTTCTAAAAGGCCTGCGAATTTTATTTTGTTGTTTGCCAAACCAAAAGAGAGTGTACCTAGGTAACAACAGAATTCTGGCTGTGTGTTACAAGGGACATGGGAGCAGACATGGTAACTGCTACCAAAGGACTCCTGGGAACATACTCAACAAGGAACAAATCCTGGGACCAGCTTCATCTGCATGGCTCATAGTACAGGAGATGCCTGTCAAGCCCTGACATCTTGGACTAAAGATGGCAACACAGGTCTCATTGATGGAAGAGTCTCCTGCTGATTGGCATGGAACTGGCACCAGAGTCAGAGGTGACATCATCAGCCAGATGGACTGGGAGTAAGAGAAGTAAAACTTGTTCTGATCTCAGGAACTCCCAGAACTTTACCCTGACTCTTTCTTGTGAGTGAAGATTATCTGAGGCAGCTTGGGGAACTTCCTAATAGGGCATAGTTCCTCTCTCTCCAGAAGAAGTAAAGTCATCAGGGTAAGGTGTAGCTCTAATCCCTTCCATCCACCAACTCCATTGCTGTGTCTGTGGCGCAAGGAGAGTCAGATAGTGTTACAGCTCTATCAGTCACCTAGGCATTGATATCACTTCGCCAGTAATAAGTCTCAAGAAACAGTGTCAGTGGCAAGACCCAGACACCAGACATATGCAGCACTGACAGATATTGTACAGTGGAGCAGGTAAACCAAGTTAATGGGTCCCTTCTAAGGCAGTGGGATCAACCAATACCTACAGAAATGACCCATGAAGATGGCCCATAAAAAAAGGTTCTAGATATTGAAGGGTGAATAAATTTTGAATTTAGGCATTGTGTGTCTGAGTGAATATCAACTATCAAAGATATCCACAGAAAGCTGTTTTTAAGATTTGCTTAAGCAGAAATGTCACCAAGAGTGTCACATGCTGGAAACTGAACAAAAACTGTAGATTTAAATAACTCAAATGCAAAGACTATTTTGTTTTTACAGTAAACTTTTGTGTGTTTTAAAAAAGAAACCCACCTGTCTCTTTAAAGGGATTTGTTCATATAAATCATAAATTAAGAAAAGATTCTCCAGCTGTTCATAAAATGTAGATTTTTCACCACCTGTCTTTGCAACAATAATGATCTCCCCCTATCTTGTCCAGGAGAATCTCACAATGAGCTTATAGCATATGTGAGATCTATAAATTTGTTCATGATACTATAGTTCCATTTCACACTGTAGTTTTTAATTTTTCAATTTCTTTTAAGATATGACCAAAGGTAGTACCAAGTTTAAAAGATGATTTTTAATGATAATTCCTTTTGCTGTTTTTTAAACACTATTCTTGGTGTCTATGAACATTCTTTTCTGATATATGGAGTGGTAGAGTTTCTATGTCCAAATATCTGCTTCAAACCACAAGGAGAACCACACTTTTTCCTGATACACAAACTTCTCAGTTCTTCCTTTGCATACTATACAGAATTTTAAGTGAAAATTGTGTGATTCTATGAGTGATCAATCTAAGGCATATTATTGTGGATAAACAAAAATTATACAATAATACAGATTTGTTTTTGAAAATCATAATAAACATATTGAGTATATTAGATAAATATGACCAGAAGCTTGCATACCAAATAGAAGCATTGGAAATTAGGATCACATTTATAATGCTCCCATATTTAAGCTTGCATCTAACACAAGATGTAAACATAATTAAGTTTAGTTTTTCTATAATTATTCTAGAAAATTAAATCTGATAATACTTCCCTTCCTACAGTAGACTTGAGTCATTTTGTGAAGTGTCCAGAGAATGAGTATGCCAATACAGACCAAAAGTACTGCACCCAAAATGCTGTAAGCTCTCTGGATTATGACAAACTCTTGGGAAAGACTCTAGCTGGCTGGGCTATAAGACTCTTTGCTTCTACTAAGGGAGATCACAGAGGCTAAACTTGTGGTCTTTGGCAACCAGGAAATGATGTGCTGGGTTAAAATTGGTTGAGTTGTTGATTGAACAGGTGACAAGAAAATCTGTAAACAACCCATGTTGATGCTTGATCAGAATGTAACTATCTGAAACCTGGAAACATGGCCCCATTGCTTATGACAGCTTCGATTCTAGTTACTCAGTGTGGAAATGTGTAGTTAGTATGGGCTAGAAGTATTATTCTACAGGTTATGCAAAGATAAAAACAGATCTTACAACATCTGCTAGACCCTTCACCGACAATATGTGCAGGTTGCAAGATGTGCTAGGGCAATGGTAGCACACACCTTGTTGAAATGACCACACAATGACGGATTTAACTTGATACAGACTGTACAAGGAGTCCATATATTTATCTTGACCTGCAAGGAAATATATAAACATGTTTAAAGGAATTCTCAAAGAAGTATGATCAAATCTCACTCATACTAAGAAACAGAATATAGATGAAGAGAAAAAATTGGGTGGGAGATAGAATGGGGTCATGATTAGGGGGATCAGGTGGAGAGACATCTAGGGAAAAAGAGTCAGGCCAGTAAACAAAACTTGGTAGTAGTAGTAGGAGGTATCTCAACCATGTGTCAGAGACCTGGGATGGGGGAGGCTCCAAGGAGTATCGTAGAGGGGTTCTTGCTGAGATCCTGACAGTATGCAATTAAGAGCCTAAAACTGCATCCTCCTGTAGACAAGCAACACTACAAGAGGACATGAACTAAAAAAACAAAAACAAAAACAAACAAACAAACAAAAAAACAAAAAACAAAAACAAAAACAAAAACAAAAAAACTTCAACTCATATTTTGTCTTGAAGACCACATTGACGTGCAGGGACAAAGATTGAGGCATTAACTAATCAATGGCTGAACACCCTTAAGACCCATTTTGTAGGAAAGTACCAAAGCCTGAAACTATTTCAGCTACTCTTTTATGCTTGCAGTCAGAAACCTTGCATAATTATCTTCTGAGATTCTTCACTCAACTGACAGAAGCAGATGAACAGAAAGATAGCTAAGCTTTGGACAGAGTTCATGATATCCTCTAAAAGAATAGTAGGAAGTTTTGAGAAGCACACATGACTCAGGGAACCCTGGGCTCAGTGCAATGATTGGCTTAGAGTATCCCCCACTGTATTTGTCAGGCATTGGCAGACCCTCTCTGGAAGCAGCTGTATCAAGCTCCTGTCAGCAAGCACTTGTTGGCATCCACAATGATGTCTGGATTTTGTAACACTTTTTGGGTAGAATCCTGAGGTTAGGCAGTTTCTGTGCAGTCTTTCCTTCAGTCTGTGCTCCACACTTTGTCTTGGAACTTCTTCCCATGGGTACTTTGTACCTTATATAAATGTAACTGCATGCAGTTACATGGAATTGGTTATCTGGAAGGGAAGCTGGGGATGTATGAGAATGTGGCAAAAAGAGATGGAGACCAACACAACACCTGCTGCAGCTCAAGTTCTCAAAGTTTAATGGAGGACTCCAAATATAAAGGCAGAGGAAACCTTTTCTCCAAAGGCTGAACCTTCTCCAAAGAACCAGTTCAGTTATGTTCCCCAGCTGAGGAGCTAGAGAAAAGACCCAAGGAGCTGAAAGGGTTTATAGCCCCATAGGTGAAACAACAATAATATTGTTGGGTTTTGGTGGCTGTTTATAGGATGAATTCACAGGTAGGGCAGTCTCTGGGTGGCCTTTCCTCAGTCTCCATTCTACATTGTCTCCATTATTGCTCCTGTATTTTGTTCCCTTTCTCAGAGGGCCCAAAGCACCTCTACTTCAGTCCTTCTTCCTGAGCTTCCTGTGGTTGTAACTTGTTTATTTTGTGTTTGGTGTTCAACATCCACATGTCAGTGAGTACATACCCTGTGTGGGATACCTTACTCAGAATGACACTTTCTAGTTTTATCCATTTGCCTAAGAATTTCATGCATTCATTGTTTTTAATAGCTGAATAGTACTCCATTGTGTATATATACCATAATTACTGTATCCATTCCTCTTAGTTTTTTTAGGGTGAAACGTTATATAGATATATGATAAATTCATTTGGTTCATAACCTCTCTTCATTTCACTGTTTCAATGTTTAGTTACTGTTTCAATTACCTATTTGTTGGTGAGAGTTGGTTGTTGAAGTCCCCCACTCTTATTGTGTGGGTTTCAATGTGTGTTTTGAGCCTCAGGACATTGGAATTTTGCTTTAGGAATATTGAAGGACCTCTGGATTCTTTCTAGCTCTGACTATTATAAATACAGCCACTATGGACATAGGGTAGTATGTGTCCTCATCACAAATTGGAACATTTTCTGAGTATGTGCCCAGGAGTGGCTGGGTCCTTGGGTAGTACTATGTCTAATTTTCCAAGGAACTGCCGAAATGATTTCCAGAGTGGTTTTACCAGCTTGCAATCCCACCAACAAGAGATTAATGTACCTCTTTCCACACATCCTCTCCAGAATCTGCTCTATCCCATGAGGAATTCATCTTAGTAATTTTAAATTGCTATTTATTTTGCTTAGGTATGGGCCTTGTATTCCTGATCTCTCCAATCCTTTTAACATGAAGGGGTGTTGTGATTTTCAAATAATTTTTCTGCATCTAAGGACATGATCATGTGAAGTTTTTTTCCTTTGAGTTTGATTTTATAGTGGATTATGTTAATGGATTTTCATGTATTGAACCAACCTTGCATCCCTAGGATAAATCCTACTTCATCTTGCTGAATGATGGTTATGATGTGTTCTTGGATTCAGTTCGTAAGAATTTTATTGAGTATTTTTGCACCAATATTCATAAGCAAGATTGTTCTGAAGTTTCCTCTTTTGGTTGATTCCTTGTGTGGTTTATGGATCATAGTAATTGTGGCATCATAATATGAGCTAGGTAGTATTCCTTCTCTTTCTACTTTATGGAATCGTTTGAGAAAAACTTGTATCAGGTCTTCTTTGAAGGTCTGGTAGAATTCTATATGGAATCCATCTGGCCCTAGGCTTTTTGTGGTTGTGTCTTAGTCAGGGTTTCTATTCCTGCACAAACATCATGACCAAGAAGCAAGTTGGGGAGGAAAGGGTTTATTGAGCTTACACTTCTACATTGCAGTTCATCACTAAAGGAAGTCAGGACTGGAACTCAAGCAGGTCAGGAAACAGTAGCTGATGCAGAGGCTGTGGAGGGATGTTTCTTATTGGCTTGCTTCCCCTGGCTTGCTCAGCCTGCTCTCTTATAGAACCCAAGAGCACCAGCCCATAGGTGGTACCACCCACAAGGGGCCCTCCCCACTTGATCACTAATTGAGAAAATGCCACACAACTGGCATTTCATGGAGGCACTTCCCCAACTGAAACTCCTTTCTCTGTGATAACTCCAGCCTGTGTCAAGTTGACACACAAAACTAGCCAGGACAATTGACCCCTTCTCAACTTGACACACAAACACACCACTATTAAGCCTCAACCCTTACTTTCTTATTCATCCCCAAGATTAAATTACTTTAAAAGTCCCACAGTCTTTACATATTAAAAGTTCAATCACCTTAAAATGTCCAATATCTTTAAAATTCAAAGTTTTTTTTTAAAAATTCAAAGTCTCTCAACTGTGGGCTCCACTAAAATACTTTCTTCCTTTAAAAGGGAAACATATCAGGGCACAGTCACAGCCAAAAGCAAAACTCAAACTCCAATGGTTCAATGTCTGGGATCCAACTCACGATCTTCTGGGCTCCTCCAAGGGCTTGGGTCACTTCTTCAGTTCTGCACTTTGTAGCACACAGCTTGTCTTCTAGGCTCCAGCTGTCTGTACTCCACTGCTGCTACTGTTCTTGGTGGTCATTACATGGTACTGGCATCTCCAAAACGCCACTATTTTCCACTGTAATTAGGCTTCACCAATACCCTCTCATGGGCTTTCTTCATGGTGACAAGCCTCTGCTCCTATGCATGACCCCTTCAAGTCCTGGGCCATCAATTGCAACAGAGGCTGCACCTTCACCAATGGCCTTCCATGGCCTCTCACTGTGCCAAGAGACTCAGCTGCTCTTCATGACCCCTTCATGCCTTCAAAACCAGTACCATCTGGGTGACTCTTACACAGTACCAAGTCCAGCCACAACACAAAATACAACTGTGGCTATCACTGGAACACACTCTCTGTGCTCTCAGAAAACACTTCCCAGAAGATTTCATCTCAATGATGCTGGTCTCTTCTTAATTACCAGCTAACCAGCATCAATAGTCCCAGTAACACAAAGGTTTGCTTTAGTGGTTCTGGTATCTTGTTACTCACAGCTGATTCTTCAGCCCCAGCTAACCAAAACCACAGAATCTTCACAATCAAAACATGGTCACTTTAAAAGTCTTTAATCTTCCCTCTGAAATTTCACAAACAAGGCCTCCATCTTTTGCATTGTTCTTAACATTGTCTTCCAAGGTCCTACAGAACTTTCCGCTGAGCTCTTAATATTCTAATGGCTTTCTAGCTCAAAGTTCCAAAGTCCTTCCACAGTCCTTCCCAAAACATGGTCAGGTTGTCACAGGAATACCCCACTCCTGGTACCAATTTGTCTTAGTCAGGGTTTCTATTCCTGCACAAACATCATGACCAAGAAGCAAGTTGGGGAGGAAAGGGTTTATTGAGCTTACACTTCCACGTTGCAGTTCATCACTAAAGGAAGTCAGGACTGGAACACAAGCAGGTCAGGAAGCAGGAGCTGATTCAGAGACCATGGAGGGATGTTTCTTATTGGCTTGCTTCCCCTGGCTTGCTCAGCCTGCTCTCTTATAGAACCCAAGAGCACCAGCCCATAGGTGGTACCACCCACAAGGGGCCCTTCCCACTTGATCACTAATTGAGAAAATGCCCTATAACTGGATCTCATGGAGGCACTTCCCCAACTGAAACTCCTTTCTCTGTGATAACTCCAGCCTGTGTCAAGTTGACACACGAAACTAGCCAGTACAGGTTGGAAGGTTTTTAATGACTTCTGCTTCCTTGTGTGGTATGGGCCAGTTTAGATAGTGTACATGCTCTTGATTTCACTTTGGTATGTGGTATATGTCTAGAAAACATCAATTTCATCATGAGTTTCCAGTTTTGTTGAGCATATTCTTTTGTAGTAGGATCTGATGGTTTTTTTCTACTTTCCTCTCTTTCTGTTGTTATGTCTACCTTTTCCTTTTTGATTTTCTTAATTTGGATACTACTTCACTGCCCTTTAGTTATTTTGGCTATGAGTTTATCTATCTCTCTTGTCGTTTCTCTCAAACAACCAGGTTCTGGATTTGTTGATTCTCTGTATTGTTTTCTTTGTTTCTATTTGCTTGATTTTGGCCCTGAGTTTGACTATTTCCTGCCATTTACTTCTCTTCCATGAGTCTGAATATTTTTGTTCTAGAGATTTCAGGTGTGCTGTAAAGTTGTTAGACTAAGATCTCTCCAGTTTCTTTACCTAGGCTCTAAGTGCTGTGGACTTTCCTCTTAACACTGCTTTCATTGTGTCCCATAAGTTTGGGTATGATGTGTCAACATTTTCGTTAAATTCCAAGAAGTCTTTATTAATATATTTTATATTATCTTCTTTATTTCTTCCCTGACCATGTTATCTTTGAGTAAAGAATTGTTCAGTATCCATGTGCATGGTGGCTTTTTGTTCTTGAAGACCAGCCTTAGGCCATGTTGATCTGATAGGATGAATGGGATTATTACAATCTTCTTGTATTGGTCAAGGGTTGTTTATTTTGTTTAGCAATTATATGGTCGATTTTGGAGAAGGTGCCATGAGGTGTTGAGAAGAAGGTGCATTCTTTTGTTTTGGGGTAAAAGGCTACATAGATATCTGATAAATCCATTTGGTTAATAACCTCTCTTGGTTTCAGTGTTTCAATGTTTAGTTAGTGTTTCAATGACCTATCTGTTGGTGAGATTGGGGTGTTGAAGTCCCCCACTCTTATTGTGTGGGTTTCAATGTGTGTTTTGAGCTTTAGTAAAGTGTCTTTCATGAACGTGGGTGCTGTTGCATTTGGGGCATTTGATGATCAGAATCGAGATTTCATCTTGGTAGATATTCCGCTTGACATATATGAAGTGTCCTTCATTATCAAGCATGATAACTTTTGGTTCAAAGTTTTTATTTTTGGATATTAGGATGGCAACTCCTACATTTTTCTTGTGTTCATTTTCTTGGAAGACCTCTTTCCATTCGTTTACTCTGAAATAGTGCCAGTTTTTGTAATTGAGGTATGTTTCTTGTATGCAGAAAAATGCTGGATCTTGTTTGTGCATCCAGCCTTTTAGTTTATGTATTTTAATAGGTGAGTGGAGTCCATTAATGTTCAGAGATATTAAAATGAGATAATTATTGATTTCTGCTAATTTTTATAGATGTTTTTGTGTACTTATTGTTCTCTCCTTTTGGCTTTGTTGTATGATGCTCAATACCTTGTCCTTTCTTTGGTGTAAGTACCTTCCTTGTGTCAGAATTTTCCTTTTGGATCATCTGTAAGGCTGGATAAGATAATGTGTGAATTTGGTTTTGTCCTGAAATATTATGGCTTATTGAGAGTTTTGTTGGGTATAGTAGCCTGGACTGGCATATTAGCTTCATAAATCAAGAATGTTGGAGACAGTTTATCAGTATAATTCATGCTCCTGTCCTACCTAAAATCAAACAATCCAGCATGATTATTTTCAGTTTAGTCACGGGTTAGGTTCATTATGTCCTACAGTCAATGTATGTAATTGCAGGGTTTTAGACATATGGTTTGCTGGAAAACAGCCCAGGAGGTGTTAGGGTTTATTTCTTTTAGTTTCTCCTTGAGGCAAGTAAAGGGAAGAATGTAGATAGAGGGTAAGTCTTCTGTCTTAGGATATATTTGGGGTAGCTAAGTAATAATTAATCATTCATTTATCTAAATCTAAGTTACTTTGCTACTGTGGCTGACCTGCCTTCTAGGTTCCTCTAGGCTCTTTTGGACTCTCTGTCATTTAGCATCTCATCCTAAAACAGCAGGAATATAAAGAAAGGCTTAATTGCTAGACAAGTTTTTCTTTTGTCCACATGACTCTTGCTTATTAGGCTAGGAGGACATTTGGAGCAATAAGCTTCTACTGAGCCAGGATAAGATAAAAAACATGGCAGAAGCAAAAATTGTATATAAGCTAATATGCATAAATTCATATTATTTCATATACAGAATCATGTATGAATATTTATACATTTCTATTTAAAACATTTGGGTCCACTTTGCATACATTCTCAAATTTATATACCTACACAAATATCCATATTTTCACATGCATTTGGAGCAAAAGACCAAGCAATTGTGATGAAAGTATTCACTCTTCCTAGATGAAAATTGAGTTCCAATCTTCACTGCATAGAGAAAGATAAAGCTTCTACCCGTTTTATTCTAAATAAATGATATGCAAGTTTGTCATACGAAAGCTTTGCTCCTTTAAAAACAACTAAGTCTACCTTTTTTTTTATTCGATATAATTTATTTACATTTCAAATGATTTCCCCTTTTCTAGCCCCCCCACTCCCCGAAAGTCCCGCAAACCCCCTTCTCTTCCCCTGTCCTCCCACCCACCCCTTCCCACTTCCCCGTTCTGGTTTTGCTGAATACTGTTTCACTGAGTCTTTCCAGAACCAGGGGCCACTCCTCCTTTCTTCTTGTACCTCATTTGATGTGTGGATTATGTTTTGGGTATTCCAGTTTTCTAGGTTAATATCCACTTATTAGTGAGTGCATACCATGATTCACCTTTTGATTCTGGGTTATCTCACTTAGTATGATATTCTCTAGCTCCATCCATTTGCCTAAGAATTTCATAAATTCATTGTTTCTAATGGCTGAATAGTACTCCATTGTGTCATCAAAATCCCAACTCAATTCTTCACAGAGTTAGAAAGAGCAATTATCAAATTCATCTGGAACAACAAAAAAACCCAGGATAGCTAAGTCTACCTTTTTAATAAGAAAAAAATGCATTCTGTCTCTTGGTAAGGAGAAGCCTGCCTGCTTCTTCTGCTCTCTCTTCAGCTTCTTCTTCTTTTCCTTTTTTTCTTCTGAATTTGGAATATTGCTCTCATAGTTTTTCTTATGCTACATTATAGTTTCTAACATATTTCACACAGCACTCTCCTTCTAATTTTGCTTTCTCCTAATGCTTTGATGTCACAATAATGATCTTACTCACAATGCCTTTTCCCCCAATGTTATGCCTTTACTTATGTTCTTTTTAAGTTTGGTTCTGTGACAAAAATCTCCCTTGTGTCCTGACTAAAAAATTTATGCTCATTTCTGTTATATAAACTTTCCTTTTAGAGCTGACTAAAAAGTTTTCTATCCAAAATGTTCTCCTCAGCTTAGTTCTCACATTTCTCCTTGATTTCAGCACTTATATATGTTTCAGAATACATGTTCTCATGGTAAAAATGTTCATCAGAAGTTTAAAACCAAAATCCAACCATAAATTGAAATACAAATGTACAACATGGAACTTTTAAATACATATACATTAGAAGTATATATCTGGCTAAACAATAAACTACCTGTCACCACTCCACATGTACATCAAATGTTAAAATCAATAACTGTTATTTGTGAAGTTTTGCCAGACAAACTCAGGCAATATTTTATCTTCTAAATTAGCATATAAAATAAATCATAAATTCCTTTCTTAAGACCTTTGATTAATGGTTTTATAGCCTCTTGGAATGTGCTCTGAGTAGTAGAAACTCTGGCTACTTCCTAGAAACAATTAACTTGTGACATATGGAAGACTGACAGAGTTCTCTTTGTAGTTCTGACTACTACAAAAGAACTTAATATCAGTCCATATAAAATTGTTTAATAAATACTAATAAATTTTAATAATTCCTACAAAATCATGATAAAGAATTGAGAAGTCATCTATTTTTATATGTAGCATCACTACAAGATAGTACATCTTCATAAATCTGCAGAGAAGTGGACAAACGTCTAGTGATTGACATATATGTTAAATAATAACAGGAAAAGAGAATATTAATATCAGAATTCTTGACTAATATGATTTTCACCTGGGCCTTGCTTGTAGGAGCAAATATGTGTTGAATTATTATAATCTGAAAAAAAAACATATGAGGGAGATCACCTCTTTCTTATTATCTTGTGCAATGATGTCTCAGAACAATGGTTTTACCATCTAGTCCTCACATAGAAGAAAGGACAGAAGTAATAGATTTTACAATGTGTATTATTTCTGGATCTTACCTTATCAACAAGTAATGCAGGTAAAAATCTCATAGCACTAGTTTATTCTTTGATGTTACAGCTTGAAGAATTGTCTTATTCCACCATGTAGTGAAACCAGTATGTTTATTTATTTGTATTTTTTAAATTATTTCTTATTATCTAAGACACATACTATTACAAGATATTTGGTAATATGATTGTATTTGCTTGTCTCTCCAATAATTTTCCAAAACTATAACCAGATAGGTCTTGAGGTAGAGCTCTTCACAATTTTCTGAGAATCTGTCAAAATTATTTCTCAATTGCTTGTGCAAGTTTGCACTCCCACCACTAATGGAAGAGTGTTCTTCTAGTTTTAAATTCTTACTGGTATGTGCTAGTTCTTGACGATTTGATCTTATCCATACTGACTGGTGTAAGGTAGAACATCTGATTGTTTTGATTTCCATTTCCCTAGAGCATAACATCTTTAACCATTTCTTTTAGTGCTTCATGGACATTGGTGAAATCTTTCTTTAAAATTCTCTGTTAGCTCTTAGACCCATTCTTCTAATTAGTGGTGGGTGTGAGTGTCTGACTTGATTTCTTTATAAATTTTGGAGAGTAGCTTCCCGTCAGGTACAAGGTTCTTGAAAATCCTTTCCCAATTTGTAGGCTGTCCTTTTGTCCTACTTGCAATGTCATATGCCTTACAAAAACATTTGAGCTTTGTGAGGTCCCATTTATAAATTGTTGGTTTTAGGGGCAGAGACATTTTGTTATGTTCAGAGATATATCTACTGTTCTAATATGTTACAGGCTATTTCTCACTTTCTTTTCTATGAGATATAGTGTAACCAGTTTTTTGTTGAGGTCCTTGAACTACTTGAATTTGAATTTTGTGTAGCATAAAAATTAATGGAACTAATTTCATTCTACATGTAGACATCCAGTTAGATCAGCAAGATTTGTTGAAGATGCTTTATTTTTCCCTTGGTGGTTGCTTTATCAAAAATCATGTGCTCCTAGATATATGGGTTTAGTTATGGATTTCCATTTGATTTCATGATCTACATGTCTGTTTTTGGTTCTGTACTCTCTAGTTTTTAATACTATTTCTCTGTAGAACTGCTTGAGGTCAGGCATGGTGATCCCTAAGGTCTTTTAATGTTGAGGATTGTTTGAGACGTCCAAGGTCTTTTATTTTCCCGTAGAAGAATTCTTTCTTCAATGCCTACCAAAATTTTATTGGAACTTTGATGGGGAGTGCATTGAATCTGTAGATGGCTTTTTGTAAGATGGCCATCTTTCACTTTGTTAATCCTACCTATCCATGAGCATGGATGTTCTTTCCATCTTCTCATGTCTTTTTCAGTTTCATTATTTGGTGATTTTAATTTCTTGTCACACAGAGCTTTCACTTGCTTTGATGGAGTTGCAGCAAGATTCTTTATATTATTAGTAGCTATTGTTAAGGGTATTCTTTCTGCAATTTCTTTCTTGGCCCATTTATAATTTGCTTAAAGAAGGACCATATTTTCTTTGAGTTAATATTCTATCTAGTCACTAATGAAGTAAGGTGTTCTTCAGCTAGAAAAGTTCTCAGAAGTTTTGGTATAGCTTATGTATAATCACTTATCATTTACAAATTGAGATACTTTGATTGCTTCCTTTCTAATATGTATCTGCTCGATCTACTTTAGTTTTCTTTTTGCACTGCCTAGAATGTTATATACTAAAATGTAGAGAAAAGAAGACAATGGTTCACCACATTTTCTCCCCGATTTTAGTGAATTTTATACATTTTTAAATTTTAAATTTCTCTCCTTAAATTTTTACATTTTGTTTCACTCCTTTCAAATTTATGCTGTTTAGTGGCTTGCTGTTTATTGCTTTCATTATGTTTATATATATACCTTATTTCCCTATTGTCTTTAAAAATGTTAACATGTCTATATATTTTTATATTTTTTGTTTAAAGATTTTTAACCATCCAGACTTATCTTCCACATAGTCAATTCTCTGACCATGCCAAATCCCAAACCTCCTCACACCCACAGGTCTCCAGACTCCACAATGATATTTCCACCCAAACCTACACATACATATTCTTCCAGACTTCCCCACTTCCTGTGGCCTCCCGTCTCTTCAGGGTTCTGTGTATCTCCTATGACTGAGTCCAGACCCAACCTTCCTTTGCTGTATATATGTTTGGAGACTTATATCAGCTGGCATACCATGACTAGTTTATGGAGCATTGTTAGAGAAATCTCTAGGGTCCAGATTTGCTGAGACTGATAGTCTTCTTATAGAGTCACTATCCTCCTCAGCTTCTTCCCACTTTTTCATAATTCAACCACAGAAATCCCCAGTTTCCTTCCATTGTTTGGGTGTAAATATCTGCATCCGAATCTTTCAGCTGCTTGTTGGGTTTCTTGAGGGCAGTCAAGCTATTTGCCTGGATGAGAGCACACCATAGAATCAGAAATAGTGTCAGGCCTTGGGGCAACCCTTGAGCTGGATCCCATTTTGGGCATGTTTCTGGACCACTTTTTCCTCAGGCTCTTCTCCAATTTCCCCTCAAGTTCCTTTAGAAAGGCACAATTCTAGGTCAGAATTTTTGACTTTGGGATGGCAATCCCTTCCCTCTATTAAATGCCTTGTCTTTCTACTGGAGATGGGATCTATAAGATACCTCTCCCAACTGTAGAGCATTTCATTAAAGGTCCCTCCTGTTGAGTACTGGGAGTCTTTAACCTCCCACTTCTGTAGTATATTCTAGATGGTTCCCTCACCTCCTACTTCCTGGGGTTGCCTGTTTTTATTTTTCTGATAGTCCTACTGGCTTCAGTTTTGTTCCCCCCATCTAGTCATCATATTCCCCTCTTCCTTTTCCTGTCCTCTTTCATACCCATGTTCTTCTCTCCCTCCACCTTCTTATGATTTTTCCTTCTCCCACAAAAACTTGTCAACATGTGCCCTTTTCTTTTAACTTGTTTATATAGTGGATTAAGTTGAAAGCTTTTCCTGTATTGTGTCATCCTTGTCTACCTGGGATATAGGCTACATGATCATGGTGGATGATGTCCTTGGACTTGCTTTGATTGTATTTTATGAAGTATTTTATCATTAATGTTCAAAAGAGAAATTGGTATGAAGTTTTCTTTCTTTGTTGTGTCTTTTCATGGATTAGGTTTCAGGATGACTGTAGTGTCATAGAATGTTTTTTGAATACTATTTCTTTTATTTCTATTTTGTGAAATTGTTTGAGGATTAAAGATGTTAGTTTTTCTTTGAAAGGATTATAATATTCCATACTTAAACCATGTCTTCTTCGGCTTTTGGTTGGTTTGTTGTAAGAGTTGTTATTGTTGTTGTTTGGGAGGATTTTAAAAAGTTTATCTATTTACTTAGGGGTTATTGGGATTTTTAAATGGTTTACCTGATATTGATTTGACATGAGTTTTATCTGTCAGAAAAGTATATATATATTTAATTAAAAATATATATATTTCATAACTATTGCTAGTTAAAAGAGACAGAAAATGGCACACCTTACTCAGCAAAGGGGAATCTTTCAAGATGATTCTGAGTTCTGAAAATCTATGCCCCCCAATGCAATGGCTCCCACATTTGTAAAAGAAGCATACTAAAGATTAAATTACACACTGAGTAGAATACTTTAATAGTGGGGGGCTTGAACATCCTATGTGCACCAAATGAGAGTAAATACAGAAAAAATAGAGAAATAATGAAACTAACAAATATTATGGGTCCAATGGACCCAAAAGACATCTATAGAATGTTTTGCTCATTTCTTTACATGTTTTTTGGGCATATGAAATGACTCATTTTAGATTTTTCTGTTTATTTTTGTAGACCATTTGTCAACTGGGTTATTTGCTTTTTTTCTTTTCTTTTTTTAATTTTTTTAAATTTGTTTTCTATATTCTTTGTTTACATTCTAAAAGCCTTACCCTTTCCCAGTCCCCGCCATATGTCCCATAAATCCTCTTCTCTCCATCCTTTCTCCTGTCTTTCCCCCTCCCTTTTCTCTGTCCTGGTACTCCCTTACAATGCTGGATCAAGCCTTTCCAGGATTAGGGCCCTCTTCTCCCTTCTTCATGGGAATCATTTGATATGCTAATTGTATCTTAAGTGTTCAGTGCTTCAGGGCTAATTAATATCCACTTATCAGTGATTACATTCCATGTGTAGTCTTTTGTGATTGTGTTACCTCGCTTAGGATGATATTTTCCAGTTCCATCCAACCCTACAACTGATAGAGGGCTAATATCCAATATATACAAAGAACTCAAGAAGTTAGACCCAAGGGAACCAAATAACCCTATTGAAAATGGGGTACAGACCTAAACAAAGAATTTTCACCTGAAGAAATTCAGTTGACCGAGAGCACCTTAAGAAATGCTCACCATCATTAGACATTAGGGAAATGCAGATCAAAAGAACCCTGAGATTTCACCTCACACCAGTCAGAATGGCTAAGGTTAAAAACTCAGGAAACAGCAGGTGTTGGCAAGGATGTGGAGAAAGAGGAACACTCCTTCACTGCTGGTGGGATTGTAAGATGGTACAAGCACTCTGAAAATCTGGCGGTTCCTAAGAAAACTGGCCATGACCCTTCCGGAGGATCCTGCTATACCACTTCTGGGCATATATCCAGAGGATTCACCGTCATGCAATAAGGACACATGTTCCACTATGTGCGTAGCTGTCTTATTTATAATAGCCAGAAGCTGGAAAGAACGCAGATATCCCTCAATGGAGGAATGGATACAGAAAATGTGGTATATAGACACAACGGAGTACTATTCAGAAATTAAAAACAATGAATTCATGAATTTTTAGGCAAATGAGTTATTTGCTTTTAATCTGGAGTCTAAGTTCTTGAGCCCTTTTTACATTTTAGATATTAGCCTTCTATCAGATATCAAGTTATCAACAATCTTTTCCCAATCAGTATGTTGCTCTTTCATATTAGTGAGTGTATTCTTTGTCTTTCAGAATATTTTCAATCTCATCTGTCAATTGTTAACCTTAATTCCTGAGAAATTAATGATCTGTTCAGGAGATTTTCTCCTGTGCCAATGTATTTAAGATGCTTTCCCACCTTCTGCTCTGTTAGAATCAGTGTTACTGGTTTATGTGGTGTTCCTTTATCCACATAGAGTTGAAATTTGTACAAGCTGATAAATATGGATCAATATACATTTTTTACATTTTTATACATGAAGATCACTAATTTGACCAGAACAATTTATTGAATATGCTTTCTTTTCTCCATTGCATAGATTTAATTTCTTTGACAAAATCAGTTGTCCATAGGAGTATGGGTTTATTTCTGATGCTGCAATTGTATTCCATTGATCTACCTGTCTCTCTCTATTCCAGTCAACACCTTGTAATTTTTATCACTATTTTACTTTAGTATATCTTGAGGTAAGTGATCATGGTTCTGCTTAGTTCTTTTATTGTTGAGAAGGGATTTTTGCTATTCCATTTTTTGTTTATTTGTTATTTCATATGAAGTTGAGAATTTATCTTCTCATTTTTGTAAAGAATTGAGATGGAATTTTAATTAGGATTACTCTGTATCTGTCTGTAGATTGCTTTTGGTAAGATGGCTCTTAAGAATATCCTTAGTCTTCAGAGAAATGTAATTGACACTGATATTTCTCCTTGCACAAATAAGAATGGCCAAGACAAGAGCAGATACTGATGAGGATGTGGAGAAAAAGGAATATTCCTTCCAATTAATATAACCAGTTTAGGAATCGAACTGGAGGTTCCTCAGAAAAATGGAAATAGTTCTACATGAAGACCCATCTACACCATTCCTGAGCATATACCCAGAAGATGCTACCATATCACAATGACACATGTATGTTCATAACAGCCTTATTTGTAATGGCCAGACACTGGAAACAATCCAGATGTACCTTAACAGAGAATAGATACAGAAAATGTGGTGTATTTAGACCATAAAATACAGAATACACATAATAAATCCAACAAACGTTAAAATGTTATACAAGAGGGAAGGACAAGTGGGGTACGCCAATCCCACTGAAAATTGGGAACAACATGATCATAGGAGGCAGAGCAAGGGAGAAACCTGAGTCTGAGAAGGGTAGAGGAGGGGAAATAATTCAGGGTAAAATATGAAAGAGAAACAAGAGAAGGCCAGAGGATCAAGAGAATGAATGATAGCTTTTTCAACAAATGGTGCTGGTTCAATTGGAGGTCAGTATGCAGAAGAATGTGAATTGTTCCATCCTTATCTCCTTGTACTAAGCTCAATTCCAAATGGATCAAGGATCTCCACATAAACCAGACACTCTGAAGCTAATAGAAAAGAAACTGGGGAAGACCCTTGAGGACATTGGTACAGGGGGAAAGTTCCTGAACAGAACACCAATAGCTTATGCTCTAAGATCAAGAACTAACTATATTTCTAAGTTTTTTTTTTATGAGATAACATTAGATTCATAATACTATTAGCATACAATGTATTTTTGAGCCCTTTAGTCTGACATAATATCTCCTGTTGATATTGAATTGTGTTTGATGCATGCAGCAGAGGATGAACCCTGATTTCATATCCAACCCATTAATCTGTGTCTTTGAATAGTAGAAGTGAGGTGATTGTTATTGAAAGATATTTGTGCCCATTGTCCACTGATTGTTAATATCTATTATTTTCCTTCAGTTATACATTGTGGTAATTCTGTGGGTTGTGTGTTTGTGTGGGGTGTGTGTATGGGGGCCTGTTTGTTTATGTTTTCTTTTGGTTTTAGTTGTGTGATTTAATATATTTGCTATAATATTTGATGTGTGTTGTTAAAACCCTTGTTACCGGTTTTCTTTGTGCATATTTTGTAGGACTGACTTTCTAGACTGAAATGTTTGAAATTTTAATTTAATGAGGAATATTTTAATTTCTTCCTCCATTTTGCCCAGGGAGCCTTCCTATGGGGAGCATTCCTACCAGATTCTCTTAGAGCTGTTTTATCAGCATGGCTTAAGAGGGGATTTTGCATTAAATAGGGAAAGCAATGACACAGATGAAGGTCAAGAGAATTTAGCATCTCTGTGTCTCTAGCAATTAGGCAAATTCTGTGGCCCTGACTGTCTAGAAAACAGGTATGTTTTTACTACACAATAGTCACAGAACAAAGAGAGATGAATTATTATCCAATCAGTAGAGATTATTTATTTGAGTTTTCATTATACAGCCAGGGATTGAAATTGAGTTATATGTCTCATCATCTATGCTATAATGCAGGAAAATTGTATTTTACTAAATTATCTAATTTAATGAGATAATGTGTTTGAATTTTCTTTATATTGCTTCAAGTTGAGTTACAATGGAAAAATACAAGCAGAACAGATTTTATTCTAATTATTATCCCTACACCTCCAATTTAAGGAGTCTAAGGAACGTCTTGTCAAAAAAAACACACACACACACACACACAATCAATATTTCACTTCCTACATTTATGATGACATTCTTTGCAGTGTTAAAGCACTCTAGACAAATAGAAAACATACAAACAAGCTTTTATGAATAAACAAATTGTAGTGCCTAATTTATTTTACTATTTGTCTTGTCATCTAAGATATGATGTTGGAAAAGTGTATTTTATCTTATTTAATGAGATTTCTTCTTCCAGAGATATACCCTGTATGACACCCCATCTTTAAACTACAATTTCAGAGAGCTCTGAGCTATAATAAAATGAAAACTTAATTCTGTATCCTATTCTCCTGGAAAGTCAGAGGTTTGTCACTTGTCTCTGTATACCCTACACCAATTTTTCTCTTTTAATTTGCTCATGGATGGACAATTCACTAAGATGCTGCTAGTATTTGACTCATCCACCCATGTGTTTCTCTGTGTTCGATGATCTCAAAGACATGAGGATGGTTTCTAAGCAGTGGTTAAATAGAGATCACTAAGGATTTTTTTTAATAATATTTAAACACATTATTTCTCCAGGAAAAGACAAGAAGAAAATAATAATGCAAAGAGTTAACAAGAGTAGAATAGAAAAGGAGAAAAAACAATGTTAAAGATAGAAGGACATGATTATATTAATCTGCTCAGAAAAGCTAGATTTGGATCAAGTAACTGTGCTGTTTGCATTACTCTCACCATTTCCAATTGATAAGGTTATGGCAAAAGTAATTGAAATTTTTCTTAGGTATTATAATATGGGTTAGCATCTGTGGTTTCGTAGACTCTGAAATAAATCAATGGATACCTTCTCGCATTTAAATCTCCCTAGAGAAATGTAATCATAATTTTTATGCACAGTGTAAAAGTTAAATTATGTTATCCAGGTGTGGGGCCTGTGTACTTCCTGGAGACCAGCACAGGGAGAGAATCCCCATGGCCATATTCTCTGCCGGCCAGGGCAGAAGAGCTTCACTAGGTACTGTATCACCCCGAGCTTTAGATCTTTGGGGGTGCAACCACCAGGGGTCTGCCTGCGCTCAGGAACTGAGCTCATAGGCGGTTCATATGCCAGACCTCTGCTCTTGGGGCCTGTGTCCTGCCTGGAGACCAGCACAGGGAGAGAATCCCCGCGGCCATATTTGCTGCTGGCCAGGGCAGAAGAGCTTCACTAGGTACTGTATCACCCTGAGCTTTAGATCTCTGGGGTGTGCAAGCCAACAGGGGTCTGCCTGCACTCAGGAACTGAGCACATAGGTGGTTCATCTGCCAGTCTGCCAGGCATGGGGCCTGTGTCCTGCCTGGAGACCAGCAGAGGGAGAGAATCCCTGTGGCCATATTCTCTGCCTGCTGGAACAGAAGAGAGCCACTAGGTACTGTATCACCATGAGCTTTAAATCTCTGGGGGTGCAAACAGCCAGAGGTCTGCCTGCGCCCAGGACCTGAGCATACAGGTGGTTCATCTCCCAGCTGGTAGGTTGTGGGCCCTGTAACCTTTGCAGAGGACAGCAGAGGGAGCTACTCCTGTGACCATCTTTGTGGCTTGCCAGGGCAGAAAAACATCACTAGGTACTGTATTATCCTGAGCTTAAGATCTCTGGGGGTGCAAATCTCCAGGGGTCTGCCTGCGCTCAGGACCTGAGAACATAGGCAGTTTATCTGCAAACTGGTCGTTCGTGGGGCCTGTATCCTATGTGAGAATCAACAGAGGGAGTGACCACCCCCCCACTCACTATCTTTGCTCCATAATAGAGCAGTCTGAGAACACCTGGTTCAACTTGACAACTCAAGTATAACATTTCCTGAGGCAAGACTGAGCAGGGCTCCAAAGGCACAAAAGAGGAAGGCAGCATATCAGTAATCTGTGCCAGGGGAAACCCAGTCATCCAGTGTCTCGGAAATAGCCTAAAGGTCCATAATAGGTGATGGTACCAGCTAGTGATAAGAAGACCATCTAACACCAGTGAGAACTAGATGGCTAAAGGCAAGCATAGGAACATTGCTAACAGAAACCAAGGCATTATGGCAGCATCTGAACCCAATTCTCCAACAATAGCAAGTCCTGGATACCCCAACACACCAGAAAAACAAGAGTTGGATTTAAAAGCACTGGTAAGGATGCTGTTAGAGGAACACATGAAGGACATAAATAAATCTCTTAAAGAAATTCAGGAGAAAAATGATCAAAAGCTAGAAGACCTTACAAGGGAAACACAAAAATCACTTAAAGAAATTCAGGACAATATGGGTCAGACGTTTGTAGCCAATAAGGAGGAAATGCAAAATTCACTTAAAAAAATACAGCAGAACTTTGATCAACAGGCAGAAGTTATGAAAAAGGAAACACAAAAATCTCTCAAAGTATTAGAGGAAACCACAAACAAGCAAATGACAGAAGTGAGCAAAAACTTTCAGGATCTGAAAACAGAAGTAGAAACAACTAAGAAAGCACAAAGGGAGACATCTTTGGAGATAGAAAACATTGGGAAGAAATCAGGGACCATAGATGCAAATATCAACAATAGAATACAAGAGATATAAGAAAGAATCTCAGATGCCGAAGATACCATAGAAACCCTGGACTCAACAGTCAAAGAAAATGCATAATGCAAAAAGCTTGTAACCCAAAACATCCAGGAAACCCAGGACACATAGAGAATGCCAAAACTAAGGAATATAGGCATTGATGAGAGTGAAGATTTACAACTTAAAGGGCCAGCAAATATCTTCAACAAAATTATGGAAGAAAACTTCCCTAACCTAAAGAGAGAGATGCCCATGAATATACAAGAAGCCTACAGAACTCCAAATTGACTGGACCAGAACAGAACTACCTCCCATCACATAATAATAAAAACCCCAAATGTACTCAACAAAGAGAGAATACTTAGGGCAGTAAGAGAAAAAGGGCAAGTAACATATAAAGGAAGACCTATCAGAATTATACCAGACTTCTTACCAGAGACCATGAAAGCTAAAAGATCCTGGGCAGAGCTCATGCAGACTCTAAGAGAACACAAATGCCAGCCCAGACTACTATACCCTGTGAAACTCTCAATCACTATAGGTGGAGAAACCAAGATACTCCATGACAAAACCAAATTTACACAATATCTTTCCACAAACCCAGCCCTACAAAGGATAATAGAGGGAAAACACCATTACACCGAGGGAAACTATACCCTGGAAAAAGCAGGATATTAAGCTTCTTTCATAAAACTCAAAAGAAGATAACCAAACTGGTGTAAAATTAACATAAAAAATGATGGGAAGCAATAACCACTACTCCTTAATATCTCTTAACATCAATGGACTCAATTCCCCAATAAAAAGACAGATTAACATACTGGTTACATAAACAGGACCCTACATTTTGCTGCATACAGGAAACACACCTCAGTTTCAAAGACAAAAACTCCCTTAGAGTAAAAGGCTGGAAGACAATTCTACAAGCAAATGGTCTCAGGAAACAAGCCAGAGTTGCCATTCTAATATCAGATAAAATTGACTTTCAACCTAATGTCATCAAAAGAGACATGGAAGGTCACTTCTTGCTGGCCAAAGGAAAAATCCAATAAGAAGAACTCTCAATTCTGAACATCTATGCTCCAAAAACAAGGGCGCCCTCATTCATAAAAGAAACTTTACTAAAGCTCAAAGCACACATTGCACCTAACACAATAATCGTGGGTGACTTCAACACTCCACTCTCATCAATGGACCGATCAGGAAAACAGAAACTAAACAGGGAGACTGTGAACCTAATTGAAGCTTTGGACCAATTGTATTTAACAGATATATATCGAACTTTTCATCCCAAAGCAAAAGATTATACCTTTTTCTCAGCACCTCATGGTACCTTCTCCAAAATCGATCATATAGTTGGTCACAAGACAGACCTCAACAAATATAAGAAGGATGAAATAATCCCATGCCTCCTATCAGATCATGATGGAGTAATAGTGGTATTTAATAACAATAAAAACAACAGAAAGCCCACATATACATGGAAACTGATCAATACTCTACTCAATGATACCTTGGTGAAGGAAGAAATAAAAAAAAGAAATCAAAGATTTTTTAGAATTTAAAGAAATTGAAGGCACAGCATACACAAATCTATGGGACACAATGAAAGCAGTGCTAAGAGGAAAATTCATAGCTTTGAGTGCCTCCAAAAAGAAATTTGAGAGAGCATTTATTAGAAGATTAAAGGAACAACTGAAAGCTCTGGAACAAAAAGAAGCTAATTCAACCAGGAGGAGGAGAAGACAGGAAATTATCAAACTCAGAGCTGAAATCAATCAAGTAGAAACCAAGAGAACCATACAAAGAATCACCAAAACCAGGAGCTGGTTCTTTGAAAAAAATCAAAAAGATAGATAAACCCTTAGCCAGACTAACCAAAGGGCACAGAGAAAGTATCCAAATTAACAAAATTAGAAATGAAAAGGGACATATTACAACAGAAACTGAGGAAATTCAAAACATCATCAGATCCTACTACAAAAGCCTGTACTCATCACAACTGGAGAATCTGGAGGAAATGGACAGTTTTTTAGACAGATACCAAATACCAAAATTAAACCAGGACCAAATAGATCATCTAAACAGACCCACAAACCCTAAAGAAATAGAAGGGGTCATAGATAGCCTTTCGACCAAAAAAAAAAAAAAAAAAAAAAACAAAACAAAAAAAAAAAAAAAAAAAAAAAAAAAAAAAAAACCACCGGACCAGATGGTTTCAGTGCAGAATTCTATCAGATCTTCAAAGAAGACTTAACACTAATACTCTTCAAACTATTACATCACATAGAAAAAGAAGGGACACTACCCAGCTCCTTCCACAATTACGCTGATACCAAAACCACACAAAGATCCAACTAAGAAAGAGAATTTCAGGCCCATTTCCCTTATGAATATCGATGCAAAATTACTCAATAAAATTCTTGACCACCGAATCCAAGAACACATAAAAACGATAATCCACCATCAAGTAGACTTCATCTCAGGGACGCAGGGATGGTTCAATATAGAGAAATCCATCAATGATATCCACAACATAAACAAACTCAAAATAAAAAAAAAAACACATGATCATTTCATTAGATGCTGAAAAGGCATTTGACAAAATTCAGCATCCTTTTATGCTAAAAGTCTTGGAAAGGACAAGAATTCAAGGCCCATTTCTAAACATAGTAAAAGCAATATACAGGAAACCGGTAGCAACATCAAACTAAATGGAGAGAAACTTGAAGCAATCCCACTAAAATCAAGGAATAGACAAGGCTGCCCCGTCTCTCCATATCTTTTTAATATAGTTCTTGAAATCCTAGCTAGAGCAATTAGACAACATCAGGAGGTCAAATGGATACAAATTGGGAAGGAAGAAGTCAAACTATCACTATTTGCAGATGATATGATAGTATACTTAAGTGACCCAAAAAACTCTACTAGAGAACTCCTACAGCTGATAAAAAACTTCAGCAAAGTGGCTGCCTACAAAAATCAACTCAAGCAAATCAGTAGTTTTTATGCACTCAAAGGATAAGCAGACTGAGAAAGAAATTAGGGAAATGACACCCTTCACAATAGCCACAAAGAGCATAAAGTATCTTGGGGTGACTCTAACCAAACAATTGAAAGACCTATATGACAAGAACTTCAGATCTCTGAAGAAGGAAATCGAAGATCTCAGATAATGGAAAAATCTTCCATGCTCATGGATTGGCAGGTTTAATATAGTTAAAATGGCCATATTGCCAAAGGTAATCTACAGATTCAATGCAATCCCCATCAAAATCCCAACCCAGTTCTTCATAGAGCTAGAAAGAGCAATGCTCAAATTCATCTGGAATAACATAAAACCCAGGATAGCTAAAACTATTCTCAACAGTAAAAGAACTTCAGGGGGATTCTGTATCCCAGACCTCAAACTTTACTAAAGAGCAATAGTGATAAAAACTGCATGGTATTGGTACAATGTCAGGCAAGCGGATCAATGGAATAGGATTGAATACCCAGAAAAGAACCCACACACCTATGGTCACTTGATCTTCGACAAAGGAGCTGAAAGCATCCAGTGGAAAAAAGATAGTCTTTTCAACAAATGGTGCTGGCTCAATTGGAGGTCAGCATGCAGAAAAATGTGAATTGATCCATTCTTATCTCTTTGTACTAAGCTCAACTCCAAATGGATCAAGGATCTCCACATAAAATCTGACACACTGAAACTAATAGAAAAGAAACTGGGGAAGACCCTCGAGGACATGGGTACAGGGGAAAAGTTCCTGAATAGAACACCAATAGCTTATGCTCTAAGATCAAGAATTGACAAATGGGACCTCATAAAACTGCAAAGTTTCTGTAAGGCAAAGGACACTGTCAAAAGGACAAAACACCAACCAACAGATTGGGAAAGGATCTTTACCAACCCTAAATCTGACAGAGGGCTAATATCTAATATATACAGAGAACTCAAGAAGGTAGAACCTAGGGAACCAAATAACTCCATTAAAAAGTGGGATACCGAACTAAACAAAGATTTTTCACATGAAGAACTTCGGAGGGCTGAGAATCACCTTAAGAAATGTTCAACATCATTGATCATTAGGGAAATGCAAATCAAAACAACCCTGATATTTCACCTCACACCAGTCAGAATGGCTAAGGTCAAAAACTCAGGAGACTGCAGATGCTTGGGAGGATGTAGAGAAAGAGGAACACTCCTCCACTGCTGGTGGGATCGTAAGATGGTGCAACCACTTTGGAAATCAGTCTGGCGGCTCCTCAGAAAATTGGGCACGGCACTTCCGGAGGACCCTGCTATACCACTCCTGAGCATATACCCAGAGGATTCCCCAGCATGCAATAAGGACACATGCTCCACTATGTTCATAGCAGCCCTATTTGTAGTAGCCAGAACCTGGAAACAGCCTAGGTGTCACTCAACAGAGGAATGGATACAAAAAATGTGGTATATTTACACAATGGAATACTATTCAGTCATTAGAAACAATGAATTCATTAAATTCATAGACAAATGGATGGAGCTGGAGGGCATCATACTAAGTGAGGTAACCCAGTCTCAAAAGACCAGTCATGGTATGCAATCACTGATAAGTGGATAATAACCTAGAAACTTGGAATACCCAAGCAATAATCCACATATTAAATTACAAGTAATTTCAGAAAACTGGTTTGGTGAACTTGGCTTCCAAGGAATTATTCCCAAAAGGAATCATGTCTGGAACCTTCATGTCTACTGACATGAATGCAAAGGGATACATATAAGTATAATAATGACCAAGATTACTTCCTCTTTTCTTCACCTGTACATAGGACCTCAGATACAGAGCCCCAGGCCAGAGAGTGCTTCAGAATCCTCCAGAGGCAAAAAATGAACTGAAAAGCAAATGCTGTTTGAAGTACATGTGCTCTTTAATAGTAGCTACATCAATGATATGTGATATGTTCATGAAATTTTGATATGTGAGAATCTGTGAATCTGATGCTTCATGCTGCATTTTTCTAAGGCATCTATATTGATGAAAATTGAAAGATGTTCTCTTTGAGTGTGTTTTGTTTGGTTCTGAAGCTTTCCTTTCTTTTTTGCCATTTGAGTGACCCCAGATGCTTTTGGAGAATAAAAGACACAGAAAATTATTTAGGAGATAAAGATGTTGATTCTTTATTTTCCATTTATATAAAGAATGGTTATGTGAAGAATGATTACTTCAGGGATAATCTAGACAAGCTGTAAGTACATCTTTCATTTATGCATAAATGCACATTAAGCATTTCAGGGACAGGGAATGAGAGAAAAGAACCTATGAGACTTCTTGCTCATTTACCCTATTTTTAGGGTATAACTAAATGTTATTTTGTTTCATGGCTGGCCATTTCAGTCCTTATGGTAGTTTAAGATATAGCTTGTTTATTGTCATTTTTGAATAACAAACCAGTTAGGTGCTGAGTGAATGATACTACTGATCTTGCTCTTAAATATTTTGCCTTTATATGACAATTTCCATCTTCTGGTTTCATATGATGCTAGTATATGCTGCTTTGTTTGTGGCTAAATGCCTGAGATACCTAGGGTCCAGGTTAGTTAAAACTGGTGGTTTTCCTATTGGGTCACCTTCCTTCTTAGCTTTTTCCTGCCTTTCCCTTGTTCAACCACATGGATCCCTGAATTTAGCCTAATGGTTGTATAGAAATATCTGCATCTGTCTTAGTCATCTTCTTGTTGGGCATCTTAGAGAATAGTCATGCTAGGCTCCAGTCTGTAAACACACAATTTCCCTTGTTCAACCACATGGATCCATGAATTTAGCCTAATGGTTGTATAGAAATATCTGCATCTGTCTTAGTCATCTTCTTGTTGGGCATCTTAGAGAATAGTCATGCTAGGCTCCAGTCTGTAAACACACAATAGCATAAGTAATAGTGTCAGTCCTTGGAGCCCCCATTGAGATGGATCCAAATTTGACCAGGTCACTGGACCTTTTTTTTAGTCTTTTCTCTATATTTGTCACTGAATTTCTTTTAGACAGAAACATTTCGTGGTCAGAATTTTTGACTATGGGATTGCAACACATCCACCCATATTACACCCTTTCTTTCTATTGGAAGTGGACTCTTCAAGTTCCCTATGGCCAGTGTTTGACATTTCATCTAAGGAAGTTAAATATTGTTTTCTTATGTTTATGTATGAGCCTTAAATAAATGGTTTTCCCAATTCTTTTAGCGTGAAGAGGTACTGTGTTTTGTCAAACACCTTTTCAGCATCTAAGATGATCTTGTGACTTTTCAGTTTGTTTTCTGTTAGATTATGTTAATGGATTTTCATATAGTAAACACAACTTGAATTCCTGGAAGCTTTTGAAATTAACTATTGTACTAATAAGTATAAAGTCTACAGCATATGATAGATATTTTTCTTTTGGTGTAAATTTGTAGAGAAATTTATAGTAACTCAGTGAATAATTCAAATGTCTTTCTTTGAAAAATGAAATATTTTCCTATTTTCTCCCAGAAGTACCCTACCTTGTGGTATCTGCTTTTAAAATGAAGTATATTACATATTTTGAGGTATCATAGAATGAATTATCATCATATTTAAAACCTACCAATAATTCTTCCAGATGTATGCATTCTCCCTTGCTACTACATGCACTCTTTTAAATAACCAAACAATTCTACTTTGCACAGCAGATAAGCTCTTATATTTATGGCCTTTTATTACACAAAGTTTAACTGCCAAGAGGATACAGTTTTGAAGATTACTGATTCTTTATCATTTAGCATTTTCCCTCAATCACCACTATCCATTGCCTATATTAGTCTTTCTTTTTATCATATTCCATGCACATGAACTTTTTCATATGTGAATATAATGGCATTATATGGATAATAAAAGCCTAATTTCTAAATAGAGTAAAGAAGTTTGAAAATTCAAAATGTCACTTCACTTTTGTGCTTACAAGTAGAAGACATTGTGTTGTATTGGAAATCCTCATCAGATAAACTCCAAACTTTCCACAGATTAAAGGGAAATCACAGAACTGTTTAGTAGACAGTCACCAAGCAGATTAGAAAATATGGCATCAATGATGATGGGAAAACAAAACCAACAATATTTTAAAAATGTGAAGTATTAAATATTGTATATAGAAATCATTGACTATGAAATTATTTAATAATATTCTCTTACAACTGTATCACCAGTGAATTTTTTTGTCTATCCCCCATAGGGATAAATAATTTAGCATTGAGATTTCTACACAATATTAGACATAGATGTATTTTTATTCTTCTCCATGAATCCATACATTTTAGCCAGTATCTTTATTTAGTACAGGTTCTATATTCTAGCGCAGTTTTCTGGACTTTTTTATCTAAAAAAACTTTGTGTGTCCAGAGATGTGTGTTTCTTTCTAGGTCTTTGGTTGCATTCTATTTCTTAGCCTCTACCCCATCAAGCCAATTTTATTAATAGAGGTGTGGAGGACAAAGTAAGGTCAGAAATAACTACTAGTTATTTTATTATTTAGGAGTGTTTTAATTATTGTTTTTTTATCCTAACCTGTAGTTTATAAAGAAAATTCAATATCACTTGAAATATTAAACCTGCTTTCATCACCAATCAAAGTGGATTAATTAGACACCTCAATTTTAAAAGTGCATAACAATCTCTAGTACAGAATGGCAGTCACTTTTAAAAAGTATTACACACTTTCAGTTATTTCTCAATAAAAAATCCAGCAAATAAAGGAATGAGACTAGAATAAAAGTTATTAAAAACTAAGAATTTGTCAATAATAGAGAACATAAAACTGTTAAGTCAATTCAATACCAGCCTTCAAAAACCACAAGTTATGAACAGTTACAAAAATATTTACTGTAGCCCCAAAGAATTTCAGAAAATACAGTTGAGGCAGAAGCAAACTACCCATGTGCAACACCCTGAATATGTAACTGTTAAATAATATTATAAAACTCCTTAAACATGTATCAAAGCAAATATATCCACTTAAATTAGGTTTAATAAATGAGAGAAATTAAAGTTAACATATTAGAAACAGAACATATCTGTACATATCTGAACCAAATAGAACCCAAGGACAGTTTCGCAATACCCAGTGACTGTAGAAGAAAGAATGAATTAGTACAACCTAAAAGTAAATGTGACGCTAGAGGAGCACAATCCAAACCAAAAGATTGGTTTTAGTTATAATCAATTGTATATTACTCAATTTGGACAGCCTTAAACAGAAAAATGAAAAGAGATATACTCTGTAAAACAACGAAATAAATGTAAGAATTATTATGGTATTTGGATTGCCTATGAATTCGATAGAATTTTGCAATTGCTGATATAGAAAAATTTGGCTACCATTTCTTCATTCCAATATGAAGGGTGATGACATTTTTTAGTGCTGATTCTTTAAAAAAAGACTAATATTCTAGATTGTAGCTAATTCTTATTTCTATTCCATATATGTTCAGTATAAGGGTAAGGAGTTGTAGTCATGGGCAGATTCAATGTTGGTTCAGCAATATTTTTTTTGTTTATAGAAAGCACATAGATATTTCACAGTGTTCAAGAAAAATTAGATGGAAGTGAAGAAAATTTAAAAAATAACCGATTCTTATTAATATATAATTCTTATTTGAAAAACTATTAAAATCATAGAAAGAAAAAAATTATAAAGTGTCTAATTTCAGAACACAGTTAAAGAAGAGGTCAACAAAAAAGATAACAGGGCTGGAGAGATGGTTCAGCGGTTAAGAGCACTAACTGCACTTACAGAGTTCTTGAGTTCAATTTCCAGTAACCATGTGGTGGCTCAGTGCATAATATATTTGTATATTTTAGATACAAGATAAGATCAAAAGAATAAAGTTCAAGTTATCAAATTTAAAAAAAAAGCATTAAGAATGTTTTTGCAGGTCTCACGTCCTAATACCTCACAATAATGCATTGTATAACCATATAAATGTGTCATAAAAATCCAAGAAGATTTACTTAACCTACCTTGAGTTTTATTTAAAATTACCATAATCAGAACTTATATCCCCCATGACTGATGTGCTCTGTTTTCAGGGTGACACATAAGACCATCCACTTGATTTCCTCTGCTTATTTTGCCATTGAAGAAATCAATAGGAATGTTCATATTTTACCCAACATTTCCCTATTAGTTAAAGTAGAATGTAACATAATTGAGGATAATATGGAAAAAGTTTGGTCCTTGAAAAGAAGGGAAATCATTCCTAATTACTACTGTAAAAATCAGAGAAGATATTTAATTGTACTTACGGGACCTATATGGATGGCATCTTATGTACTTGGACCATTCCAGTACTTCTCTGGAACTCAAGAAGTAAGCAACATAGAGTTACTTTTAAGGAAATGTTATCTTTCTGTAGTCTGAATTGCAGAGTACCAAGGTTAAATAAAATTCAGAGAATTTATTTGTAGCTATTCTGAGCTATTGAGCATAAAGTTTAGACACTTTCAGTGTCAAACTTAACAACTTTATGACAAATGGGCAGCAGAAGCAACATAATGTGAAATATTTATTAGGTCACTTACCTTTTCTGTAATTGTATAGCAATTCACAGGACGTTGGATGTGATTTTTATAATAAGATGAATAATCAACACTTTCTCACATTTCTAGCATTTGCTCTGTCAAAATTAGATTTTAGACTGTGCCCTCTGCATTCCATATTCTTCATAATGATGATTATGCTCAATATCTTTCAGCTTTATTGTGGTTATTTTCATTTTCTAAGTGACAAGGAACAGTTTCCTCATCTCTACCAGATGTCTCCCAAAGACTCATCTCTAGCACTAGGCATAGTGTCCCTAGCAGTTCACTTTAGATGGAACTGGGTAAGACTGATAATTACAGATGATGACCATGGAATTTAATTTCTTTCTGAATTGAGACCTGTAATGGAAAGAAAGACTGTCTGCTTAGTATTTGTCACTATTATCCCAAATGATAAGATGTTATACCTTAAAATGGGTCCAAAGTATTATCATTAAATCATAAGGTCATCAGCAAAAGTTGTGATCATCTATGGGAATAAAGAATCTCCTGTACAATTTAACTTCATACTTTGGAAATTTAAAAACATTCAGAGACTGTGGGTAAGTGTTTCACAATTTGATATGATCACAATGATAGGCGATTTCATGTTTAACTCCTAACATGGGACTACTATTTTTTCACATAAGCAATCTGAGATGTCTGGTTTTAAAAAATTTCTGCAGACAGTACACCCTTCTAACTACAGTAATGACATTTCTTTTGCTAAACTGTGGTGGACTTACTTTAAGTGATCTTTACAACCACCTAATTGTACAACACTGAAGAATTGTGTAAACAAAACCTTATTTAAATGGTTATTTGTGCCACCCTTTGGAATGTCTATGAGTGAAACATGTTACAACTTATACAATTCTGTGTATGCTGTGGCTCACTCACTTCATGAGATGCTTCTGCAACAAGTAGACACAGGCTTAGAACATGATGGAAATGTATTGGAATTTAACTCCTAGAAGGTAATAATTCTTACACTGAATGGCATATATATCATAGAGATGGTATCCATAAAAGAAATGATGAATTTAAAATCCTGTAAATAAGCAAAATTTATCTTAAATACATGTATTTAGGGTCCTTTGACTGCATAAGAAGCACATCATATTAGTGTCATACTTTAGGTTATAGCCAACAATTACAGCCACGTGAACATTTCACAGTCACAGTTAGGAAATTTCCTCTGGTATTCCAATCATACAGGAATCTCATTGCTTTACCATCTGAAATATTTTTCCTATGCATTTAGTAAATGAAATTAAGAAAATGACTTTTTTATTTGAACAAATTTTTCTATGTAATGCATAGAATTCAAAAAGTTTCACATACTCTTTCTGTATTTTGAACAATTAAGTATTTAGTTTCCCTAACTTATGATCAAATAATACTATTGGCAGAAAAAATGAATAATTTCTTACTATGGTCCAAACAGAAAATGCAAGTGTCCATGTGTAATGGCATCAAATTCAGTTTAATAAATGTATTTGTAAAGCATAGTGCAATCCTAAGTGTATATGCAATACATGTTACTTTTTTCAGTAATGAATGCTTCTGAAAAATGTAGATTTTAGGCTATGAGTGATAATGGATATAAGTAATACTACCAACTTTATAATTTCTTTACTAATGTGTATGCATAGTTGACACTAAAATGTAAATATGTTTTAGATGTTCTCTTTTCTGAAAACAATGCAATTTCTAAATCCTGCTGGAGACCTAGTGAATATGAGCCAAAATAGAAAACTGCATAAAGAATATGATATTTTCTATATCATGGATATTTTAAAACAGGAAGGACTTAAAACGAAAATAGGAATTTTTACTGGTCATTTTCCAGATTGGCAACAACTGTTTATATCTGATGAAATGACAGAGTGGGCTACAGATATCAAGCAGGTAATTTAGTTTTCATTTTAATGTTTAATATGAAGAAAAACTACCTATAAACTTGTGTACTTTTGTTATGGAATAAAAATTTTAACATTTCCTCATTTATTGACTTTCGCCATCCTAGACTCTCCTTCCCTCTCTCCCTCTCCCTCCTTCTCCCCCACCTCTCTCTCTCAATGTGTCTGCCTCTGTCTCTCTCCATCTATTTGATTTATCTCTTATATTCTTTCTAATAATTGTTTCATGTTATAAAAAACAAATATTCATATAGGTTTTACCATTAAAAATAAAAACAATGTAATTTTGATTTGTATCATGATATGGTTTGTAAAGGGAAATCTTTAATTGGCTTCACTTGTGAATCACTCCAGTATTTTGACACACATATTAAACTGTTTATTCCTACAATGTATCTAATTGTGTTCAGATTCTAGCCTCCACATGTAGTGTGCCTTGCAGACCAGGACTTAGAAAATACTTACAGGAGGGAAAGGCGTTCTGCCGTTTTAATTGTTACCCTTGTCCAGAAAATGAAATTTTCAACATTACAGGTAAGGATATGATATCTCAAAGTAATAAAATTGCTTTTATCTCTCAAATGCACATAGTTTTCCAGATTCCTTTGCAAAAAAGAAAAGACAAATAAGTTGAGAAAATACATCAGAAACACTGTGATTCGAAATAAAATACTCTAGGCCTTGGACTATATTTTTTTGTTGCATAACTTTAGAAACAATGAATACAATAATTCTTCAGAGTACTAAAGATTAAGCATTTCTTATAGTTCTATGGTTCAAAATGTTAAAGATGTAGATAATTTGCTTTTTATGTTTTCAATATCCAAGGAATTTTAAAACCATCACTACATGTTAATCGATGTTATATCATGTTTTAGAATTATGAGTTTTTGAATTGTGCCATCAGATATCAATACTATCAATGCAAATTTTTATTTACAATTGCCATCTAGTTCAGATGAGTTTGGAGTTCAACATCTAGAACTCTGTATAAAAGCTTTTATTCTAAAATTCATATGTAGCATCCACAAAGATATCATAATTAAGTAGGTAGTGTTATAAATGTTGAGGATAATTAAAGCTTTGAAAATAAATTTTCAAATTAGTAATGTATAAGTGAGAAGGAGTACAGTATTACCATCTATTGCAAGGTATAGAAATAGCCAGACCAAAAAAAATAAATAAAAGTTAAAGAGTCAGGCTAGTATGCAAACGGTTCCAAGTGATTTGCATATGAGGATTATGAAAATGAAGTACTTATTTGCAAAGCTACTCTAAAGTATTAGTAAAGTTTCACTGCAAAACCCAAAGACTACAGTAAGAATTAAAACACTTAAAGTGATACAGAAAATAAATTAATAAAACTTTTATTGATTCAAATGATATTATAGCACATGTATCAAAATCAAATAAACAGTTAAATTTATTGACTTTTGAGTTAGTTGAGTACAAGATTCTAAAATAAATTTTGTCAAATATTCCTTTGTTCCTATGCTTTTCCTTTTTATGGTAAATAGGCTCTTTTCTCATACAGTGCATCCAACCATGTTTCTAATCTATCTACTCTTCCTGGCTTCTGCCAATTTCACTTTCTCCCAGAACCATTTCCTTTCTATTTTATGTTCAGAAAAGTGTGTACATCCTGAAGAAGATAGTTAAACAGGACAGGATAAGATACCATAAGACAAGACAAGTGTCAACATAAGAAAAATGGACAAGGCAACTCAAAAGGAGGAAATGAGCCTCAGGGGTCCACAGACATTCAGAGATATACCTGCTCCCACTGTTAGGAGTCCCACAGAAACTCAGACTAACAGCCATACTGTATATCCAGAGCACTGGTGCAGACATACTCAGGCTTCTTGATAGATGCTTCAGATATTGTGACTCTCATGTGAAATTTCTGCCTAGACCAAATGGTAGAATATGTTTTTTGTGGTGTTCTTCATTCCCTCTGTAATTTTTTTTTTATTTTTCTACACTTCTTCTGAAGGGATGAACATGATAAAAATTTCTAATTTAGTCTCTATTCATGCCTGGATCTGGGTCTATACACCTGCTCCTATTGCTTAAGAAAGATTTTCTGCTGATGCCAGGATGCAGCATTTGATATTTATATCAACTGATATATATACAACAATGATATATTTATATATAAGAATAATTCCTTAAATTGTTTTATAGAAGAATACTTTTTGGAATTTGTTAGTTCTCTGGAATATCCATTGTTCAAATTATGACCATCATAGTAGGGTTGAGCATAACTCCTACTTGAGGAGTGGGAATCATGTTAAGTCAGCCACTGATTGTTCATTTCAACAAGATATGTGTTTCAATTGTCTCATTGCATTTGCATCCTGGACATATTGTAGGAGAAGTGTTTATCAAGTAATATAATGCCTGTGTTTATTGTTGCACAGCTTTTAGAATACAGCTTCAAGTCCATACCAACTACAAATTTCCATATTCAATATTCAGATTCAAAGTTGTCATCATCAATGGTGCCATACTATTAGGTTTCAAATGGTTACCTTCTGAGGAAGGAAGCATCAACATGGGTTGTTTACAGATTTTCTTGTCATCTATAAACCAACAACACAACCATTTTAACCCAGTGCACCACTTTCCTGGTTGCCAAAGAGAATAATTTTACCTCTGTGATCTCAAATTTTCATGATCACCAGGGCCATCCTCATAGTTCCAAAAATGTTTCTCCTGTACTATATTTCTACATTTTCAACAAAGTACCATAAAATTCCAGTTGTTTATTCTTCTCTCTCCTGCTATAATACACAACAGACTACTTGCTCTCCTGTCTTCTTCTGCCATCAACAACAAAAATGACCTATTTTGTTTCCTTATCCCAGTAAGACTCATGCTTCTCTGTCCATAAAACTCATTACCTAGCCCCTAGGGGTAAATGCTTTCTTTGTATTTATCATTTACTTAACAGTTGATACAAAATTTTTTTTTTCTGGTTTTTTGGATTTGGTTTTTTCAAGATAGGGTTTCTCTGTATAGTCTTGATTGTCCTGGAACTCACTCTGTAGACCAGGCTGGCCTTGAACTCAGAAATCTGCCTGCCTCTGCCTCCCAGAGTGCTGGGATTACAGGCATGTGCCACCACCACCCAACTTATACAAACTTTTAAATGAATAATACTACATCTGAGGATGAGAATTTTTTCCATCATTTGTCATGGAATTACAATGTGTCATTTTGTTTTTAATAACTAAATAATACTATATTGTGCAAATGTATTTTATTTCTTTTATGCAGGCTTCAGTTGAAGTACATTTACTTCTTTGTTCTTTCTGGCTATTTTGACTATAGACACAAAAACAATTGAGCAATTTTCCTTGGGGTATGAGAGAGAACTAGGAAAATATACAAAAGTGCTATACTTGTATTTGTTATTAGATCTATTCATTGTTTTTTGGCAAACATATATATATATATGTTTTATAAGTTTGTATTCCTATAAGCAATTGAGACAAGTTCCCTTTTCTCCACATGCTTACTTGCATGAGCTATCACCTGTGTTATTGAACCTAGCCACTTTTACATGCTAACATGGAATCATAATTTGGATTTGAATTGCATTTCTATAATGGCTGAGAATGAAACTCTATTTAAGAGTTTCAAGCCATTTGAGAGTTCCCTCTTTAGAATTCTTCATTTAAATATGTACTTAAATATTAAATTGGATTTTTTAGTTATGCAGTTTCTATAGGTCATTGTATATTTAAAATATTAGCTTCATTTTGAATGTAAAGGGGGTTAAATGTTTTACCAATCCTTAGGCTATGGTGTTGTTTACTATTTTGTTGTCCTTTGCTATAAAGATGATATTGATGTTCAGTCATATAATGACTCAATATGAATTGCTGGTGTTAGTGCATGGCCTATTGATCTTATGTTCAGAAAGTCCTATATTTTGTCAGCACAGTCTTGTGACAATTCTCTTACACTCATGTATAATGTGCCTGGTTGTATATTAAGATCTTTGATGAAATTAGACAGTAGAATTGAATATGGATAAATTTGGATATATTCATGTTCCACATTCCGACATTCTGTTTAACCCACACCATTTTTAAAAGACTTTTTCTACCAGTGTGTACTTCTGGTTCCTTTATGCAATGCCAAGCATTCATAATTATGTGAATTTATCTCTCATATATTCAATTCCATTGCTCAATGGGCCTAATTTTATGTCCATATCTTGCAATTTGATAATTCTATAGTACAATTTGAAATAAAAAATGATAATTCACCTAGAAGTTGTACTATTTTTCAGGAAATCTCAGGTAATTACATGATGTTGGAAAGTGATTCTTCAAGGTATATAAAAATTAAGAAACACATTTTGATGAGATTTATTGAATCTACACATTGAAATTGAAAAGATGGTTATATTCAAATGATACAAGACAATGGAAAATCTTTCTACCTTCTGATAGTTCTTAAATTTATTCCTTCAACGTTTTGAGGATTATGGTTTCCTTTCAAACATTCATTAGTTTATTTATATTTTCAAAAAGATTTTTTATATTATTTGAATATATTATGAAGGGTGGTTTTGTTCTCTAATTTCTTCTTCAGTCAGTTTGTTTTATATATAGGGAAACTACTGATTTTTGTATGTGTGTGTGTGTGTGTGTGTGTGTGTGTGTGCATGTGCATATGTACATGTTAACCTTGTATCCAGCAATTTTGGTAACAATTTATATCATCTTCAGGTGTTCTCCACTGGGATATTTAGGGTTACATGTGTTTAAAATCATATCATTTGTAAATGATGCTTTGACTTTATTTTCTATATGTTGTATTGTCCTCTTGTTCTAGATAAACCACCAAGCACTGAAATGAATAGATAAGACAATAGTTGATGTGGCTTGATCCTGCCATTAATTAATTAATTAGTTAATATATATATATATTTAATGGATAAATATATATATATATCTATATATATATATATTTAATGGATTCTGATGCTGCCCCTTTCCTGGTCCCCATGTCAAAGAATCCCTAATCATCCTAACTACCTCCTTCATCTTTGCGAGATAGGGACCCCTAACCCTGCCACAAAAAGTTTCTGCATGGCTAGGCTCATCCTCAATGACTGAGACCAGAAATGGCAGTTATGAAGTTTGAGCTGAAAGTCTGCTATATATTTGAAGTGGGTCTTGGCCAATCTCATGTATGCTCTTTAGCTGATATGATGGCTCAATTTCTAAATTCTTGCAGGGGGAGCAATTCAAGAGTGTTCTCCTTTGACAACACCATTACTAGAATGTGGTATCACATGAATTTTTTTATCTTAGTCAATTTGATGTATGTAACATGCAATTTCTGGGTCATTTTCATTTACATTTCTGTGATGACTAAGTATGTTGATCCTTTTTTTTTTTTTCATGCTTCGATACTATTCCAGGTTTCCTCTGCTGAGAATTATCTGTTTGACTCTGTATGCCATATTCTAATTGGATCATTTGGTTTCTTGATGTCTAACTTCCTGAGTTCTTTGTGTATTGTTGATAATAACTCTACATCATATGTAGGGTTGGGGAATGCAGTTTTACATTCTGTAGGCTTTCCTATTGACAGTTTCCTCTGCCTTACAGAGGCCTTTTAGTTTCATCAGGTCCAATTTGCTAGTTGTTTATCTTTGGACCTGAGCCACTGATGTTTTGTTCAGAAAAAAAAAAAATTGTTTCTTGCTCCATCAAGTTTAAGGATATTTTCCATCTTCTCTTCCATTAGGTTTAGTATATGCAGTTTTATGTTGAGGTACTTGATTCATTTGCACTTGAGTTTTGTTCAGGATAACAAAGTTCCAGATAGAGCAATACCATTTGTTAAAGATGCTTTCATATCTGCATTGTAAAGTTTTGTATTCTTTGTCAAAAATCCAGTGTCCATAGGGCTTTGGTTTTAAATGTTGTTCTTCATTTCAACCTTTTGACTACTCTGTCTTTTTCTACATTTATATCATGTATTTTTAAATTACTATTACAGTGTAAATAGCTTGAGGGATGCTGATTCTTCAGTTTTTTTCGTGTTCAGATTTATGTTTCATTATTTTTCTTCTCCCTTTTCCTTTTCTGTGTGAAGTTAATAATTGTTTTTCAAGGTCTCTATAAAGAATTGTGTTAGTATTTTGATGGAAATTGCATAATTTCAGTGAATTTATAGATTGCTATTTCAATATGGCCTATTTTACTATTAATCATATTAATTCACGATCAATGGAGATGTAACCATCTTCTGATATTTTCCTTAATGTTTTTCATCAGAGAATTTATGTTCTTGTCAGGTATGTATTTCTCTTGCTTGGGTAGTGTTTTAGTTTATATTTTGTGTGTGTATCATAAATAATATTTTTGCCATAATTTCAATCTCAGTGCACTTATGCTTTTTTTTTATTATAATGTGATTACTATCTTTTTTGAGGTAATTTTCTATCAATCCATTTTGCTGAATATGTTTTTCAGCACTTCTCTGGTAGAATGTTTTGAGTTACTTTTGTATACTATCATATCATTTGTGAATAGCTACACTTTGAGTTATTCCCTTCTAATTTGTATCACTTCCAAATCCTCTCATCACATTGCTCTAGCTAGAAATTCAAATACTAAGTTGAAGTAATACAGAAAGATTCAAGGCGCTTGTTTCATCAGAGATTTTAGTCAATTTGTTTTATTTGGATTCTCAAAACCCAAAACTTCCAACGATTTTTGAATTGAGAATTTTTGCATCCGTGATCTTAAAGGCAATTGGCCTGAAATTCTCTATGGTTTTTTTTTCCTGCATTTTTGTGTACTTTATTTATCCCGGTTACTATGGCCTCACAAAAGTAACTTGGCAGTTTCAATTTTATGGAATAAATTGAGGAGTATTGATATTTATGTTACATTGAATGTCTTTTATAATTCTGTGGTAAAACCACTGAGACACAGACTTTACATTGTTGAGAAACTTTAAGTGACTCCTTATATTTCTTTAGGTGTTATAAGACTATCTAAATAGTCTTATGGTGTCATTTAACTTTAGTAAGTGATATCTATATAGAAAATCACCAATTTCATATAGATATTCCATTTTTTTTGTCGTACAGCCTTTTAGAGTAAGACTTAATGATTTTTTTTTTTTGAAATCCCTCAATTTCTATTGAGCAGCCCTGATAAAACACAGTTAGTGTTAGGTAATAATTCAGGGTTATAGATATGAAAATAGATAATAACACCACAGTGTACAGATAGCTTCCTGGGCCTTTTGCTGATTAAGGCATATTAAAATTATAATTGCTGTGTGTGATTTTTTTTTGTCCTGGAACTCAATATTTGTAGTTGGAGTAGAAATACCAGGTTGGGATTTAAATTTGTTTTACAATAGAAGCAGCCATTGAAATTCCATGGCAAGACAGGTGAGACCCTCAGAATTGTGATGGAGGAAGTAGAAAGAGTGTAAACAGTCTACAGGGAGTCTACCTGTTCTTTTGAAAGATGTGGCCTATGGAAAAGCAGGGTTTGTCACTCTTGAACATTGAAAATACAGTGTCCTTTGCCTCACAGATACTTTGCAATTTTATGTGATCCCGTTTGTCAGTTCTTAATCTTAGAGCATAAGCTATTGATGTTTTATTCAGGAAATTTTCCCCTGTTCTCATGTGCTCGAGGGTCTTGCCCACTTTCTTTTCTATTAGTTTCAATGTATCTGGTTTTATGTTGAGGTTCTTGATCCACTTGGACTTGAGCTTTGTACAATGGGATAAGAATGGATTGAACCAAAGAATTTACATGGAGGGACCCATGGCAACAGTCACATGGGTAGCAGAGGATGGCTTCATCAGACATCAATGAGAGGAGAGGTCCTTCAACCCATGAATACTCACTGCCACAGGGTAAGGGAATGCCAGCTCAGAGAATCTGGAGTTGGTCAATAAGTGAACATGGTAGGAGTATGAGTTATAGTAGTATTCAGAGGGGAAACGAGGAAACGGAATAGCATTTGGAATGTAAGTAAAGAAAATATCTAATTAACATAAAAGGAAAAAAGATATACTTTTATAAAAACTATAAATTGTTGCCATGGTTAAAAAAAGGAGATTGAACATGCAACAATATTATATTTGATTCCACCTTCTACAAATCCTCTTCCCATTCTTCTTTTCCCTTGCCCATTTGATGATGCTCCAACCCCAACCAGGGCCTAGAACAGGCATTGTATGCTGTTATTTGGTGGCTCAGTCTCTAGCAACTCCCTGGAATCTTGATTACTTTAGCCTTCTGGTCTTCTTATGCAGCCAATCTCTGATACACATTCTTCCATTCTTCTCCTAATTCAAACAAGTGTCCCCAACTTCAGTCCAATATTTCTGTGTAAGTTCTTGCCTCATTCAGTCAGTTGCTGATAGATTCCTCAGAGGACAGCCATGCGAGGATTCAGTATATATGCATATCATAGTATCATAGCTGGCACTAGCATTCAGTTAGAATTATTTCCAATTTCATTAAGAACCACCAGATTGATTTCCAGAATGGTTGTACCAGTTTACAATCCAACCAGCAATGGAAAAATGTTCCTCTTTCTCCACATTCTTGACAGCATGTGTTTTCATTTGGGTTTTAGATCTTAGCCATTCTGATTGGTGTGAGGTAGAATCTCAGGATCATTTTGATTTCTGTTTCCCTGATGACTAAGTATTTTGAGAATTTTTAATTGCTTCTAGGACATTGAAGATTTTACTTTTGTGAAATCTCTGTTCAACTTTGTACCTCATTTTTTAATGGGCTATTTAGTTCTTTGGAGGTTATCTTCTTGAGTTCTTTATATATGTTGGATATTAGCTCTATGGAAGAAATAGGATTAGTGATTTTTTTCCAGTCAGTAGGTTGTCAATTTTTCATATTGATGGTGTATTTTAGTTTACACAAACTCTTTAGTTTCATGATGTCCCATTTATAAACTCTTGATTTTATAGCCTGAACCATTGGTGTCCTGTTCAGGAAACTTCCCACTGTGCAAAAGAGTTCAAGGCTATTTCCAACTTTCTGTTCTATTAAATTCAATGTATCTAGTATGAATTGAGGTATTAGACTCACTTGAACTTGAGCTTTGTGTAAGGTGATAAATATGGATCAATTTTTATTCTCCTATATAGAGAATTAGATCAGCACCATTGATTGAAGATACTTCCTTTCTTTTATTTTCCAATGTATTTTTGTTTTTATTGTTTTTGTTTTTTGTCAAATATCAAGAATATAGGTTTTGGGGTTTACTTCTTGACTTTTGATTTTATTTCATTGATTAACGTGTATTTGTCTGTACCAATTCTTTCCCAGTTTTATTACTAATTCTCAGTAGTACAGCCCGAGTTCACGAAAGGTGATTTCCACTGGATGCTCCTCTATTAAGAATTATTTTGGCTGTCCTGTTTCCTTATTTTCCATATGAAGTTGAAAGTTTTTCTTTTCATGTCTATGAAAAATTGTGTTGGAATTTTGACGGTGAAAGCCCTGAATCTGCTTTTGGTAAGGTGGCCATTTTGCAATGTTAAATGGCTACTAATGTGTGAGCATAGGTGATCTTTCAATCTTTAGAGTTCTTCAATTTTTTTCAGAGATCTGAATTTCTGGTTGTTGAGTTGGTTCACTTTTTGCAAAGAGTTATACCAAGATGTTTTATACTATTTTTGGCTATTGTAAAGAGTACTGTTTTGCTAATTTGATTCTCAGACTGTTTCTCTTTTATATAAAGAAAGCTACTGATTTTTGAGGTAATTTTTTATCCTATCACTTTGTAGTATACAAACTACTTAATTATTTTTTAGTAGGTAAAAATAAAACGGAGTATTTGAATATGTCTACTCACCAATTTAGATAACACTGTATGGCAATTTGAAGAAGGAAATACAAACTGAAACCAAATGTACAACTTTCATTGCAGAGTCTCTATACATGGAAAGTAACATCACTTTTCACTTTATCTATTAGCTTAATTTGATTAATAAAACTGATTGTACTATTGTGTAATCCAGAAGTACAAATCTGAAGGGAATCTCAAAAACCTTCATCTCTACATTCTGTCGAGATTATTTTTGAGGCATTTACCATTATTTAGACTATAGTAGAATTTTTTTCCATAACAAATCCTTTATTACTAAAGAAAACTACTTCAATCAAATGTGGTCATTTAAATTGCAGAGCAACCAATAAGAAAACACAAAAAAATATGCTATGTTTCATAAACCTCTTAAAATATTGTACACATTCAATGTATCTATTACAATTCTTGACATCACAATTCATTATGCAAATAAACTTACAACAAAAATATAACAGTTTCTAAATATCATGGTGGCTATAAAAGCACAATAACCATGAAAACAAGTGACACAGATTCTCAATGATGAAGTGGAACTCAGCATCCATATGTCACTAGTGATTTGAAATGTACAGTCACTTATACTATGGCAATTTTATTTCTTTTTTATTTGTTTTAAGTTTTTTTCCATTTTTTATTGGAAAAAATATATTCTTTTTTGTATAGTTTCCTTTTTTATTAGACATTTTCTTGATTTATGTTTCAAATGTTGTCCCCTTTCCTTGTTTCTCCTCCAAAAACCCCCTATCCCATATCCCTTACACTGCTCACCAACCCACCTACCCCCTACATTAGCTGCCATGCTATTTCCCTACACTGCATCGAGCCTTCTTAGGGACAAGTGTCTCTCCTCCCGTTGATGTTCAACAATGCCATTCTATGCTACATATACAGCTTGAGCCATGGGTCTGTTCATGTGTATTCTTTTGATGGCAGTTTATAACATGAGAGTGTGGGAGTACTGGTTGGTTCATATTGTTTTTTCTCCTATGGAGCTGAAAGCTCCTTCAGCAACTTTGGTTCTTTCTATAGCTGCTCAATTGGGGACTTTGTGCTCAGTCCAATGAGCTAAGAGTTCCCACCTCTGTATTTGTCAGGAACTGGCAGAGCCTCTAAGGAAACTACTAGATCTGCCTCCTGCCAGCAAGTGCTTGTTGGCATCTATACTAGTTTCTGGGTTTGGTGACAATATATGAGGTGGACCAACAAGAATAGCAGTCTCTGGATGGCCTTTCCGTCACTCTCTGCTCCAGATTTTGTCTCAGTATCTCTTCCTATGGGTATTTTGTTCCCTCTTCTAAGGAGCACCAAAATATCCATTTTGGTCTTCTTTCTTCTTGAGCGTCGTTTGGTCTGTGAATTGGATATTGGGTATTCCAAGGTTCTGGGCTAATATCCAATAAAACTACAACAATGAGAGTACAACATAGGAAATCTTACATAAATAAGTAAAACTGACAGATACTGTACCCTAACATAATTCTCACATTTAATAACACAACTGAATGTAATAATTTTTAATGTAGAGAAATTAGGTGATAATTTTTAATATTATCTCTTCCTGCATTGACATTAGCAGTGCTATTTATGATACTTTTATTCTGGAGATTATAATATGATTACAGTATTCCCTATCTTTCCTACATTAATGCCTACACACCCTGACTTATACTTTTTCATACTTATATCATTTTTTTATTAAATGCTCTTACACACACACACACACACACACACACACAAACACATTGGTATATGCATCACAGGGAAAAACAAGTTTACTCACTCCACAAATTCCTTACTTATCTATAAATCTCTAGGCTAGAATTTTGCACGATATTCTTTACTTTCCCCAATGTGTCATTTGTTTGGTTTTGTTTTCAGCCAGTTCAGATTAAGAAGCCCTTGAATGTTGAGATGTTAATGTGTGTTACTTGCAACATTCATAGAAAATACATACTCATATAAAACTCTCTGGTCCACTAGCTCTTAAACTCTTCAAACCTTTGCTTTTACAATTTTCTAACCTTAAATGAGAAATTAATGTTTTAGATGTATCCATTGTACATAAATACATAACTCTAAATTTTTATTAACTATGATATTCTCTAACAATGTCTCCTTCAAGGGTAAGTTTAAATAATGAATGGTAAAGATCATAAATATTTGTGTGAGTAAGAACAAGTGTGTAGAACAGAGCCAGGGATTATAGTGGTTTAGTAAAATGCTGGTTCTAAGTTCTTCAATGAGACATGAAGTAGAGTTTCTATGTACAAATATCTGCTTGATACCACATGTAGGACCACACTTTATGCTGACCCATCTTTTTCCAAGTCCTTCTTTAATATAATATACATAATCATAAGTGAAATTGTGTTATTCTATGATCAATCTAAGGCATATTATTATAGAAACATCAAAATTATGCAACAGTACAATGTTGTTTGTAAAACATATAATAAATATTTTGAGTATATTAGATAAAAATATACAAAACTTGCATAAAGAATAAAAGCTTTGGAAATTAGGATCACATCTTATAAAGCTGCCATAATTATGTTTGCATTTAATATAAGATCTCAGTCTAATTTAATTATGATTTTCTCAAGCCTAAGTTTTTATATATCTTGTGTTTGTTCTAGAAAAATGAAATCTAATAGTTCTTCCATTCCTGTACTAGATATGGACTAATGTTAGAAATGTCCAGAGGATGAGTATGCCAACATAAATCAAACTAATTGTCTCAAAAAAGTTGTGATATTTCTGGATTATGAAGAGCCTTTGGGAATGGCTCTGGCAAGCATGGCTGTGTTCTTCTCTTTTCTTACAATTATTTCTCTCTGTGTATTCTTGAAATACCGCAACACTCCCATAGTTAAGGCCAATAATGAAACTCTCACCTATGTCCTACTCATTTCTCTCATATGTTGTTTTATCTGTTCCTTGCTCTACATTGGCTACCCAAGTATGTTCTGCTGCATCCTACAGCAGACCACATTTGCCATTGTATTTGCTGTGGCTGCCTTCAGTGTCTTAGCCAAAACAATTACTGTAGTACTAGCTTTTAAGATCACTGTTCCAGGAAGAAGACTGAGATGGATGTTGCTTTCAGGGGCACCTAATTACATCATTCCCATATGCACCCTAATCCAAATGATTCTCTGTGGATTTTGGCTGGGAACTTCTCCTCCATTTGTTGATGCTGATCTACACATGGTACTTGAACACATCATCATTGTTTGCAACAAAGGTTCAGTGCTTCTACTGTGTCCTGGATTACATGGACTTGCTTGCTCTAGAAAGTTTCACTGTAGCTTTCCTGGCCAGGAATCTGCCTGACAAATTCAATGAAGCCAAGTTCCTGACATTCAGCTTGTTTGTGTTCTGTAGTGTCTGGATCACCTTCCTCCCTGTCTACCACAGCACTAAGGGCAAGGCTATGGTTGCTGTCGAGGTCTTCTGTATCTTAGCCTCCAGTGCAGGGATGCTTCTTTGCATAATTATGACATTTTTTTGTTGAGACTACAAATAAATTCTTTTCATGAGTTTATGAAAATACGTGTAAAAATCTGTAAAAATTAAGTAAATGTAACTGCTTCTTTAGCATATCAAACATATTTACATGATCACCAAAATGATTACTATGTATTATAACATTATATGAGTTTCTACCATTAAAAATGTAGAAAGAAAGCTGGACAATAAAGATATAACTTATGACCTTTACATCATTCTATTTTTTCATTGAATTATCTGGTATCTGACAATGACTTAGATGTAAAAATTAATTCATTTGATATTTATTTTCCAGTGAATTGTGTGGTATTATTAGATTAAAGAAAACTTATTACCAAGGGGATTACATATATAGATAGCATTTAATAAGGAATATATATATATATATATATATATATATATATATATATATATATATATATATACACACACATACATTTGTTTATACACATAAATTTAGAACTGCAAGGATATATGTAAAACATTCTAAAGTAATTTTTTTATGTGAGGAGGTATCAAAGGACTTGAGAGAATAAGAATAACAAGGAAGGTTCAAAGGTGCTTGAATCTCCCTTAAACTAACAAATAGAATAATAATTAAATGAGGAGAGATGGCTGGAATTGGTTGGGAGATAGAATGTGGTAGTGATTAGGGAGATCAGGTGTAGGGACTGATAGAGAGGAAGTGCCAGGTCAGCAAAAAATATTGGAAGTATGAGAGTGATGAGACATCTTGGTCATGTGTCAGAGATCTGAGATGTGGGACCCTCCAAGCAATCTTGGAAGAGTACTCTAAGTCTTCTGTCAGTGTGAGATTTGGAGAGTAAAATGACCATTTCCTATAAGCAAGCAGGACATCTAGTGGACACAAACCTCAAAATCTTCAACCCATATGTTCCCCTTCATACCACATTGAAGTGAAGAGACAGTGATGGAGGAGAGACGGAGGCAATAACTAACCAATGTCTAAACACCCTTAAGATTCATCCAATGTGCAAAAACCCATATTTGAATATACTTATGCTACCCTATCATGTTTGCAGTGAGAAACTAGCATAATTATCTTCTGAGATGCTCCACTAAGGAATTGACAGAAACATATACACAGAACCCTAGATAATCATTGTATACAGTTTAGGGTATCTTCTTAAAATTTGTGGGAAGGATTGAGAGACAGAAAATATACAAAAAATACAACTAACTTGGACACTTGGGAGCTGACAGAGATGAACTATCAACTAATGATTATTTTGGGGCTGCATATGAGCAACCTGCAAAAATGTAGCAAAAGTTCAGCCTGAAAATCCTGTAAGTCTGCAAGCACCTGGAGCAGGGGATATTACTGATGCTGTTACTTCCCTGTGCAACCTGTTTCCATGACTGGGAATCTTCTCTAGCATCACTTGGAGGACATGTACCAGGTCCTGCATTGATTTGATGTCAATATGAGTTGATACCCAGGGAGTTGAAGGGGTTCTCCTCCATCTCAGAAAGGAAGGGGAGGGGAGAAAATGAGGAGGTTCCATGTGAGGTGAGTAATCAGAATGGAGGTTTTACCCAGGATGTAAATTCAATGAATACAATAATAGAAAAAAATCATTCACCTGAACTTTTATTCTCAGGAATAAAACTCAATTTATGAAAATTCAAATTCAAACAAAGAAGGAAAACCCAGCAAAAAAAAATTCTGCACCTAAACACAGATACCAATACATTGTGTGCTTTTGTTTTTCTGAAATATCCTAATGTCATAATTTTCTAATAAATCATTTATTTGATGTCTTTGTAAAACCAATAATTGTATTGGCTCATTATTACTGTTTTGTCTATTAATATGAATGCTTCCTAACTTGAAGATATTTTATGATGTAACATTATAATGTAATGTTGAAAACCTCATGAATATGGATGCAAATGAGCCTATAATATAATGGCCTTTTTATTATGGTATGTGGTGGTAGTAATATATGCATTTCAAAGTAATTATGTTTATGTGTGAGACATAAGTTTTTTTCAAACTTAGTCACAAAAACTCATTAATATGACGCACAGAAGTCATTTGAGAAGTGAAAAAATGGATTACTGTACTGATAGTAACAGACTAGGTGAACCAACTATAATAGAATAGCCAAAAGACTTAGGGTAACTCTTCAAATAGGAAGCAGAAGAAACTAATAGCTAGTGAAAGGGAAAGCTGTGCAATGTTATATTAATAATATGACTTTACACCTGAAGTTCTGGTTACTAACCAACATCTATACAAGGATAAAAAGTGTTAATCATAGCATACATTCAGAACTTTTTTGGAACCCTCCCAAGAATACTTTAAGCTATAGGCAGTAAAGAATGCTTATGGTAGGAAAGCTCATTCATTTTTTATTTTAAAACATTTACTTAGAATTCTAATTTTTTATTAAGTTAAATTTAGTGAGAAATAAATGCCAAGTTTTAAGTCATCCTCACTTATATTGATATGTATGTACTTAAACAAAAAGAGCACTTTGTTCAGTATTACACCTCAAAATGAAAGCTAATATTATGAGGAGTACAGTTAGGCATTGCAACACAGGTAGGACCACTACTGTTGCTCAGAGAAACATCCTGGAAACGATCAGGAGGGAACCTTCCAGTTTCTGTCTGTGACTGAAGACCATCCTCTGCTACAGGGATCCTAGGAGGCACAGGGAGATTGAAAGCATTCCAGGAGTGTGAACAGGTTTGAAAGCACATTTAGGACCACCTCTGCTGCTCAGAGGAACCAGACCAAAACCCTGTGGACACAAACCCCAGGGACAGCCTGGGACAGGATACATCTGATATGTGTCTCTGCCCAGAGATGATCCTGATCCACAGAGCTACATACACAAATACTGCCACTATAGAGACTTTCTACCAGGCATGCTTATTCAACTGCATGTACAGGGAAGACCAACACTTCTATTCAAATACCTGGGCAAGAGGGACCGCCTCAAAGCCATCCGGACACAGGAATCAAGGATCAGATATCCTTGATCAGGGATCAATAATGTGGAAAATCCACGGTCAGAAACAGCAAGACCAGATAACACCAGAGATAGCCATAAGGTAAAAAGCAAATGCAAGAACATCACCAACAGAATCCAAAGCAACATGTTATCATCTGAACACAGTTCTATCACAAAAGCAAGTACTAAATACCCCAGCATTCCAGAAAAGCAAGATTTGGATTTAAAATCATAACTCATAATGCTGATAGATGACTTCAAAGAGGACAAAAATAACTTCTTTAAAGAAATACAGGAGCTTTTCTGTTCAGGAAAAATTTCCCTGTGCCCATGTGTTCAAGGCTCTTCCCCAGTGTCTTTTCTATTAGTTCAGTGTGTGTGGTTTTATGTGGAGGTCATTGATCCACTTTGACTTGAGCTTTGTACAAGGAGATAACAATGAGACAATTTGCATTTTTCAACATGTTGACCTCCAGTTGACTCAGCACCATTTGTTTAAAATGCTGTCTTTTTCCTCCCAGTGGATTTCTTTAGATTCTTAGTTAATATCAAGTGACCATTGGTGTGTGGGTTCATTTCTGGGTCTTTATTTCTATTCCATTCACCTTGTTGCCTGTTTTAGTACAAATACCATGCAGTTTTTATATCTGTTTCTCTGTAGTAGTTACTTGAGCTATTTCTCTTGAGGTCAGAAATGGTGATTCCCCCAGAATATCTTTTGTTGTTTAGAACAGCTTTTGCTATCCTAGGTTTTTTTGTTATTCCAAATGAATTTTCAGATTTCTACTTCTAGCTCTATGAAGAATTGATTTGGAATTTTGATGGGGATTGAACTGAACCTGTAGATTACATTCGTCAAGATGCTTTTCATTATATTATTCCTGGCAGTGCATTAGCATGGGAGATCTTTCTATTTTCTGAGATCTTCAATTTCTTTCTTCAGAGGCTTGAAGATCTTGTCATACACATCTTTCATTTGCTTGGTTAGAGTCACATCAAGGTGTGTAATATTATGTGTAACTATTGTGAAGAGTGTCATTTTCCTAATTTCTTTATCAGCTTATTTATCCTTTTATTAGAGGAAGGCTAGTGATTTGAATTAATTTTATATACAGCTACCAGTGGCTTATGCTCTAAGAACAAGAGTCCACAAAAGGGACCTGATAAAACTACAATGTTTCTGCAAGGTAAAGGACACTGTCAGTAGGACAAAATAGCAGTCAACAGTTTGGGAAAATATCTTTACCAATCCTACATCTGACAGAGGGCTAATATCTAATGCATAGAAAGAACTGAAGAAGTTAGACTCAGGAGAATCAAATAATCCAATTAAAAATGGAATACAGAGCTAAACAGAGAATTCTAAACTGAGGATACTCAAATGGCTGTGAGGCACCTAAAGAAATCTTAACATCCTTAGTTATCATGGAAATTTAAATCAAAACAACCCTGAGATTCCACCGCACACCAGTCAGAATGGATAAGATGAAAACCTCAGGGGGCAAGAGATGCTTGTGAGGATGTGGAGAAAAAGGAACACTCCTTCCTCACTGGTGGTATTTCAAGGTGTCAAAACCACTCTGGAAATTAATTGGTGGTTCCTCCGAAAGTTAGACATAGTATTACCTGAGTACACAGCTATACCATTCCTGGAATTTTACCCAGAATATGCTCCAACATGAAATAAGGACACATGCTCCAATATGATCATAGTAGCCTTATTTATAATAGACAGAAGATAGATAGAATCCAGATGACCTTCAACATTCAGAAAATGTGTTATATATTTATAAAATGGGGTACTACTCAGCTATTAAAAGCAGTGAATTTATGAAATTCTTAGGTAAATGGGTGGAACTAGAAAGTGTCATCTTGAGGGAGATAACCCAATTACAAAAGAACACACATTGTATGCACTCATTGATAAGTGGATATAAGCCCAAACCTCAGAATAAACAAGATGAAATTCAAAGACCACAGGAAGCTCAAGCAGAAGGAAGACCAACTTGTGAGTATTTTGTATTTTTCTGAGTAAGGGATCAAAATACTCACAGAAGAAGTTATGGAGACAAAGTGTGGAGCAGACACTGAAGGAAATGCCACACAGAAACTGTCCTACTTGGGGATTCATCCTATGAACATTCACCAAACCCTGACACTATTATGGATGACAAGAAATTCTTGACAAAAAGAGCATGTTATAGTTGTCTCAGGAGTTGCCCTGCCAGAACCTTATAGATACTGAGGCAGATGCTAGCAGCCAACCATTGGCCTGAGTGTGGGGTAACCAATGGAGGAGTTAGAGGGAGGACTGGAGGAGCTGAAGGGGTTTGCAGCTCCAGGGGAAGAACAATGATGGTGGGCAACCTGTGGCAAAGAAATACCTTGTCAGGCATCAGTGGAAGAAGAGGTCCTTGGTTGCATGAAGATTGGATAGATGCTCCAATGTGAGGATTCATGTGGGGTAGGTTGAAGTGTGTTTGGTGGAGGGGCATCTTCTTGGAGTCAGGGTGTGGGAGAATGGGTTGGGGGTTTTCTGAGAGGGAGAAAACTGGGAAAGGTATAATATTTGAAATTTAAATAAAGAATATATTCAATATTTACTTTCAAAAAAGAACACACATGGTATGTATTCACTGATAAGTGGACATTAGACAAAGAGCATGAAAATCCATTATACCACTCACTGACTGCAAGAAGCTCAAGAGGAAGAAAGACCAAAGTGTGCATGCTTCATTTGTACTTAGAAGTGGGAAGAAAATAAGTGAAGAAGAAGGTGGTGGGACTTGGAAAAAGGAGAAGAGGTTGAAAGGAAAAATCAGGTGTGAGAGGAGATGGAGAATATGTACAGAGGGGTCTGGAAATTGAAAAGAAGTGTGTAACATTAGTGGGGTAGGGAACTGGGACTAGAAACCAAAAAGTCCAAGATGACATGAAAGCAAGAGCGTCCTAGGACCCCACAGGTATGATCTTAGATGAAACACCCCACATCAGGAAGGATAGCAGGTCAAGAATGTATCCAGAGGTTAGGCATGCCCCCCAAACTCTGGTTGAGGAATGGGGCTATCCACCCATCTCCAAAATTTTAACCCAGAATAGCTCCTGTCTCAAGGAAATACAGGAAAATGGGTAAAGTAGTGGCTGAAGGAAAGGTCATCCAGAGAATAAGGAGCCATCCCACTTGCAAAACCAAACCCAGACATTATGGCGGATGCCAAGCGGTGTTTTCTGACAGGATCACAATACAGTTGTCTCCAGAGAGGATCTGCCAGATCCTGACCAATACAAATGTGGATGCTTGCTGCCAACCATAGGACTGAGCAGACAAACACCAATGGAGGAAATAAGCGAAGAACTGAAGGAACTGAAGGAGCCTTATCTGGCATCAGTGGGAGTGGAGGCCCTTGGACCTATGAATGCTTGATGGCCCAGTGTAGAAGAATACTAAATCAGTGAGGTAGGAGTGGGTATGTGTGTGGGGAACACTTTCAAAGATGCAATATAAGGGGCGAAAGGAATGGATAAGGGATTTGCAGTAATGAAACAGGGATAGTGGTTAACATTCAAAATGGAAATCAATAAAATATCCAATTTAAAAAATGAATAACTGTATAATCCACTTAAGAGGTTTGTTAAGATAATTAAACAAGATCGGACACACACACACACACACACACACACACACACACACACACACACAGAGAGAGAGAGAGAGAGAGAGAGAGAGAGAGAGAGAGAGAAGTGAAGGAACTGAACAAAACCCTCCTGGATCTAAAAATGGAAGTATAAATAATATAGAAATTACAAAGGGAGACAACTCTGGAGATCAAAAACCTAGGAAAGATATGAAGAGTCATAGATGCAATCATCAACAACAGAATACAAGAGATAGAAGAAAGAATCTCAGGTGTAGAAGATACCATAGAAAACACTGACAAAATAGTCAAAGAAAATGCAAAAAGCTTCTAACCCAAAACTTCCAAGAAATCCAGAATACAATGCGAAGATAAAACCTAAGGATAATAGGTAGAGAAGGGAACAAAGATTTCCAAATTAAAGGGACAGTAAAGATCTTCAACAAAATTATAGAAGAAAAGTTCTCAACCCTAAAGAAAGAGAGTCCCATAAAATACAAGAAGTCTAAAGAACTCCAAATAGATTGGACTAGAAAAGAAATTGCTATCATCACATAATAATCAAAGCACCAAGTGTACTAGAAAATTAAAGAATATTAAAAGCATTAAGGGAAAAAGGTCAAGTAACAAAGACAAACCTATCAGAAATACACCAGACTTCTCACCAGCGAACATGAAAGCTAGATCATCTTTAGGGGAAGATCTCATACAGACCCTAAGATAACACAAATGCCAGTCCAGACTACTATGCCCAGCAAATCTCTCAATTACCATAGATGGAGAAACCAAGAGGTTCCATGACAAAACCAAATGTGCACAATATCTTTCACCAAATGCAGCCCTACAAAGGATAATAGATGGAAAATGTCATCACAGGGAGTGAAAAAAAACACCCTAGAAAAAGCAGGAAAGTAATCTTCTTTGAACAAACTCAAAGAATATAACCTCTCATACATAAAAATAACAGGAAGCAACAATCACTATTCCTTAATGTATTTTAACATCAATAGCCTCAATAACCCAATAAAAAGACATAGATCCACAGACTGGATACATAAACAAGACCCAACATTTTGCTGCATACAGGAAACACACATCATTGTCAAAGAAAAGTACTACCTCAGACAATTTCCCAAGCAATGGTCCCAGGAAACAAGCTGGTATAGACATTCTAAGATCAGATAAAATCGAATTTCAACCAAAATTCACCAAAAAGGATAAGGAAGGACATTTCACGTACATCAAAGAAAAAATCTCCCAAGAAGAATTCTCAACTCTGAACAACTATGCTCCAAATGCAAAGACATCCGTTTTCATAAGAGAAACTTTACTAAGGTTTAAAGAACACATTGCACATCACACAATAATTACCAGGGACTTCAACATTCCACTCTCACATATAGACAGATAAGGGAAACAAAAATTAAACAGAGGCACAGTGAAACTACCAGAAGTTGTGGACCAAATGATATGTATAGAATATTTCTTCCTAAATCAAGAGCATACCTTCTCCTTACCACCTCATGGTACCTTCTTCAAAGCTGACCATATAATCAGTCACAAAAACAGACTCCAAGAGATATAAGAAGATTGAAATGATCCTATTCCTCCCTTAAGATCACTACAGATTCAGTCTGGTCTTCAATAGCAATACAAACAACAGAAATCCCACATACTCATGGAAGCTGAACAATACTCTACTCAATGATAACTTGGTCAAGGAAGAAATAAGGAAATAAATCAAAGACTTTTCCAAATTTAATGAAAATTAAGGCAAAACATAACTAAACTTATGGTAAGCAGTGCTAAGAGGAAAACTCATAGTTCTGAGTCCCTGCAAAAAGAAATTGGAGAGAGAATACACTAGGACCTTAACAGAACACATGAAATCTCTAGAACAAAAAGAATTTAATACACGCAAGACAAGTAGATAGTAGGAAATCATCAAACTCAGGACTGAAATCAACCAAGTAGAAACAATAAGAGCTATACAAAGAATCAACAAAACCAGCAGCTGGTTCTTTGAGAATATCAATATGATAGATAAACCTATAGCCAGACTAACCAGAGGACACGGAGACAATATCAAAATTAACAAAATCAGAAATGGAAAGGGAGATATAACAATGGAAATGAGGAAATTCTAAAAATCATTAGATTGTACTAACAAATCCTATACACAACACAACTGGAAAAGCTTGATGAAATGGACAATTTTCTACACAGATAACAAATACCAAAGGTAAGTCAGGACAAGAAAAAATACATTTAAACAGTCCATTAACCCCTAAAGAAATAAAAGCAGTCATTGAAAGTCTCCCAACAACAACAGCAAAAAAGATCAGGACAATATGGCTTTAGTGCAGAATTCTATCAGACCTTCAAAGAAGTCCTAATAGCAAAACTCTTCCGTTTCACCAAATAGAAACAGATGGAACACTATCCAATTTGTTCTAGAATATTAAAATTAAGCTGCTACTAAAATCACACAAAAATCCATCTAAGAAAGAAACGTGCAGACAAATTTCCATTATGATATAGATACAAAAATACTCATTAAAACTATTGCCAACCGAATCCAAGAAAACATTAAAATGATCATTCACCACAATCACTTAGACTTCATTCCAGGGATTCAGGGATGGTTCAATGTACAGAAATCTATCAATGCAAGTCACTGCATAAAGGAACTTAAAGAAAACACCATATGTCATTTCATTAGATGCTGAAAAAGCGTTTGACAAAATTCAGCATCCCTTCATGTTAAAAGACTTGTAAAAAATCAGTAACTTGAGGCTCATACCTAAACATAGTAAAAGCAATATACAGCAAAGCAATAGCCAACATCAAAATAAATGGAGAGAAATATTAAGCAATCCTACTAAAATCAGGAATAAGACAAGGATGCCTTCTCTCTCTATATCTATTCAATCTAGTACTTGAAGTTCTATGTAGAGCAATTAGACAAGAAAAGAAGATCAAAAGGATATGATTTGGAAAGAAAGAATTCAAACTATCACTATTTGTAGATGATATGATAGCAAAATTAAGTGACCTCCAAATACTCCACTAGAGAACTGCTATCATTGATGAGCAATTTCAGCAAACTGACCAGGTATAAAATTAGCTCAAGCAAATCAGCAGCCTTCCAGTACTCAAAGAATACACAGGCACCCTTCACAATAGTTAAAAACAAGATAAAGTATCTTGGTGTGACTCTAACCAAAGAATAAAAACATCTGCATGACAAGAACTTCTAGTTTCTGAGGAATGAAATCCAAGCAGACCTCAAAAGACAAAAAGATCCCCGACGCTAATGGATTGGCAGGATTAATATAGTAAAAATGTCCATTTGCCAAAATCAATATATCAAATCAGCGCAATCCCCATCAAAATTGCCACTCAATTCATCATAGAGTTAGAAAGGTCAATTTGTAAATTCATCTAGAATATCAAAGAACCCAGAAGAGCTAAAACTATTCTCAACAATGAAAAAACTTGATCGGGAACCAGCCTCCCATACCTCAAGCAGTACTACAGAACAGTAGTGAAAAAAAAATTTCATGGTATTGCTACAGTGACAGAATGGCAGAGGACCAAATGACCCTATCAAAAGTGGAATACAGAGCTTAAAACAGAATTCTCTAAGGAAATAAAAGGGGCCATAGAAAGTCTTTCAACCACAAAAAAGCACGGGACCAGATGGCTTCAGAGCAGAATTCTATCAGACCTTCAAAGAAGACTTAACACCAATGTTCTTTAAAGTATTCCACCAAATAGAAACAGAAGGAACACTACCAAATTCATTCTATAAAGCCACAATTACGCTGATACCAAAAGCACCAACTATCCAACAATGAAAGAGAATTTCATGCCAATATCCCTTATAAATTTCAATGCAAAAATACTCAATAAAATTATTGCCCATCGAATCCAAGATCATATCAAAATGATCATTCACCATGATCAAGTAGGCTTCATCCTAGAGAGGCAGGCATGGTTCAATATATGGAAATCCATCAATGCTATCCACTATATAAACAAAGTCAAAGAAAAAAAAACACATGATCATTTCATTAGATGCTGAAAAAGCATTTGACAAAATTTTGCATCCTTTCAAGCTAAAAGTCTTGGAAAGAACAGGAATTCAAGGCCCATAACTAAACATAATTAAAGCAATATACAGCAAACCAGTAGCCAACATCAAACTAAATGGAGAGAAACTTGAAGCAATACCACTAAAATCGGGGACTAGACAAGGCTACCCCCACTCTCCATATCTTTTCAATATAGTTCTTGAAGTCCTACCTAGAACAATTAGACAACACAAGGAGGTCAAGGGGAGACAAATTGGAAAGGAAGAAGTCAAACTAGCACTAATTGCAGATGATATGATAGTATATGTAAGTGACCACAAAAAGTCTACCAGAGAACTCCTACAGCTGAAAAACAACTTCAGCAAAGTGTCTGGTTACAAAATCAATGCAAGCAAATCAGTAGCCTTTCTATACTCAAAGGATAAGCAGACTGAGAAAGAAATTAGGAAAATAATATCCTTCACAATAGCCACAAACAGCATAAAGTATCTTGCTGTGACTCTAACCAAACAAGTGAAAGGCCTAAAAACAAGCACTTCAGATCTCTGAAGAAGGAAATCGAAGAAGACCGCAGAAAATGGAAAAATCTTCCATGCTCATGGATTGGCAAGATTAATATAGTTAAAATTGCCATCTTGCCAAAAGAAATCTACATATTCAATGCAATCCCCATCAAAATCCCAACTCAGTTCTTCATAGAGTTAGAAAGAGTAATTCTCAAATTTATCTGGAATAACAAAAAACCCAGGATAGCTAAAACTATTCTCAACAGTAAAAGAACATCTGGTGGAATCAGTATCCCAGATCTCAAACATTACTACAGAGCAATAGTGATAAAAACTGCATGGTATTTGTACAATGTCAGGCAAGTGGATCAATGGAATAGTATTGAAGACTCAGAAATGAACCCACATTTATGGTCACTTGATCCTCGACAAAAGAGCTGAAAACACACAGTGGAAAAAAAGATAGCCTTTTCAACATATGGTGCTGGTTCAACTGGAGGTCAGTATGCAGAAGAATGTGAATTGATCCATTCTTATCTCCTTGTACTAAGCTCAACTCCAAGTGTATCAAGGACTTCCACATAAAACCTGACACACTGAAACTAATAGAAAAAAAACTCGGGAAGACCCTTGAGGACCAGGGCACAGGGGAAATGTTCCTGAACAGAACACCCATAGTTTATGCTCAACGATCAAGAATTGACCAATGGGAACTCATAAAATTACAAAGTTTCTGTAAGGTAAAGGACACTGTCAAAAGGACAAAACGTCAACCAACAGATTTGGAAAGGATCTTCACCAACCCTAAATCTGATAGAGGGCTAATATCTAATATATAAAATGAACTCAAGAAGGTAGACCCCAGAGAACCAAATAACCCTATTAAAAAGTGGGGTACAGAGCTAAACAAAAATTTTTCACTTGAAGAACTTCAAATGGCTGAGAAGAACCTTAAGAAATATTCAGCATCATTAGTCATTAGGGAAATGTAAATCAAAACAACCTGAGATTTCACCTCATACCAGTCAAAATGGCTAAGAGTAAAAACTCAGGAGACAGCAGGAGTTGGCGAGGATGTAGAGAAAGAGGAACACTCCTCCACTGCTGGTGGGAAGGCAAGTTGGTACAACCTCTCTGGAAATCAGTCTGATGGTTCTACCAAAAACTGGCTATGACACTTCCAGAGGACCTTTCTATACCACTCCTGGGCATATACCAGACGAAACCCTGGCATTCAATGGGGACACATGCTTCACTGTGTTCAAAGTAACCAGAAGCTGGAAAGAACACATATGTTCCTCAATGGAGGAATGCATACAGAAATTGTGGTATATTTACACAATGTAATACTACTCAGCAATTAAAAACAATAAATTCCTGAATTTACTAGGCAAATGGTTGGATCTGGAAAATATCATCCTAAGTGAGGTAACTTAATCACAAAAGAACACACATGGAATGCAGTCACAGATAAGTGGATATTAGCCCACTGAATACCCAAGACACAATTCACATATCAAATAATTTCCAAGAAGAAGGAAGGAGAGGGACATTGAATGGCTTGATGCAGCATTGTTGTCTATTACTAGGACAGAGAAGTAGGAGGGGTTGATTGGAGAATGGGTCGAGGGAAGAGGGCTTATGGGAAGAGTAGGGAAGCAGGACAGCGAAAATCATTTGGAATGTAAACAACTAAAATGGAAAATAAAAAAAATAAAAAAATGAAAAAAAAAATTTAAACAAGCAAAATAGGAGCCCCTGCAAAAACAAAAAGTCATAAGAAACGCTTATATATAAGTAGAAATAATAGACACATGTATATTTACAATCAATAAACCCATAAAAAGAAATGTTCACAGAGTTAAACAAAGAATTCTCACCTGAAGAACTTCGGATGGCAGAGAAGCATCTTAAAAAATGCTCAACTTCATTAGTCATTAGGGAAATGCAAATCAAAACAACCCTAAGATTTCATCTTACACCAGTCAGAATGGCTAAGATTAAAAATTCAGGAGACAGCAGGTGTTGGAGAGGGTGTGGAGAAAGAGGAACACTCCTCCACTGCTGGTGGGGTTGCAAATTGGTACAACCACTCTGGAAATCAGTCTGGCGGTTCCTCCGAAAACTGGGCACCTTACTTCCAGAAGATCCTGCTATACCACTCCTGGGCATATACCCAGAAGACTCCCCACCATGTAATAAGGATACATGTTCTACTATGTTCATAGCAGCCCTATTTGTAATTGCCAGATGCTGGAAAGAACCCAGGTATCCCTCAACAGAAGAGTGGATGCAAAAAATGTGGTATATCTACACAATGGAGTACTATTCAGCCATTAGAAACAATGAATTCATGAAATTCTTAGGCAAATGGATGGAGCTAGAGAATATCATACTAAGTGAGGTAACCCAGACTCAAAAGGTGAATCATGGTATGCACTCACTAATAAGTGGATATTAACCTAGAAAACTGGAATACCCAAAACATAATCCACACATCAAATGAGGTACAAGAAGAAAGGAGGAGTGGCCCCTGGTTCTGGAAAGACTCAGTGAAACAGTATTCAGCAAAACCAGAACGGGGAAGTGGGAAGGGGTGGGTGGGAGGACAGGGGAAGAGAAGGGGGCTTGCGGGACTTTCGGGGAGTGGGGGGACTAGAAAAGGGGAAATCATTTGAAATGTAAATAAATTATATCGAATAATAAAAAAAAAAAAGAAATGTTCAAGAGCTATAACAAACACAAAAAACTACAAACTTTTAAAGTTAATCTCATGAAATAATATAATGTGACAAAGTAGTTCCAAAATAACCCTGAGTTTAGCTTATATTGTTTATATAACTTGCATTTAGGATACCCTTAAAACAGTATCACCATTGAGTTTTTGTATACACAGTGGGCATACAAAATTTAGAGTTGAGATTTTTTCACAATTTAAACATGGATGTATTTTTATTCTTCTTGATCAATCCATAGAGTAGGACCAGTGACATTATTCAAAATACTTTCTTTAGTGCAGTTTCCTGAATTTATTATCAAATAATCACATGTCCAAAGGTGTGTGCTTATTCATAGATCTTCAGTTAGATTCTTTACATCAAATACAACACCCATTAAGCCAACTTTTTAATAGAGGTATAGAATACAAAGTGAGATCTGAAAAGATGATTCTCCTTCTTGTTATTTCATTATTTATGGTTGTTTTATGTTTTCTTTTTTTTAATTCTAGACTGTGCTTTTTAAAGACAAGTCTATATAACTTGATATATTAAATGTAGATACTTCAGCAATTGAAGAGGATTAATTGGAGTTAACTCGGCTTACAAAGTGCATATCTTTCTCCAGTAAAGAATAACTATCCTCTTAAGAAGTATGGTACAATTTCAGATATTCCTGAATGAAAGAATAAATTCAAACAATAAGGGAATAAGATTAGAAAAAAATTGTTTAAAAATGAAATAGTAAATAAGAGAGAAGATGAAACTGTTAAATCCATTCAGTACCAGCTTAAGAACCAAAAGATAAGTCCAGTTACATAAATATTTCCTGTAGTCACAAAGCATCACAGTACATACAGATGAGGCAAAAGCAAAAAAGCTCATGTACAATATACTGAAATCACAAATATGTGTGTGTGTGTGCATATATATGCAGATATATTCAGTTAAAATATATTTAATAGAAAAATTTATGTGAACATATTAGAAACTGAACAAATCTGGACAAACCTGAACCAAATATAACCTAAGTCCAGTTATGTGATATAGCCAGTGATTGTAGAGAAAGAATGAATTAATACAACTGAAGGGTACCTGTGAAATGAGAGAGCTCCATCTAAAAATGGAAATGTTTTAGTCATAACCAATTTTATATCACTCAATTTTGTACAGCCTCAAATAGAAAAAAGAAAGAAAGATGAATTGTGTGGAATGAAGAATAGAATGCAAGAATTATTGTGGTATTTGCATTATCTATGAATTCTTTAGACTTTGGCAATTGTTGACACTGACATATTTGGCAACCTATTCTTCAGCATTATGAAGGGTCATGACATATTTTAATGCTGATTCTGTAAAGAAATGTAACATAGATAGCAGATAATTCTCATTAACTTTCCTCACACATTAGGTATTAGAGTAATAAATGAAGACATGGGAAGATTCAAAGTTGGCTCAAAAATATTTTGGTATTCTTGAATGGCATAATGATATTTCACTGGGTTAAAAAACAAATAGAATTGTATAAAATTTCAAAAATGACAGAATCCTGTTAATATAACATTCATATTTTTATAACTTCATTTAAAAAATCAAAAGTAAGGATGCACATTGTTTCTAATTTCAGAACACAGCTAAATAAAAGGCCAAAAGAAGAAGATAACAAAAACTCTGTAAATGCTTAATACCTTTATATATATATTAAACTAAAGACTTCAAAACAGAAGAAAATAAAGTTCATTTCATTAAATCAAAAAATGTCATATTGTTAAATAATTTTGATAGTCTCACATACTAATACATCACAATAAGGAACTGTGTCAACATATGAATAGGTCACAAAAATCTAAGGATTCTTTGCATAACCTACAATGAGTTTTATTAAAAATTACCATAATTACAACCCCTTTGCCCCATGACTGATGTGCTCTGTTTTTTAGGGTGGCATGCAAGACTATCCACTTGAATTCCTCTGTCTAGTTTGGCATTGAAAAAAATCAATAGGAATGTTAATATTTTACCTAACATGTCCCTTCTAGTTAAGATTGAATGTAACCTAATTGTGGATAATATGAAAAGAGCTTGGTCATTGGAAAAAAAGGAAATGATTCAAAATTACTACTGTAAAATAAGAGAAGATATTTAATTGTAATTATGAGACCTGTATAGATAACATCTTACAAACTTGGACCAATCCTTTACTTCTCCAAGACTCCAGAAGTAATTCATGGAATGTTACATTTATGGAAATACTATCTTTCCACAGTCTGAGATTCTGAGTACAAAGACAGACTAAGAGACAGAGAATTTATTTATATCACCTCTGGTCTATCAAACAAAAAGTTAGATATTTTCTTTGGCAATAATAACGACTTTATGACAAATAGGCAGGAGACTCAACATAATATGAAATGTTTTACCAGAAGACTTAGTTTATTTGTATTTGTATAGCAATTCACAAGAAATTGTATAAGATTTGAATAATCCGATGAAGAATCTATACTTTCTCACACTTCTATCATGGGCTATACCACATGTAGATCTTAGACTGGGCCTTGTGAATTTCATTTCTAAATAGTAATGCTTAAGGTAAGTATCTTTCAGCTTTACTGTGGGATTATTTTCATCTTCTAATTGACCAAGAACAGTTTCCTCATCTCTACCAGATGACTCCCAAGCAGATATCTCTACCACTAGCCATGGCATCCCTAGCAGTTCACTTCAGATGGAACTGAGTAGTAGTGATCATTACAGATGATGACTATGGAATTAAATTCCTTTCTGATTTGAGAGAAGGAATGGAAAGAAACTTTGTCTGCTTAGAATTTGTCACTGTTATTGCATATGATGAGATGTTATACTTTAAAATAATTCATAAATATTATCACCAAAACATAATGTCATCAGAAAAAGTTATAATTGTCTATGGGGATAAAGAATCTCCTGTACAATTGACCTTAATACTATGGAAATCTAAAAATATTTAGAAAATCTGGGTCAGTTTGTCCCAATTTGATATAATCACAATGAAAGGATATTTCAGGCATAAATCCTTACATGTAACACTTATTTTTCACATCAGCAGTCTAAGATGTCTGGTTTTGAATAATTTATTCAAACAGTGCACCCTTCTAACTATAGTAATGACATTTGTTTTGCTAAACTTTGGTGGACCTACTTTAAGAGTTCTTTGCCACCAACTAGTTGTACAACACTGAAGAATTGTGCAATGACAACCCTATTTAATTAATAGCCCCCCTTTGGAATGTCTATGAGTGAAACATATTACAACTTATACATTTCGGTGTATGCTGTGGCCCACTCGTTTGATGAGATGCTTCTGCAACAAGTAAGCACATGCTCACATGATGATGGAAAAGAATTGGAATTTAACTCCTGAAAGGTAATAATTCTTGCACTGAATGGCATATATATCATAGAGATCAATGGCAATCATTATGGGTATCATATAGTCAAAATCATTTAAATAAGTAATCTTTAACCTAAAATGCATATATTTCTATACTCTACCACTGTATAAGAGACATATAATGTTAGTATTATAATTTAAATTACAGCCAACAGTGGTATCTAGTCAGTATTTCACAAAATAAGTCATGAAATTTCATCCAATATTTCATTCATACAAGAATCTCATGAATTTAAAATTTGAAATTTTATCTCATGAAATTAATAAATGAAGTTAAGCATATTTCTTTTATTTTAACAGAAAGTTCTTAATTAAAGTAATTAATAGACCTCAAATAATTTTAAATAATTTTTCCATATTTAGAACAATTGAATAATTAATTTCCCTATCTTATGATCAAATAACACTGTTGGCAGATAATGAATAATTTATCACTACCCTCAAAACATAACATTTATATGTGCATGTATTATGGCATAAAATACAGTGAGAAAACAGTTGTAAAGCACAGTGAAATTTTAAATGTACATGGAATATATTTTACTTTTTTAGCACTAAATACTTTTGATAAAGGTGGGTGTTAGGTGTGGATAATGGATATGAGTTTCATTCCAAATTTTACAACTTCTGTACTTATATGTATGCATAGGTGAAACTAAAATGACAAATGTGATTATGATATTCTCTTTTCTGGAGACCATACAATTTGAAAATCCTGTTGGAGACATAATAAACATGAACCAGAATAGAAAACTGAATACAGAGTAGGACATTTTCTACATCATGGATTTTCTACAGCAGTATGGACTTAAAATGAAAATAGGAGGATTTTCTGGTCATTTTCCAAGTGGTCAGCAACTGTTTATGCCTGATGAAATGATAGAGGGGGCTTCAGATATAAAGCAGGTAGTCTTAATTTTTATGCTTTACTTGAAACAAAACTGCCTATAATCTTGTCTATTTTTGTTTTCTTTTTTTTATTCGATATATTTTTTATTTACATTTCAAATGATTTCCCCTTTTCTGGCCCCCCACTCCCCAAAAGTCACATAAGCCCCCTTCCCTCCCCCTGTTCTCCCACCCACCCCTTCCCACTTCCCTGTTCTGGTTTTGCCTTATATTGCTACACTGTGTCTTTCCAGAACCAGGGGCCACTCCTCTGTTCTTCTTGTACCTCATTTGATGTGTGGATTATGTTTTGGGTATTCCAGTTTTCCAGGCTAATATCCACTTATTAGTGAGTGCATACCATGATTAATCTTTTGAGACTGGGTTACCTCACTTAGTATGATGTTCTCCAGCTCCATCCATTTGCCTAAGAATTTCATGAGTTCACTGTTTCTAATGGCTGAATAGTACTCCATTGTGTATATATACCACAATTTTTGCATCCATTCTTCTGTTGAGGGATACCTGTGTTCTTTTCAGCCTCCGGCTATTATAAATAGGGCTACTATGAACATAGTGGAGCATATATCCTTATTACATGCTGGGGAATCCTCTGGTTATATGCCCAGGAGTGGTTTAGCAGGATCTTCTGGAAGTGAGGTGCCCAGTTTTCTGAGGAACCGCCAGACTGGTTTCCAGAGTGGTTGTACCAATTTGCAACCTCACTAGCAGTGGAGGAGTGTTCCTCTTTCTCCACATCCTCGCCAACACCTGCTGTCTCCTGAGTTTTTAATCTTAGCCATTTTGACTGGTGTAAGGTGAAATCTCAGGGTTGTTTTGATTTGCATTTCCCTGATGACTAGTGAAGTTGAGCATTTGAGTATCTTCTTCATTTACATTGTCAATGGTAAAACTTTCCCAATTTCCCCCCTCCCTAAAGCCCCCTCCCCAAAGATTCCCAACCCCTCCTCCCACCCCTTGCCCCTCTACCCGACACACTCCCAACCCCCTTCCATTTGTTTGAGGGCCTCTATTGAGCCTTTACCTGACCAAAGACGACTCCTCCCACTGATGCCCAACAAGGCATTCCTCTGTCACATTTTTGGCTGGAACCATGTGTACTCCTTGGTTGATGGTTCAGTCCCTGGGAGTCTTGGGGTGTCTGGGTGCCTGAAGTCATTGCTCTTCCCATGGGGCTGTAAACCCTTTCAGCTCCTCTGGACCACCCTCCAGATCCTCCATTGGGGACCCCAAACCCAATCGTTGATTGCTAGTTTCTGCCTCTGTATTTGTAGTGCACTGGCAGGGCCCCTCTACCCTGGAGACAGCCATGATATGCTCCTTTTGATACATACTTCTTGTTGTAGTGTCGGGGTTTGGTGACTGTTTATAGGATGGATCCCCAGGTAGGGTAGTCTCTTGGTGGCCTTTACTTCAAACTCTGCTCCACACATTGCCTCCCTTATTGTTCCTGTGAGTACTATGTTCCCTTTCTCAGAGGAACCATAACACCTTCAGTTAAGCCCTCCTTCTTCTTGAGCTTCCTGTGCTGGGTGAATTATAAATCGTTTATTTTGAGCTTTTGGACTAGCATCCACTTATTAATGAGTACATACCATATGCGTTCTTTTATGACTGGGTTACTTAGCTCAGGATGATACTTTCTTGTTCCATCCATTTGCCTAAGAATTTCATGAATTCATTGTTTTTAATAGCTGAATAGTACTCCATTAAGAGGAACAGTTCTTCATTGTTGGTGGGATTGCAAGCTGCTAAAACCACTCTGGAAATCAGTTTGGCGATTCCTCAGAAAATTAGACATAGTAATACCTATAGACCCAGCTGTACCACTTCTGGGCATATACCCAGAAGGTGCTCCTACATGTAATAAGGATACATGCTCCATTATGTTCATACTTGCCTTATTTATAATAGCCAGAAGCTGGAAAGAAGACAGAAGTACCTCAACAGAGGAATGGATACAGAAACTGTAGTGTATATGCACAATGGAGTACTATTTTTGTTTTCTTATGGAATAAAATTGTTAACATTTCCTTATTTATTGACTTCCACCATCCTACATTCTCTTTCTCTCTTTCTCTCTCTCTCTTTCTCTCTCTCCATCTATTTGATCTCTCTCACTCTCTTATAAGTGTTTCATGATAGAAAATTATGAAATATTCATAAGAGTTTTATTATTATTAAAAAGCAAAACAATTCAGGTTTGCCTTCTAACATGATAGAGAGATGTCTCAGTGGCTTTCTCTTGCGAATCACTGCATTGTTTGACACATATGTTAAAATTGTTTATGACTATAATATATCTGATTTTCTTCAGGCACTTCCTCTCATATGTAGTGTGCCTTGCATAACAGGACTCAGAAAATATTTTCAGGAGGATAAGGCTGTCTGCTGTTTTGAGTGCTACCATTGCCCAGAAAACAAAATTTCCAATGTGACATGTAAGGGTATGTTTTCTCAAAGTAATAAAATTGCTTATATCTCCAATATGCTCATAGTTCTAAAAAGTCTTTTGTAGAAGGGTAAAAATTTAAAAGTACAAAAATCAGTAACACTATGATTATGTATGAGTTGATATATTAAATCTCTGTCTCTTGGACTGTAATTTTGTTTCATAATTTTAGAAGAGAGGAAAACAATATTTCTTCAGTGTATTAAAGATTATGCATTTCTCATGATTGTATGCATTAATTTTATTGAAGGTATACAGACTTTGCCTTTTTGAATTTTAAACAATCACTACACATTGATGTTATATCATGTTTTAGAAGTATGAGTTTTAGAATTGTCCTATGGTAAATCAAAATTATCATTGACAGTTTGCATTTTCAACTGTAATGTTCTCTGACAGGATTTTAGTGCAGCATATGGAACTCTAAGTAAAAGCTTTTATTCTAAGATTCATATCTAGTATGCACAGATGTATAATAATCCAATAGCTAGTGGTATCTACATTCAGCGTAATAAAATATTTGAAATTGATTTTTCAAAGTAATAGTTCATTGGGATATGAATTATAGAATTAATTAATATTGAAGGGCTTAGAAATAGCCAAGCAACTAACTGATATACAAAGGTCCAGGCCAGGATGCAAATGATTCCACATGATTTGCATGTGAGGATTATGAAGATGAAGTATATGATTCAAAAACTCCTCTAAAATATTTATTATATTTTACTACACAACCAAAAGAGTACAGTAAAAATCAAAAATACTGAGTGATATATAAAAAAATACAATTTTATTAATGCAAATTACATTATAGCACATGTATCAAAATCAAACAAACACTCAAAATTATTGAATTTTGTGTTAGTTGAATACAGGACACTAAAATAAATTTTATTAAATTTGTTTTGCTCCTATATGTTTTCCTCATTTTTTGTAAATAGAGACTTCTCTCATACAGTATATACAGACTTGTTTCCAATCCCTCTAATCTTGACTTCTTCCTATATACCTCTCTCCCAGAACCATTTCCCTTTTATTTGATGTTCAGAAAATTGTGGACATCCAAAAGAAGATAGTCAAGGAGGAAAAAAGAAAATACAATAATACAAGCAAAGAATCATCATATCAAGGATGGACAGTCAACCCAATAGGAGTAAATGAGTTTCAAAGACCAGCAAACAGTCAGAGATATGTCTGCTCCTAATGTTGTGAGTTCCATAGAAAGTAATGCTGAAAGCCATACCTTAAATGCAGATGAGCTGGTGCAGACCTACTCAGGCTTCTTTCTAGATGCTTTAATTTTTGTAACTTACATGAGAGGCTGCCTAATTAGAAAGGTAGAATATGTTTTGTTGTATATTATTTTTTAATTTTTATTTGTTTTGTGTTCTGCATTCCATCAGTATTTTTTCCTTTTCCCTACACTATTCTTCTGAAGGGAAGGTCTCTATGAAGATGTCTAATTTATTCTCAGTCAATGCTTGACAGAGGGTTTATACATTTGCTTCTATCTATACTTCGGAAAGCTTCTCTGCAGATGCCAGGATATGGTACTGACCTACCTACCTACCGACCTACCTACATACCTACCTTCCTAACTATATACATATATATATGTGTGTGTGTGTGTGTGTGTGTGTGTGCATGTGTGTGCATGTATATATATATATATATATATATATATATATATACTATAATATATAATATATAAACAAATAATTAGAAATAATTCTTTAATTTTTTTTTCTAATTTTATGCTTTTATTGGCTATTTTCTTAGTTTACATTTCAAATGGTTACCATTTCCAGGTCACTCTTCAGAAATCCCCTATCCCATCCCCACTACTCCTCTCTGTGTGAGGGTGGGTTGCACCCACCTACGCACTGCTGTATTCCCACCAAATCATTTCCCCTACACTAGGGCATGGAACACCCTCAGGCCCAAGGACCTCTCCTCCTCTCAGTCCAGCAAGCCCATCCTCTGCCATATATGTGGCCAATGCTATGGGTCCCACCATGTGTATTCTTTGGTTGGTAGTCCAGTCCCTGGGATCTAGAGGGATCTGGCCTCTTGACTTTGTTGCTCCCTCCATGGGTCTCCATACCCCTCAACTGTTTTTGTCCCTTCTCTACCTCCTCCATCTGGTACCCCTACACTTATTCCAATGGGTGGCTAAAAACAGCTACCTCTGTGTTTGTCAGGCTCTGGTAGAGATTCTGAGGTGACAGCCATATCAGGATCCCATGAACAAGCCCTTCCAGGCATCTGTAATTGTGACCAGGTTTGGTGGCTGTATATGGGATAGATATACATCCCAGATGGGGCTGTATCTGGATGTCTTTCCCTTCAATCTGTACTTCACACTTTGTCTCTGCTCCTGTGAGTATTTTGCTCATCCTTCTAAGACGTACTGCAATACCCACAATTTAGTCTTCCTTCTTCTTATGCTTCATTGTTCTGTGAGTTGAAACTTGGGTATTCCAAATTTTGGGGCTAACATCCACTTATAAGTGAGTACATAACATGTGTGCTCTTTTGTGACTGGGCTGCTTCACTCAGGATTGTATTTTCAAGTTCTATCAATTTGCCTGCCAATTTGATGAAGTCATTTTTTTTTTAAATAACTGAATTCTATTCCACTGTGTAAATGTACCACATTTTCTGTAGACATTCTTCTGTTGAGGAACATTTGGATTCTTTCCAGCTTCTGGCTATTATAAATATAGTTTCTAGAAACATAGTAGAGCATGTGTCTTTATTAAATGTTGGGGCATATCTGGGTATATGCCCAGGAGTTGTATAGCTGTGTCTTCAGCTAGTACTGTACTATTTGGGATTTGATAATTCTCTGGAATATCTATTGTCTGGGTTATGACAATTCAGGTAGGTTATGCTCAATAAATGTCATGTATATATACAATCCACATGGTAATGATTTTTCTTGGCATGTAACAAAACAACCAATTGATAATAGGCAATAGGTATCATATGAAATAATTTTTACACACAAGTAATTTTCAGATATCAGACTATTCAATGATAAATGCCTGATTATATGGCATGATTCAACAGTCTGATGTTTAAATCTGATGTTATCTCTTTATTGTACAGATTGCTTGCTTCATTTTAATGGAAGAAAGCCACATATTAATAGAATACATAATATATGCTTTTATTGGCTATTTTCTTAGTTTACATTTCAAATGGTTACCATTTCCAGGTCACTCTTCAGAAATTCCCTATCCCATCCCCACTAGTCCTCTCTGTGTGAGGGTGGGTTGCACCCACCTATGCACTGCTGTATTCCCACCAAATCATTTCCCCTACACTAGGGCATGGAACACCCTCAGAAAACGAGATACATTAAATTAATATTTAAAGCTTTAGCATGTATTTTCCTAAACTACTTAAAGAATGTATGTGTGGTCTCAATAAAATAATGTAGCACTTTGGCAAGAATATGCAAAGAATCATCCCTGCACTGGAGGTTATGATACAGAAGACGTCCATAGAAACCATAGCCTTGTGCTTAGTGGTGTGATAGACAAAAAGAAAGGTGATCCAGACACTGCAGGACACCAGCATGCTGAATGCCAGGAGCTTGGCTTTGCTGAATGTGTCAGGCAGATTCCTGGCTAGGAAAGCTACAGTGAAACTTGATAGAACAAAAGAGTCTATGTATCCCAGGAGACAGTAGAAGTTAATCACTGAAACTTTGTTACAAAGAATGAGGATGTGTCCATGTACCATGTGTATATCAGCATCAACAAATGGAGGAGATGTTCTCTGCCAGGTTCCAAGAGAATCATTTGGATCAGAGTACATATGGGAAATGATGTAATTAGGTGCCCCTGAAAGCAGCATCTACCTCATTCTTCTTCCTGGAACAGTGATCTTAAAAGCTAGTGCTACAGTAATTGTCTTGGCTAAGACACAGTGAAAACAATGGCAAATATGGTCTCCTGCAGGATGCAGCTAGCCATACTCAGATGACCAATTCAGAGCAAGGAATAGATAAAACAAATTATGAGTGAGAAGACTAGGACATAGCTGAAAATTTCATTATTTACTTTGAATATGGGAGTGTCTTGTTGTTTCATGAAGACACAGAGTACAAAAGGTATAAGAGCAGAGAACCATAGAGAGTCATTCCAAGTATTCTTCATACACCAGATAGGTTACAACTTTCTTGAGGCAGTTAGTTTGATTTGTGTTGGCACACTAATCCTGTGAACACTTTACACATTGACCCATGTCTAGAATAGGAAGGTAAGTATTATCAGATTTAATTTTTCTAGAATAAACATATATAAGCTAAACCTAATTAGGTTTACATCTTGTGTTAGGTGCAAGCCTAAATATGGGAGCATTATAAGATGTGACCTTAATTTCCCATGCTTCTATTTGTTATGCAAGCTTTTGCTCATATTTATCTAATGTACTCAATATGTTTATTATGTTTTTCAAAAACAATTATGTCCTGTAGAATAATTTTTATTTGCCCACAATAGTATAGTTTAGATTTATCACTCATAGAATAACATCACACAATTTTCACTTAAAATACTGTATACTATGAAAAACAAGAATTTAGAAGGATATGTGTCAGGAAAAACTGTGGTTCTCCTTGAGGTTTCAAGCAGATATTTGGACATAGAAACTCTATCACATTTTTTCTTGGAAAAGAATTTACAGCCAACATTTTACTAAATCATTATAATCTCAAACTCTTTTCTATACATTTTTTCTTAAACATAAAATTATTTATAGTCTTTGACATTCATTATGGAAACTGACCTTTGAACAAGACATCATTAGAAAAAATCATAGTCAATAAAAAAAATAGAGTTTTGGAGTTTGGTCCAGTGGATATATCACAAAACCATAGACCTATAAATACTTGATGTTTGTCAAAGAAACCAAAAAATATAGTGGAAAAAAGACAGCGTCTTCAATAATTGGTCCTGCTCTAATTGTTTTTTTATATGTAGGAAAATGAAAATGGACCCATATTGATCATCTTGCATATATCTCAAGTCCAAGTTAATCAAATACCACAATCTAACAACTGATACACTGAATTTAATAGAATAGAATGTGGGAAATAGCTGTAAATTCTTCAACACAGAGGGACAGTTCCTTAACAGAATACCCATGGCTTAGACTACAATATCAAGAATTGATAAATGGTGTTTCTCAGCCATCCAAGTATTCCTCTGTTGAGAATTGTTTGCTTAGCTATGTCCTCCAGTTTTTAATATGGTTATTAGTTTATCTGGAGTCTAACTTCTTGATTTCTTTGAATATATTGGATATTAGCCCTCTATCACATGTAGGACTGATAAAGATCTTTTCCCAATATGTTGGATGCCACTTTGTCCTACTGACAGTATCCTTTGCCAGTCATAAGCTCTGCAATTTTACCATGTCTCATTTGTCAATTCTTAATCTTAGAGCATAAACTATTGGTGTTCTGTTCAGGAAAATTTCCCCTATACCTATGTCCTTGAGGTTCTTCCCTATTTTCTTTTCTATTAGTTCAGTGTATCTGGTTTTATGTGGAGGTTCTTGATCCACTTGGACTTGAGCTTATTATAAGGAGATAAGAATGGATCAATTTGCATTCTTCATCAGGATAACAACCAGCTCCATTTGTTGAAAATGCTGTTTTTTTTCTTTTTTTTCTTGTTTTTGTTATATAAAAGATTTTATTTTTTAAATCTATTAGATTATTACACAGCAAAACCACTAGGAAGTATGAAATATACTCTGATTTCAAGTTGAGATACTTAGAAAACAAATACTGTCTGAGAGAAGATAGGATAAGTAGATGTTAAGCCATGGAGTGCTGCTTACATGCACAGTAGTTTTAGTTGTTTTAGTAGTTTGTGTGTCTTGTAATGGTTTAGATCGAGGAACCTAGGGATGATGTGTGATGAGGGGAAAGAAGGTGGCAGGGAAGGATTTTAGCTTTTTTTGGTATATCTTTTATTTACATTTCAAATGATTTCCCCTTTTCTGGGTCCCCACTCCCCGCAAGTCCCATAAGCCCTCTTCATTCCCCCTGCTCCTCCATCTACCCCTTCCCACTTCCCTGTTCTGGAATTCCCCTATACTCTTGCACTGAGTCGTTCCAGAACCAGGGGCCACTCCTCCATTCTTTTTGTACATCATTTAATATGTGGATTATGTCTTGGGTATTCAAAGTTTCTAGGCTAATATCCACTTATCAGTGAGTGCATACCATGATTGATCTTTTGAGACTGGGTTACCTCACTTAGTATGATGTTCTCCAGCTCCATCCATTTGTCTAAGAATTTCATTAATTCATTGTTTCTAATGGCTGAATAGTACTCCATTGTGTAAATATAACACATTTTTTGTATACATTCCTCCATTGAAGGACACCTGGGTTCTTTCCAGCTTCTGGCTACTACAAATAGGGCTGCTATGAACATAGTGGAGCATATGTCCTTATTACATGTTGAAGAATCCTCTGGGTATATGCCCAGTAGTGGTTTAACAGGGTCCTCAGGAAGTGTCATACCTAGTTTTCTGAGGAACCACTAGACTGATTTCCAAAGTGGTTGCACCATCTTGCAATCCCACGAGCAGTGGATGAGTGTTCCTCTTTCTCCACATCATCGCCAACACCTGCTGTCTCCTGAGTTTTTGACCTTAGCCATTCTGACTGGTTTGGGGTGAAATCTCAGGGTTGTTTTGATTTGCATTTCCCTAATGATTAATGATGTTGAACATATCTTAAGGTGTATTTCAGCCCTCTGAAGTTCTTCATGTGAAAATTCTTTGTTTAGTTCCATACCCCACTTTTTAATGGGGTTATTTGGTTCTCTGGGTTCTACCTTCCTGAGTTCTTTGTATATATTAGATATTAGCCCTCTGTCGGATTTAGGGTTGGTGAAGATCCTTTCCCAATCTCTTGGTTGACGTTTTGTACTTTGAACAGTGTCCTTTGCCTTACAGAAACTTTGTAGTTTTATGAGGTCCCATTTGTCAATTATTGATCTTAGAGTGTAAGCGATGGGTGTTCTATTCAGGAACTTTTACACTGTGCCCATGTCCTCAAGGGTCTTCCCCAGTTTCTTTTCTATTAGTTTCAGTGTGTCAGGTTTTATGTGGAGGTCCTTGATCCATTTGGAGTTGAGCTTAGTACAAGGAGATAGGAATGGATCGATTCACATTCTTCTGCATGCTGACCTGCAATTGAACCAGCAACATATGTTGAAACGACTATCTATTTTTCCACTGGATGCTTTCAGCTCCTTTTTCGAAGATCAAGTGACCATAGGTGTGTTGGTTTTTTTTCTGGGTCTTCAATCCTATTCCATTGATCTGCTTGCTGGACATTGTACCAATACCATGCAGTTTTTATAACTATTGCTCTGTAGTAAAGTTTAAAGTCTGGGATACTGAATCCCCTTGAAGTTCTTTTACTGTTGAGAATAGTTTTAGCTATCCTGAGTTTTTTGTTATTTCATATGAATTTGAGAATTGCTCTTTCCATCTCTATGAAGAACTTGGTTGGGATTTTTATGGGGATAGAATTGAATCTGTAGATTGTCTTTGGCAAAGTGGCCATTTTAACTATATTAATCCTGACAATCCACGAACATGGAAGATTTTTTCCATTTTCTGAGATCTTCTTTAATTTCCTTCTTCAGAGATCTGAAGTTCTTGTCATTTAGGTCTCTCACTTCTTTGGTTAGAGTCACCCCAAGATACTTTATGCTGTTTGTAGCTATTGTGAAGGGAGTCATTTCCCTAATTTCTTTCTCAGTCTGCTTGTCCTTTGAGTATATAAACGCTACTGATTTGCTTTTGTTGATTTTGTAGCCAACCACTTTGCTGAAGTTGTTTATCAGCTGTAGGAGTTCTCTAGTAGAGTTTTTAGGCTGACTCAAGTATACAATCATATCATCTGCAAATAGTGATAGTTTGACTTCTTCCTTTCCAATTTGTATCCCTTTGACTTCCTTATGTTGTCTAATTGCTCTAGCTAGGACTTCAAGAACTATATTGAAAAGATATGGAGAGAGGGGGCAGCCATGTCTAGTCCCTGATTTTAGTGGGATTGCTTCAAGTTTCTCTCCATTTAGTTTGATGTTGGCTACCAGTTTGCTTTATATTAGCTTTTACTATGTTTAGATATGGGCCTTGAATTCCTGTCCTTTCCAAGACTTTTAGCATGAAAGGATGCTGAATTTTGTCAAATGCCTTTTCAGCATCTAATGAAATGATCATGTGGTTTTTTCCTTTGAGTTTGTTTATGTAGTGGAGAACATTGATGGATTTCTCTATATTGAACCATCCCTGCATCCCTGGAATGAAGCCTACTTGATCATGGTGGATGATCGTTTTGATGTGTTCTTGGATTCGGTGGGCAAGAATTTTATTTAGTATTTTTGCATCGATATTCATAAGGGAAATTGGCCTGAAATTCTCTTTCTTTTTTGGATCTTTCTGTGGTTTTGGAATCAGCGTAATAGTGGTTTAGAAGAAGGAGTTGGGTAGTGTTCCTTCTTTTTCTATTTGGTGGAAAAGTTTGAAGAGTATTGGTGTTAAGTCTTCTTTGAAGGTATGATAGAGTTCCGCACTGAAACCATCTGGTCCTGTGCTTTTTTGGCTAGAAACCTATCTATGACCCCTTCTATTTCTTTAGGGGTTATGGGTCTAATTAGATGGTCTGTTTGATCCTGGTTTAGTTTTGGTAATTGGTATCGGTCTAAGAAATTGTCTATTTCCTCCAGATTCTCCATTTGTGTTAAGTACACGTTTTTGTAGTAGGATCTGATGATTTTTTGAATTTCCTTGGTTTCTGTTATAATATCTCCATTTTCATTTCTAATTTTGTTAATTTGGATACTTTGTCTGTGCCCTGATTAGTCTGGCTAAGTGTTTATCTATCTTATTGATTTTTTCAAAGAACCAGCTTTTGGTTTTGTTGATTCTTTTTATGGTTCTCTTTGTTTCTACTTGACTGATTTCAGACATGAGTTTGATGATTTCCTGTCTTCTCCTCCTGGGTGAATTAGCTTCTTTTTGTTCCAGGATTTTCAGTTGTTCTGTTAATCTTCTAGTGTATGCTCTCTCGAATTTCTTTTTGGAGGCACTCAAAGCTATGAGTTTTCCTCTTAGCACTGCTTTCATTGTGTCCCATAGATTTGTGTATGTTGTGCCTTCATTTTCATTAAATTCTAAGAAATCTTTGATTTCTTTCTTTCTTCCTTGACCAAGGTATCATTGAGTAGAGTATTGTCCAGTTTCCATGTGTATGTGGAATTTCTGTTGTTTTTATTGTTATTAGAGACCACTTTTACTCCATAGTGATCTGATAGGAGGCATGGGCTTATTTCAGTCTTCTTATATTTGTTGAAGTCTGTCTTGTGACCAACTATATGATCAATTTTGGAGAAAGTACCATGAGGTGCTGAGAAAAAGGTATATTCTTTTGCTTTGGGATGAAAAGGTATATATATATATATATATATATCTGTTAACTCCAATTAGTCCAAAGGTTCAAATAGTTTCACTGTCTCCATGTTTAGTTTCTGTTTTCCTGATCGGTCCATTGGTGAGAGTGGAGTGTTGAAGTCACCCACAATTATTGTGTTAGGTGCAATGTGTGCCTTGAGCTTTAGTAAAGTTTCTTTTATGAATGAGGGCACCCTTGTATTGGAGGCATAGATGTTTCATGATTGAGAGTTCTTTTTGTTGGATTTTTCCTTTGACCAGCATGAAGTGACCTTCCATGTCTCTTTTGATGACATTAGGTTGAAAGTCAATTTTATCTGATATTAGAATGGCAACTCTGGCTTGTTTCCTGAGACCATTTGCTTGTAGAATTGTCTTCCAGCCTTTTACTCTAAAGTAGATTTTGTCTTTGAAACTGAGGTGTGTTTCCTGTATGCTGCAAAACATAGGGTCCTGTTTATATAACCAGTCTGTTAGTTTATGTCTTTTTATTTGGGAATTGAGTCCATTGGTGTTAAGAGATATTAAGGCGTAGTGGTTATTGCTTCCTATCATTTTTGATTTTAATTTTATACGTGTGTGGTTATCTTCTTTGGGTTTGATGAAAGAAGCTTAATATCCTGCTTTTTCCAGGGTATAATTTCCCTCATTATAATGGTGTTTTCCCCCTATTATCCTTTGTAGGGCTGGGTTTGTGGAAAGATATTGTGTATATTTGGTTTTGTCATGGAATATCTTAGTTTCTCCATCTATAGTAATTGAGAATTTCGCTGGGTATAGTAGTCTTGGCTGGCATTTGTGTTCTCTTGGAGTCTGCCTGAGCTCCGCCCAGGATCTTCTAACTTTCATGGCCTCTGGTGAGAAATCTGCTGTGATTCTGATAGGTCTTCTTATATGTTACTTGCCCTTTTTCTCTTACTTCCCTAAGTATTCTTTCTTTGTTTAGTACATTTGGGGTTTTGATTATTATGTGATGGGAGGTATTTCTGTTCTGGTCCAGTCTGTTTGGAGTTCTGTAGGCTTCTTATATATTCATGGGCATCTCTATATTTAGGTTAGGGAAGTTTTCTTCCTCAATTTTGTTCAAGATATTTGCTGGCCCTTCAAGTTGTAAATCTTCATTCTCATCAATGCCTATAATCCTTAGGTTTGGCTTTCTCATTGTGTCCTGGATTTCCTGGATGTTTTGGGTTATAAGCTTTTTGCATTTTGCAATTTCTTTAACTGGTGAGTCCATGGTTTCTATGGTATCTTTGGCATCTGAGATTCTTTCTTCTATCTCTTGTATGCTGTTGTTATTTGTGTCTATGGTCCCTGATTTCTTCCCAAGGTTTTGTATCTCCAAAGTTGTCTCCCTTTGTGCTTTCTTACTTGTTTCTACTTCTGTTTTTAGATCTTGGAAGTTTTTTCTCAGTTCCATCATTTGCTTGTTTGTGTTTTCCTCTAATTCTTTAAGAGATTTTTGTGTTTCCTCTTTCATGACTTCTGCCTGTTGATCAAAGTTCTCCTGTATTTCTTTAAGTGATTTTTGTGTTTCCTCCTTATTGGCTTTTCTATTCTCCTGAATTTCTTTCAATGATTTTTGTGTTTCCCTTGTAAGGGCTTCTAATTTTTGATCCATTTTCTCCTGAATTTCTTTAAGTATTTCCTTCATGTGTTCCTGTACCAGCATCATGACCAGTGATTTTAAACACAAATCTTGTTTTTCTGGTGTCTTGGGGTATCCAGGACTTGCTATTGTTGGAGAATTGTGTTCAGATGCTGCCATAATGCCTTGGTTTCTGTTAATAACGTTCCTACATTTGCCTTTAACCCTCTAGGTCTCCCAGGTATTAGATGGTCTTATTGCCACTGGCTGGTGCTTCAACCTACTATGGATCTTTTTTTTTTTTTTTTTATTAGATGGTTTTAGCTCCTTTGTCAAAGATCAAGTGACTGTAGGTGTGTTGCTTCATTTCTGGGTCTTCAATTATTTTCCATTGATCTACCTTCCTCTCACTGTACAGATACCATATAGGGGCCTGATATAGCTCTCTCCTGCGAGGCTTTGGCAGTGCCTGACAAAAACTGAGGTGGATGTTCACAGCCAACCATTGGACTCATTACAGGTTACCCAATTGAGTAGCTAGAGAAAGGACCAAAGGAGTACCAGAGGTTTACAGACCCATAGGATGAAAACAATATGAACTAACAAGTATTCACACAGCTCCCAGGGACTAAACCACCAACCATAGTACACATGGAAGGACACATGTCTCCAGACCCATATGTAGCAGACTATGGCCTTGTTGGACATCAATGATAGGTGAGGTCCTTGGTCCTGTGAAGGCTAGATACCACGGTGTCGTGTAATGCCAGGACAGGGAAACCAGAGTTAGTGGGTTGGTGAGCTGGAGGAGGGGGGAGGATATAGGGGTTTTTCAGAGGGGGAAACTACGAAAGGTGGTAACATTTGAAATGTAAATAAAGTATCTAATAAAAATGATAAGTGGTTATTACCCAAAAAGTAAAGAATACCTAGAAAACAACCTACAGACCTTATGAAATGCAACAAGCAAAATGGATAAAGTAAGAAAACTTCAATGCCACTTAGAAGAGGGTGGGGATAATCGCTGTACACAAAGAGAGGACATAGTGGGAGACAGCAGGGTAAAGAGAAAAGGGGAAGAGATTTAGATATGGGGGTGCATGTTAGAAACCCACAGGGCCAATAGATTTAACAGATATAAGCAGCCTGTGAGGATTGAAAATAGAGAACCCTCTAGAAAGTACCAGAGATCTGAAAGGTTAACTGCTTCCTGTACTCATTGGTGGTAACCTTAGCAAAAATACCCAACATTATGGAGAGGAAACTCAAAGAGCCCACTCTCAGTAGATACTCATGGCCTCAAATATAGGGACATGGTTATTAACACACAATCAAAATTACTGATTCAGAATTGCTCCTGTCTAAAAGAACTCTAAGAACAAAAAAAAAAAAAAAAAAAAAAAAAAAAAAAAAAAAAAAAAAAAAAAAAAAAAAGGAGAAAAGACTGAAGGAAAGACATTTCAACGACTAGCCGAACTTGGGATCCATCTCATCAGAGAGGGAGGAGGCACCAAGGCCTGAAACTATTGCAAATGCAATGCTAAAATTATTGACTGGAGCCTGGCATAGCTGTTCTCTGAGAGGACCTATCATCAACTGATGGAAACAAAGGCTGGCACCTTCATATAACCATTATACTGAAGTCTGGCTCTTGTTGGAATTAAGAGAAGGTCTAAAAAAGCTGAAAGGGAGAGTCACAATATAGGAAAACCAATGGTCTAAACTAACACAGATCCCAAGGAGCTGCCAGGAACTGAGCCACCAACCAGCAACATACACAGCCTAGTCTGAGGCCCTGGTGGAGGACAGCATAATTTAGGAGGCATGGAAGAAAGGAATGGATTGAGGATCTGTGCCTAAGGGACTGAGGGAAGCAACAACAAAACTATAATGTGTTGTAAAATGTTGTATATTCAACACTGTATTTAATTCCTAGATAAAAATCACACAGTTATTATATGTTTAATAAGCCTTCACCAGTACAAGACCTGCACAGGTGCCTATACTTCATGGACTTAGAATCAATTTTCATAAGTAAATCCCTGAATTATTACACACCACTAGCTATGTTTCATCCAGGCTGATCATTAGACATTGAGGCATTTAAAAGAATCCCTAAGTCTTGCTTCAAAAGTCTGTACAACTCAAAATTGGATAATCAATATGAAATTGATGTATTTTTTACATATACATATGTTACTAAAGTTAAATGAAGACCAGAAAAGAATTTAAATATTCCTATAATTCTTAAGGAAATACAAAGTGTAATTAAATGTTTCCCAAAACTGTAAAGCCCAGGCTCAGATGGTTTTAGCACAGGGATCTACCAGGATTTGAATGTAATATAAATACCAATGTTCATCGATATATTCCACCAGTTTGAAACAAAATAAACATGGCCACAGGGTAAAATTTACTGAACAGTACACCAATGCCTCATGCTCTAAGATCAAGAATCAACAAATGGGACCACATAAAATAGAAAATCTTAGGTAAGGCAAAGGACACTATCAATAGGACAAAACAGGAACCAACATATTGGAAAACAATCTTTTCCAAATCTATATTCAATAGAAGGCTAATATATTATATTATATTATATATACTTCTATATAATATAATATATATATTATATTATATATACTGCTATATATACTTCATATATGTAAATATATCCATATATATACTGATATATATAATTCATATATCCTACATATATACATATATATACTGATATATATATATATATTTATACTTCATATATATATACATATATACTGATATATATATGTATATATATATATTTCATATATATATAAATTTATGAAATTACACTCCAAAGAACCAAATAATCCTATTAAAAATGGGTATAGAGTGAAATAGAATTCCCACCTGAAGAATACTGAATGGATGAGGGCACCTAAAGAAATATTGAATATTTTAAGTCATCAGGGAAATGAAAATCTAAAGGACACTGAGATTCCACTCACACTAGTCAAAATGGCTAATATAAAAGTTCAGATGACAGCAGATGCTGGAAAGAATCTGGAGGAAGAGGAACACTCCTCCATTGTTGGTGGGAATGCAAGCTGGTACAACTGCTCTGGAAATCAGTCTTGCAGTTTCTCATAAAATTGGACATAGTAGTACCTGAGGACCCAGCTATATCACGCCTGGGCATATAGTCAGAAGATACTCCAACATGTAATAAACACATGCTCCAGTATGTTCATAGAGGCATAATTTATAAGAACCAGAAGTTGGAAACAACCCAGATATCCCTCAACGGAAGAATAGATAATGAAAATATGGCACATTTACACAATGGAGCACTACACAGCCATTAAGAACAATGCATTCTTGAAATTCACAGGAAAATTGATGTAACTTGAAAATATCTTCCTGACTGAGGTAACTCTGTCCCAAAACAAATCACAGTAATGAAGGTCTTCATTAATAAGCGAATATTAACCTAAAATCTTGGAATATCTATGATACAATACACAGGCCATGTAAAGCTCAAGAAGACTAACACGTAGATTGTTCATTGCTTCACTGGCAGAGGAACAAAATATTCACAGAAGAAAATATGGAGATAAAGTGTGGAGCAGAAGCAAGAGGAAATACTATCCAGAGACTACCACATGTGCGGGTCTATCCCATATATAGTCTCCAAACCTGGATGCTATTGAATATGTTGGGAATTGCTTGCTTACATGAACCTGATATAGATATATTCTGAGAGGCTCTCCTCGAGCCTGACAAATAGAGGCAGATGCTAACAGCCAACCATTAGACTGAGTGCAGGGTCCCTAATGGACAAGTTGGAGAAGGAAGTGAAGGAGCTGAGGGGGTTTGCTGCCTATAAGGGGAGCAACAGTGTCAAATGGACAGAACCTCTGGAGCTACCAGGGACTGGACCACCAATCATAGTGTACATATAGAGGAACCCATGGCTCCTGCTCCATATGTGGGAGAGGATAACCTTGTTGGATATAAGAGGGACAATGGTCCCTTATGCCTGAGAGAGTTCAATGCCCTATTGTAGGGGAATTCGAGGGTAGGCAGGCAGGAGTGGGTGTGTGGTTGGGTGTAATATTCTAATAGAGGTGGGGCTGGGGATTGGATAGGACGTTCCTAAAAGGAGATGTTGAAAAAGGATAACATTTGAAATGTAAATAAAGAAAATATCCAATAAAAGAAAAACAAACAAAAACAAAACAAAACAAAAAAAACACTGACAAATTATTTTTATGAGTTCACAGTAACCTGGGTGAGCAAATTACATAAAAACTCAACAAGCAAAAATAATTTCCACCAAATTTCTTTTATAATCATTGATGATAAAATTCTCAATTCAAACTGTTGTAAGTTTTGTTTATAGAGATCAAATAACAGGTTAATGACATCATCTACCATTTTCAAATGGACTTCAAGTCTGAGTTCCAGGTGTGTTTCATATCAAAAAATCCACCAACATAATTAACCATTAAAAATGGAAAAATAGTTACTGGAATATTGGGGGCAATATTTGATTTGATACTAAAAATTTAGAGGCAAAATCCAACGCACCTTCATGAGAAAAATCTTGGAGAGCTGAAGAAAAAAGTGTACACACAAAATAAAATCAAAATAACCAAAACAAAAGCATCAGCCTAAGTAGAAAGAAACTTAAAGAGATTCAATTAAAATCAGTTGAGACAAGTCTTCTGAATATGTCCCTACCTTTATAATTTAGTACCTTAATTTCTAGCTAGAGCAATATGACAACTAGAGTAGATGAAGAGGATACAAATTCAAATGGAGTAAGCTAAAGTGTGTCTATTCATAAATGATATGATAGTATAACTATGTGACTCCAAAAATTTCAACAGAGAAATACTGCAGCAGAAAAACACCTTCTGCAAAGTGCATGGATACAAAATTAACTTTAAAAAAAGATAGTAGTCCCATTTTAATCAAACAGTAAATCGGCTAAGACAGAAATGTTTATCCCGTCCTGCGGGACCTAGTTATTCGGGGAGATGAGGAGGACCTTGCCTGTAAGAAAGAAACGGGCAGAAAGACAGGGTGAGACCAAGTAGTAGGAGTTTGTGTCAAGGTCTGTTTATTAACGTAAGAAAGTCTAGTTTTAAGCACACTGTAAAAAAAGATAAGGAGGGGCTGGAGGAGAATGATTTAAGGCACAGAAGAAAGGGAGGACATCTGGTGCGGATGCTGGTGACAGGCTGGCAACAGCTTGAGGCATCTTAGGGCTTTAATGGAATGCTGGTTCTTCTTTAATAACCTCAGGTGTTTATCTAAGATAAGGACCAGCTGGTTCCCACAATCATCCTTGTAAAGGAGGCTTTTTACAAGGGGTCAGCAAAAGGGGATTCTCAAAGTAGGGGCTGTTGAAGGTCTGGTTTCCCACAGTTTGGTCTCCCACAAATGTTGTCAACAATACCATTTGTGATACCCACACAAAATATAATATGAAATACTAACAAAGCAAGAGAGACTTATATGAAAGGAATGTAATGTCTTTGAAGAAAAAAATTGAATAAAATATCATAATATGGGAAGATCTCCCATGCTCACTCACTGGTAAGATTAATAGTGAAATAGGCCATGTTGACAAAAGCAACCAATAGATTCAATGCAAATATTCAATTCCCATCAAAATACTAACAAGATTCTTTATAGAGAGCTTAAACAACAATTCTTAACTTCACACAGGAAAGAAAAAAATAGAAGAAAAAATAACCAAACAGGATAGTTAAAAATAATTCCAGAAGAAAGAACTTCTGGAAGAAAAAAGCATTCCTCAAGCTGTTTTACAGAGTAATGGTGATTTAAAAATAAATTATATTCTGGTTTAGGAGTTCTCTGGTGTAAATTTGGGGGTCATTAAAGTATACTATCATATCATCTGCAAATACTGATATTTTCACTTCTTCCTTCACAATTTATATACCATTTGACTTCTTTTTGTTGGCTAATTGCTCTAGCTAGTACTTCAAGTACTATATTGAATAGGTTTGGAGAGAGTGGAATGTCCTGTCTTGTCCCTGATTTCAGTGGGATTGTTTTGAGTTTCTCTCCATTTAGATTGATGTTGGCTACTGGTTTGAAGTATATTGCTTTAACCTACATTTACGTATGGCTTTGTGTTCTTGATCTTTCCAAGGCTTTTATCATGAAGTGGTGTTATTTTTTGTCAAATGCTTTTTCAGGATCTAATGAGATGATCATATTTTTTTCTTTTCTTTTTTTTTGAGTTTGTTAATGTAGCAGATTAAATTGATGGTGGATTTCCTCATATTGAACCACCTGTGCATCCCTGGGATGAATCCTACTTAATCATGATGGATGACCATTTTGATATATTCTTGTATTCAGTTTGCAAGAATTTTATTGATTATTTTTGCATCAATATTCATAAGTGAGATTAGTCTAAAGTTCTCCTTTTTGTAGTGTTTCTGTGTGATTTAGGTATCAGAGTAACTGTGGTGTCATAGAATGAATTGGTTAGTTTTCCTTCTGTATCTATTTTGTGGAATAGTATGGAGATTATTGGTACTATGTGTGAAACCATAATGGACCCTCACTAATAGACCGGAGGGCTGGCAGGGAAAAGGTCCTGAGTTAAACAAAGAAAAGCCTCTCCCCATGAACTGTCGGTAAAAGGGAAGTTCTGAGATAGTTAAGGGATGTTCCAGCCTGCGCAAACATCAGATGTCTCCATCGGACGACCCTTATATCTTCCTGATGAAACTGCCAAGAATGCCCCTCTCTCCTTTGTTCTTGCCTTGAGGTAAGCTCTTCTTCTGAAAGCTTAAAACCTGTGAACCCTGGAAAATTTAATGAGACCTCGACAATTGAACCCTGCTTGCCTGGTCTCCTTTCTCTCTCCACACTTTGATCCTCAGGTAGCACCTCTTTGGAACCCTGAATAACTGGACCTGCTGGATGGGTCATAGTGGCACCAGAACAGGGACCCGAAGTGTGGTCAACTACTGGATGATGGAAACACCCCAGGATTTAAGGACGCCGCAGACCACATCGCTCGTGTGCGTCGCTGGAGGGGCAGGTAAGTGGCCAAAAATTGTCGTCAGATTGTCATGGGGAAACAATTATCAAAAGAGGCTAAAGAGACTTGTTTCATAAGAGGAATCAAGCATTCATTCAGGGAGAGAGGAATAGAGTTAAGGAAAAAGATTTAATTCAGTTCTTTTGTTTTGTCAATGATAAATGTCCTTGGTTAATTTTAAGTGGGCCTGATATTCACTGGCTAACTTGAGATAAGGTTGGTAAGGAAATTAATAAGATTCTGAAAATCAGTAAACCAGTGTCTGATACATTCTTTAGTTACTGGGGGCACATTTGTGATGTAATAGAATGTGCGAATAAGGACCCTGACAGACAACAGCTTTTGTCGGTTGCTGAATATTCCCTCTGCCCTTTGTTTCAGGCAGCTTCTGTGACCTCGCTTTCCCCTAAAAAGTATTCTCCAAAACCTTCCTCAGCCACTGGGACCATCCCCTGATGATATGCTATTAAGTTAAGAGAACCCCAGAGAGAAAGCCAACTTGGAGGAGAAAAGCTGCAGAGAGCAAGTAGCCCTCTTAAAGGAGCTTGGAGGGTCAACTGGTCACTCTAACTTCAAGATTTATTTCAAAGACAAACGCCTAGAAAAAGCCAGAGCCAAAACAAGCCCCTTGACTTTAAAATTTTAGAAGAATTAAAGTCCGCAGTCACAGCCTATAGGTGGACTGCTCCCTTCACTTTAGCACTTAGAATCTTCCGCTGAGGGCTGGCTGACACCTGAGGAATTTATCCAGCTGGCCCAAACTGAGCTTTCTATGAGGTAGAAAATTTTCTTTGGAAGTCAGAGGCTGCTGAGAGAGATCAAAAGCAAAAACCTTCACGGGCAGAATGTAAGTCCTGAACTACAAAGAAATTCCTGGACTCTCCTCCCCTCCCACCTCTCTCCACAGGTGTGTGTATTCACCTAGGTACCCCTTTTCCCCCTTGTTAAATCTTAAACAAGACAAAAAGCAGGTTTCAGAAAAGCAGTTTTTCCATGTGCAGGACGCGGTATCCAAAAAAAAAAAAAAAAAAAAAAAAAATGGTTGGAAGCTATTTCAAAACTCTCCTGGTGAGGACAAGAAAACAGGAGATGTCCTGTTTTCTCTCTGAAACCTTCTGGAGGTCTCCTTAGTTCAGGTTAAGATATTTGGATCTCTTTAGGACATCAAGTTCCCTCACTGTCTGTTGTTTGTCTTTGGTGCATCAAAACTTGTTCATATGTGTGTCAATTTGTGTTGTCCATTGTTTTGTTTGGCTGAATGATTGGTTGTTTTTATGTTTTATGTTAAAAAGGAAAAATATTATTTGCTGGCAGTCCTGTCAGTCCTATTTTACACAGAGGAGGCTAATTCAAGGTGCTTCACATTCTTAAGTAGAAGTCAAACACAACTGGAAAAAGAAAAAGAAAAAAGCCACTTTCAGCAGCTGCGTATGGTGGCACACGTCTTTAATCCCAGCACTTGGGAGGCAGAGCACAGGGCGGCTCACGGCACAGCGCAGGGCACAGGTCAATAACGGTGGCCACCAGAGAGAGCCCAGAATGAGCCAGGTGTCCTGGCAGCTGCAACATGCTCAACTTTTTATTCTCTTAAAGGGCCAATACCCTCCAGTTTGGAAAAACTTTGGTTGAACTTATGAAATTCGTGTAATTGCTTTATTCTTGTTTTTAATTGGTCTTCATGGTATAAGGTTTTACATATCTTGACTATAGAGTTATAAATTAATTGGTTATGATTTAAAAGGTATAGTGTTATTAAGAAAAGGTTAGTTTAAAACTGGTGATTCAGTGTCGGAGCCATCTTAACTAGCTACAGGTGGCTTGACGCAATCAGGAAATACAGGCCTCTAAGATGCTTCTAAATTGGCATGGTGTTTTGTGTGAATCTTTGCCTGGAGATTGGACTTATAAGAAATACGATTTAAAATAATGTCTCTTCAATAAGTTACACTGTCATACATTCAAACACAAGATGATGGACAAACTTTACAATATGAAAATAATGTGTTTGGCATTAATTTTAAAGAGAAAAGATTGTTTAAAACTGGGTTTTGCTTTCAAAAAATTGTAGTCATACTTTGATATTACAGGTTCCTTTTGTTATTTGACCTCCATACAGTGGGGTCTGGTTATAGGCTACTCCTTGCCGGAATGGTGGGTGTAGGTCTGGCCTTAGAGATAACAAACTCAGATTAGGAGATTTACATTTGAGTTAATACAAAGCTCAGAGCTGCCTCAAAGCTGCTCAAAGCTTCAGAGGCTTGAGAGATGGAGTTTTGTCTTGCAGGCCTCACTTAGAGAGTTTCTGGCCAAAAGAACATTCTTAACAGATTCATACAGATGTGGTTTAAAATAAAGTTCAAACTTAGACCTATAAAAGATAATAAGGCTATGTAGAAATTATGAAGGCATGAAAATTTGGCCTGCCTACTACATACAAAACTATTATAAATTTAAAAAGATGTTTTTTTGCTTTGTGGATATTGATAATAATAAAAGCATTTACTTCTGACTTTAAAAGAGCATAAGCTCACTTAAAAAGAACAATAAAATAATTTCATTAGAAAGTTATTCCTCAGGAAATGGCTTGTTCTTATCAATGGGCTTTTAAAATTTTTAAGAAAATGATTTTCAAAAGGTGTTAAGGTAAATTTTCTGGCTAAGACACAGCTTTAAGTTTGTCATTTAAACCTCTGATGTTCTCAAGATCGATGCAAAATAAATAGTGAGAGACATAACTTGGAGAAAGCAACCATAAGTATTTGTCAACAGTTTGTGATATATGTTCACTTCCATTCCTTAACAAAGAGAGCATTAATGTAAAATCTCTCCAAATAAGATTTTGACATCCTCCAATAAAAATTTGGTATAATAATAAAGTGTTACAAAATAACATCATAAAAATATTTAAAAAATATTTTAAGAGCATGATAAAATGTTTGTTCCTTATTTTAAACAGCAATCAAATTGATTATTATTAGTTGTTAATATATTACATGACAAACATTTTAAAACAAAATTAATAATTGTTATCAAAAGATAAATTGTTAAAAAATTTCCTCTATACATGTTTTATATTGTTATAGATTTATACATGCATCCTATAAAAATGCATCTACTATTGGAGTAAAGCTCATATAAATAGATCACATGTTTATCCTTTTGAGTGTCCGCTTGTTTCAGCACAGATAATTGAATTGGGTGCTGTAGTTATTCATTTTAAAATGTTAAAAATCAAACTTTTGATTTATATATTAATAATATACATATATAGCTCATGGCTTATAATTGCTTAACATTATTTCTTTTTAATGCTACTAATTCTTAACTTTTACAATTATTTATACAAATACAATTCAAAAATTAATAAAAAAATATACATATGACTATTGACAGCCTCTCAAGATTTCTAGTTATAACTGATTTAACATAAGAATCAAAATATAAAATAAAATTAGTCATTACATATATATCTTTAATACTAAATGTTCCAAATCAGATTAAGACAAATATTATAACTGATTATTATAGTCAAGTCATTTGAGATATTTTATTAACAATTTGATATTGGTCATATTATATTACTGAGATTCCTCATAATTCACAAAGACAAGATATTATAGAACAAGCCCATAAAACTTTACAATAATATTTTTATAATAAAAGAGGGGAGAATCACATCTCTATAGGCCACAAAAATTTTAAAATTTTAATGCTAGGGATCTTTCTGAGTGTAGAGAGGAGGGCATGTTTGTGTTTTTTCTACAGGATGCCGAAGGAACATGTTAGCTGCCAGATTATGTTGAGACAAAGAATGATGCTGATTATAATCATTAAAAATAACCACAGCCTTCAACACCTTTGGATGCTGTAGCCGCCCACGGCTACATGTGAACTGGAGATCTGGAAGAGAATTATGGGGATAAACAGGAAGAGGATGAAAGAGAAATGAGTCAGGACGACATTTTGCCGATCGAGGCTGATATTTACTATTATTTAGCCAATATATATAGTCTTTAGAAAACAATCCTGCCCTCCACCCCTGCCCCTCCCCCACCACATCAATGAAAAGGCCATGTATTCCTCTGCTCCTCTTCTCAGCAGGTCGCCTGCTTCAAGTCTCACAGGTCTCTGCTGGTCTCCAGGTGAGGCTGCCCTGAGGCAGCCTTGGTTGTCAAGGTGAAAGCAGCTGTATTATTCTCAGTGGAACAAAGGCTGGAGATAACACCAGCGGAAGGGTGGGGGCTGCCAGCCAGGAATGTCGCAGCTTGAATGAAATGGGCTGAGAAGTCCAGCTCAATGCTGTGGGGGAAGGGACAGGATGCCTCTTACTAATGCTAACACCACAGATAACTAAGGATTCAACATCCCTCTTTGCATGGCAATTTTATTTAGCCGGAAATTAAACAAATTATAAACAGATCAAGGAGAGATATTGGCTACTCCTGATTGCCCCCCTTCAGGGTGTCAAAAGGCCATATATTTAAATTTTACAGATTTCAAGTGTAGACCAGATAGAATGTGGCCTGCCATTTATTGTCTTTAAGACATCCACAGGCATTGCCTCCCTTGTTACCTCACAACAAAATTGACAACAATATTATTTAGTTAGTGCTGCCATTGATAAGGACCTGGCCAAATGCAGAGATGGTTTAGCCAATGTAAAAGATTCTGTTGCCTCCTTATCAGAAGTAGTATTACAGAATAGGCGAGGACTTGATCTGCTCTTCCTACAACAGGGAGGACTTTGTGCAGCCTTAAGGGAAGAATGCTGTGTTTATGTGGATAAGACAAGACTAGTAGATGACAGTCTGAGGAGAGTAAAAGAAAGTTTAAAGAAATGCAAAAGGGAAAGAGAACAACAGGAGTCTTGGTATAATAAATGGTTCTTCATGTCCCCATGGCTACCCACCCTACTACCTTCTATTCTAGGACCCTTCTTAGGGTTATTGCTGTTAATCTCCTTTGGTCCCTGAGCTTTTCAGAGATTAACCCGCTTCATTAAATCACAAATAGATTCCACCCTACCTAAGAATTATATCTCGGTACAGTATCATTGACTGGACACGGGGGAAATGATGGACCCTGGGAGACTAGATGGCTTGGCAGAAACAACCACAATACTCGCCATGGAGAGGCTCAATTTCAATAAGCTCCTTTAATGAGACTCTATTTGGCCTCCACTTATTCATCCCTGGGCTTATCTGAAGGGGGAGCTGACCCAAGCCTTTAGGATGGGAAACTTCCCTCATCCCCTAACCAACCTAAGACATGGGGCCTTGAGGATGACAAGGTAACCCTACGATGGGTAAGGCTGGGGATAGGGAGGTCAATCCTAAGACAGAGACGGCTACACATTATCAGTCTGACCCCTTTGCCCAGTATTTCTGCCCAGACCTTACCACATCTAATATAAGGAAATGGGGAAATGTGGGAAGCCATAATGTACCCTCACTAACAGCCTAGTGGGCTGGCAGGGAAAAGGTCCGGAATAAAACAAAGAAGAGCCTCTCCCCATGAACTACCGATAAAAGGGATGTTCTGAGATAACCAAGGGATGTTCCAGCCTGCACAAACATCAGATGTCTCCACCGGACAAGCCTTATTTCTTCCTGCTGAAACTGCAAAGAATGCCCCTCCCTCCTTTGTTTTTGCCTTGAGGCAAGCTCTTCCTCTGAAAGCTTAAAACCTGTGAACCCTGGAAAATTAAACAAGACCTAGAGAATTGAACCCTGCTTGTCTGGTCAGGACTTTTTTGCATTTTGCTTTTAATTTGATTTTTGTGTCAATGTTTTCTATGGTATCTTCAGCACCTGAGAGTGTCTCTTCTATCTCTTATATTCTGTTCATGATGGTTTCATACATAGCTCCTGATTACTTTCATAGGTTTTCAAAGGACACTGTCAATAGAACAAAATGTCAACAAATAGATTGGGAAAATATATTTACCAATAGAAGAGTAATATGCAATGTAACAAAGAACTCAAGAAATTAGACTACAGAGAACCAAATAACCCTATTAAAAATGGAGTGCATAGTTATACAAAGAATTCTCAACTCAGGAATACCGAGTGGCTGAGAAGCATCTAAAGAAATGTTAAGCACCCACAGTCATCAGAGAAATGCAAATCAAAAGAGTCTTGAGATTCTACATCACACCAGTCAGAATGGCTAAGATCAAAAACTAAGGTAAGAGCAGATGCTTGAGAAGATGTGGAGAAAGACTAAGACTCCTTCATTGCTCTTGTGATTGAAAGATGGTAAAACCACTCTGGAAATCACTTTGGTGATACATCAGAAATTGTACATATTATTACCAGATGACCCAGATATACTGTTCCTGGGTATATTCTGAGAAAATGCTCCAATACGCAATGTGGAGACAAGCTCCATTATGGTCATAACAGCCTATTTATAATAGTCAAATGCTGGAAAGAACCTAGATGTCCCATAAAAGAAGAATGGATTCAGAAAATATAGTACATATATACAATGGACTACTACTTAAAGCTATTAAAAGCAATGAATTCATGAAATTCTTAGACAAATTGATGGAACTAGAAAATACTATTGTGTGTGAGGTAACACAATCACAAAATAACACACGTGGTATATCCTCCCTGATAAGTGATTATTAGCCCAGAAGCTTGGTATACCCAAAATATAATTCACAGACCATATGAAGCTTAAGAAGGAAGGACAAAATGTGGGTGGTTTGGTCCTACTTACATAGGGTACAAAATACCCATGGGAGGAAATACAGAGACAAAGTGTGGAGAACAGACTGAGGGAAGACCATACAGAAACCGCCCTGACTCAGGATCCATTCCATAATGAGTTACCAAACCTAGATGCCATTGTGGATGCCAACAAATGCATGCTGACAGGAGCCTCGTATAGCTGTTTCCAGAGAGGCCCTGTCAATGCTTGGAAAATACAGTGGGGTACAATCTCAATCATTTCACTGAGCCCAGGGACCACAACAGAGGAGCTACAGAAAGGGATCAACGAGCTTAAGGGTTTTATAGCTCCATAAGAGGAACAGCAATATGTTTATATTCCATATAAACAGTATGTTTATATCCCCATAATAGTAAAAACAACCAGTATTCCCAGAGCTCCCAGGACTTAACCACAAACCAAAGAGTACAGATGTATGCAACCCTGTCTCCAACCACATGGCTGTGCAGATTGTTTGGACAGACTGTTTGGATTAAGTCTGTTTGGGCAGACTAAATTATTTGGATCAATAAAACAGACTTCCATAAATTCTGGAGAGCACATCGGTAAAGGAGAGTCCTCATTTATTGAGCATCAAAATCCAAGTGGTCTAACCCCTCTAGAAATCAGCATATGGAACTCTCAAAAAGCTAATGTAAATTGGTCTTATGGCCCACCTCATGGTATGTGCCCCAACGAATTAAAATTTTACTCCAGAGATACCTGCTCAACTGTGTTCCCTGCTGCTCTATTCACAATAGGCTGAAAATGGGAAAAATGACCTTCAGCTTATAAATGGATAAAGAAAATGTTGTACATATGCACTATGGAATATTGTTCAACTGAAAATAAGGACGAAATTGTTAAAACTTCAAAATTACATGATATTTTTGTCATGGGGTACAGAATAAGACAGAAGTATAAGTGGTCTCTTGGTTAAGGAAGGAGTGAGTTGAACGACCAGCTAGAATTTGAAGGTATTATGTTGACCATATGGAAATGTAGTACAGAAGAAACATTTTAGAAAATGGAATATAAGAGGATGGCCCTAGTGAAGACTTTTAGTGGAGAGTACAGAGGCTAAACTTGTGAATTGTGGCAACCAGGAAAGTGGTTTTCTCTGTTAAGATTGGCTGAGTTTTGGTTTTCCAGGTGGCAAGAAAATCTATAAACAATCTATGTTGATGATTGGTCAGAAGAAAACCATCTGAAACCTAATAGTGTGGTCCCATTGCTGATGCCAACTTGAATCTAGTTATTGACGGAAAGGTATAACTGGTATGGGCGAGAAACCTTATTCTATAGGCTATGCAACCAGAAGCATTGACATTACACCATTCACTAGACCCTTCACCCAAAATCTGTCCATGTAGCAAGGTGTACTGCATCAATGGAAGCTCATAACTTGCTCAAATGACCAAGAAATGATTGATTTAAGTTGACAGCCACTCTACAATAAGGAGTTTATGCCCACCTCTACTTGGTTGGTCATAATATGTAGAATGAATATTCCCAAGAACTAGAAAATCCCAAATAGTGCTTAATATTTATTTTAAAATGCCAACGAATGGACGATGATCAGCTTTGCTAGATGGTGGTAGTCAGTTATCACAAGTCTGAAGTGTTTGAGATCACAGACTTCACCATAGCCTCAGAGTATGAAAGGTTTATTTCAAAAGTTGAAGAGGTCTTGAATGACTGGAAACTAATTGGACACTCTCTGGGAAAACCATAGGAAAAGGCTTCAGGTTTCTGTCTCTGCCTGGAGTTGATTCTATGCCACAGTGCTCATTACCCAAATATTGCTGGGGAATAGCTTGTCTCCCAAGAGTGATAACAAGGCTATTAGCACAGGTAACACCACCAACTTCTGCTCAGAGGAACCTGCCAGGAGCCCTCAGATCACAAGAACAGAGGAGCAGCCTGGGACAGGATCATTTCTGTTTCTGTCTGGGCCCAGATCTGATCATGTACAATTGTGCTCAATACCCAAATACCTCTTGGTGAGAGCTGGTCTCCCAGAGGTGTAGACTTACCTGTGAGCACAGGTAAGATAAAAACTTCTGCTCAATTGCTGGCCCATGAAGGACATTCCCTAAGGAATCAGGACACAGGAATCAAGGAACAGCAGTGGAGAGGATCATTCTGGTTTCCTTTTGCACCCCAAAACTGACCCTGTGCCACAGCTCTTCATACCCAAATACTTCCCAGAGAGAACTGGTCCCCCAGGAGTTGTGACATGCAGGTGTGCAGCAGTGCCAAGCCAGAGAAAGAGAAAGAGAAAGCAAGACCATATAATACCATACATATCTATATTGTAAGAGGCACGGGCAAGAACATAAAATTCAGAATCCAAGGCTACTTTGTTTCATCAGAACCCATTTCTCCCACCACAGTGAGACTTGTATAGCCCAGTACACCTTAAAAGTAAATCACAGATTGAAAATCACATCTCAGGATGATGATTGAGGACATAAAGTAGGACATAAATAACTCACGTAAAGAAATATAGGAGAGTCGGGCAGTGGTGGCACATGCCTTTAATCACAGCTTTTGGGAGGTAGAGGCAGGCAGATTTCTGAGTTCTATGCCAGCCTCGTCTACTCCCAGGACAGCCGCGGCTACACAAGGAAACCTTGTCTTGAAAAAAAAAAAACAAAAAAAAAAACAAAGAAAGAAAGAAAGAAAGAAAGAAAGAAAGAAAGAAAGAAAGAAAGAAAGAAAGAAAGAAAGAAAGAAAGAAAGAAAGAAAGAAAGAAATATAGGAGAACACAGGTAAACAGCTTAAAGCCCTTAAAAAAGAAGCACAGAAGTCTCTAAAGAATTACAGGAAATTACAGGTAAACCGGTAAAGGACTTGAACAAAACCAACCAGGATGTAAAAATCAAAATGGAAACTATTAAGAACCCACAAAGGAAGACAACCATGTAGACAGAAAAAATAGGAAAGAGTTCAGGAGTAGAGATGTAATCACCAGCAAGAATACAAGATATGGAAGAGAGATGTGTTCTCTTAAAGACTGAGTATTATTTAGATGGCTGTCGGTCTGTTTTTGACAGCTGCTGGGAGGGCCCTCTCAGAGGACAGTTATGCTATGTTTCTGTCTGTAAGCATAGCAGACTATCATTAATAATGTCAGGGTTTGGTGCTTGCCCATAGCATGTTTCTCCAGTTGAGCTTGTTTATTCTGTGTAGGAATTTATTGTTGCCTAGTTTGTTGCCATACAGGAAAGAGGAAAGATATGCATTATTTTGGTTCCAAAATTGATACTCTCATTTAATTCATGGCTGTATATGTTGTTAATAATTATTTCTTTTTAAATAAAAAGTATTTATTTTATGTGTATGGGTATTTTCTCTTCATGTACATATGTATATCACATACATGCTGGGTACCCACAGAATACAGAAGAGTGCTATATTCATATCCTGGAACTGGCATTATGGATGGTTGTAAACCTCTACCTGGGTGCTGGGAAATGAACTTGAGTCTTCTACAAACACAAGTGTTCTTATAGGTAAGCCCTCCAGAACAGGGAAGTGTGAAGGGGGTATAAGGGAAAAGGAGGGAAGAGGGCTTATGGGACTTTTAGGGAAGGGGGATCAAAGAAAGGGGAAATCATTTGAAATGTAAATAAAGAATTTATCAAATAAAAAAAGAATTAACAAATGGGACCTCATAAAATTACAAAGTTTCTGTAAGGCAATGGACATTGTCAAGCAGATGAAACAGCAACTAACAAATTGGGAAAAGATCTTCATCTACCCTACATCCGACAGAGGACTAATATCCAATATTTACAAAGAACTCAATAATTTTAATATATAAAATTAAATATGCTGTGTTTTCAAAAGGCTTTCAAAATTGTCTTTGTCTCTGGAAATTTATTTTCACTTATTATGAAAGAGCTGTATGTTACAGCATGAAGATTATTCCTATTAACTTACTATTTTACTCATAAATAATGCATCTCTTTCCTTAGTCTAGTAATCATTTATTTACAAGAAATTCTGTTTTAACAAAGATCAAAGTTAGAGAGAAAAGGATTACAATAGTTCCAACTCAAATGGGAACTTACTTGTATTTATATATCTTTCTCCTTCTGAAATCAGAGATTATTGTTATAGAGGAACAATCTGAGAATATGATATTATGTCTACCTACAAAAAGTATACATTTTGCACCAAGAATCACAGATGTACATATGAACTTAAGGTAGCATGATTAGTATAAAAAAATCCTGTGCAATCCTAAACCAGATCCTATCCAAGCATGTAAAGAGGATTCAGAACAAAACACCACACTTACTGACTACTCCTATTTGCCCTAAGGAGATATTATTTTCTTCAAGACTACAGTCCCAATTAAGCTCAATATGCTACAGAAGAAGAAGATATACCCAATATATTTCAGCAACATAAATTGGTCTGGTGCAAATTCTTGAAAATGACACAGAGTTTTGTAAATAGAGAAAGTAACAGAGAGATTTTTCTGGGAGATGATGAATATGGTCAAAATATGCTGTAAGAAAAATGTATAGACCCTTGAAAATATTACCAAAATATACAATTTAAAAGAGAATGGACTTAACTAGAATTAATATTTCTAGATAATTTAGGAAATAGATCATGAATTGGAGGAATAGAATATGAATTATAGTCAAAAATTGGGTAATATGATTGTAATGGATAGCATAAAATATGATTAACACAAACCTCCAGGAGATAAAACACATGAAGATTTTACCAAATTAAAGATCAGTTATGTAGCATGTATTTGAGCAGTCCCCATATCCAAGCTACAAAATTACATGAGAAAGTAAACATTTATAGTAAGGTTACTTTTCTTTATATTGCCAGTTAAATTTCAGATTGTAATCAATACCCAAACACAAAAAGAAAATTTGAATGTACATCCATAGATATTTTGATCAGGTAGTACATCAAAGATTTGAGATCTGTGTAATATTGTTAATGTAACCTGAGTGTTGTTGCAGAGGAAAAAAAAATCTTGGTAAAAAATATGAGGAACTACTGATGCTATCATCATCATCTGAATGAAAGGAATGAAAGAAAATCACAGATATTGAAGACACAGCCTAATAAATGGATAAACCCATCAAAGAAGCAATTAAGTTTAAAATTTCTAATGTAAAATATCTAGGAAATCAGAGAAATTATGGAAAGAAGAAACTGAAGAATAGTAGGAATAAAGGAAGGACAAGAATCCAAGATAAATGGTACAGAAAATATTTACAACAAATTCGTAGAAGAAAAATTTCCAAACCTAAAGAAAAAGATACTCCCAGACCAACTAATATTCAAAACACTAAAGAAAGAAAACCAACAATATTGAATCCTGGTATAGATTAAAGCAAAGAACATTTAAATACAAACAATTAGTATTCCATATGAATTCTCTGAAAAAAGTATTTTATTTTATTTTTTATTTTTTTATTATTTTCTATATTCTTTGTTTACATTCCAAATGATGTTCCCTTTCCCAGTTCCTCCATCGCCATATGTCCCATAAGCCTTCTTCCCTCTGCCCTTTCCCCAATGAACTTCCTCCCACTTCTCTGTCCTGGCAATACCCTACAATGCTGTATCAAGCCTTTCCAGAACCAGGGCCCTCTCTTTGCTTTTTCTTGGGAATGAATTAATATGTGAGATGTGTCTTGGGTATTCAGAGATTCTGGGCTAATATCCACTTATCAGTAATTGCATTCCATTTGTGTTCTTTTGAGAATGAGTTACCTCACTTAGTATGATATTTTCCAGTACCAATCATTTGCCTAAGAATTCCATGAGTTTATTGTTTTTAATTGATAAGGACTATTACATTGTGGAAATATACCACATTTCTGAATCCATTGCTCCATTGAGGGACATCTGGGTTCTTCCCAGCTTCTGGCTATTATAAATAAGGCTGCTATGAACATAGTGGAGCATGTGTCCTTATTGCATGACAGGGAAACCTCTGGATATATGTCCATGAGTGGTATAGTAGTGTCCTCCAAGAATGTCATGTCCAGTTTTCTGAGGAATCACCAGACTCATTTCCAGAGTGGTTGTACCAACTTTCATTCCCACCAGCAGTGGAGGAGTGTTCCTCTTTCTCCACATCCTTGCCAGTACCTGCTGTCTCCTGAGTTTTTAATCTTAGCCATTCTGACTGGTGTGAGGAGAAATCTCAGGGTTCTTTTGATTTGCATTTCACCAATGACTAATGTTATTGAACATTTCTTAAGGTGCTTCTCAGCCATCCATATTTCTTCAGGTGAAAATTCTTTGTTTAGCTCTGTACCCAATTTTTAATAGGGTTATTTGGTTCTCTGGAGTCTAATTTCTTGAGTTCTTTTTATATATTGGTTATTAGCATTCTCTCAGATGTAGGGATGGTGAGGATTTTTCACAATTTGTTGGTTGCTGTTTTGTCCTTTTTTTTATTCGATATGTTTTTTTTATTTACATTTCAAATGATTTCCCCTTTTCTGGTCCCCCACCCCCGAAAGTCACATAAGCCCCCTTCCCTCCCTCTGTTCTCCCACCCCTCCCTTCCTACTTCCCTGTTCTGGTTTTGCATTATACTGCTACACTAAGTCTTTCCAGAATAAGGGGCCAATACTCCGTTCTTCTCGTACCTCATTTGGTGTGTAGATTATGTTTTGGGTATTCCAGGTTTCCAGGCTAATATCCACTTATTAGTAAGTGCATACCATGATTGATCTTTTGAGACTGGGTTACCTCACTTAGTATGATGTTCTCCAGCTCCATCAATTTGCCTTAGAATTTCATGAATCCATTGTTTCTAATGGCTGAATAGTACTCCATTGTGTAGATATACCACATTTTTTGCATTCATTCTTCTGTTGAGGAATACCTGGGTTCTTTCCAGGTCCTGGCTATTATATATAGGGCTGCTATGAACATACTGGAGCATATATACTTACTACATGCTGGGGAATCCTCTGGGTATATGCCCAGGAGTGGCATAGCAGGATCTTTCGGAAGTGACATGCCGAGTTCTCGGAGGAAGCGCCAGACTGATTTCCAGAGTGGTTGTGCCAATGTGCAACCCCATCAGCAGTGGAGGAGTGTTCCTCTTTCTCCACATCCTCGCCAACACCTGCTGTCTCCTGAGTTTTTAATCTTAGCCATTCTGACTGGTGTAAGGTGAAATCTCAGGGTTGTTTTGATTTGCATTTCCCTGATGACTAATGAAGTTGAGCATTTTTTAAGATGCTTCTCTGGCATCTGAAGTTTTTCAGGTGAAAATTCATTGTTAACTCTGCACCCCATTTTTTACTAGGGTTATTTGGTTTTCTGGGGTCTAACTTCTTGAGTTCTTCATATATATTGGATATTAGCCCTCTATCTGATGTAGGGTTGGTGAAGATCATTTCCCAATTTGTTGGTTGCTGATTTGTCCTTTTGATGGTGTCCTTTGCCTTACAGAAACTTTGTAATTTTATGAGGTCCCATTTGTCAATTCTTGATCTTAGAGCATATGCTATTGGTGATCTCTTCGGAAACGTTCCCCCTGTACCGATGTCCTCAAAGGTCTTCCCCAGTTTCTTTTCTATTAGTTTCAGAGTGTCTGGCTTTATGTGGAAGTCCTTGATCCATTTGGAGTTGAGCTTAATACAAGGAGATAAGGATGGATCAATTCGTATTCTTCTGCATGCTGACCTCCAGATGAACCAGCACCATTTGTTGAAAAGGCTATCTTTTTTTCATTGGTTGATTTCAGCCCCTTTGTCGAGGATCAAGTGGCCATAGGTGTGTGGATTCATTTCTGGATCTTCAATCCTGTTCCATTTATCCGTCTGCTTGTCGCTGTACCAATACCATGCACTTTTTAACACTATTGCTCTGCATTATTACTTGAGGTCAGGGATACTGATTCCCCCAGAATTTCTTTTGTTGTTGAGAATAGTTTTAGCTATCCTGGGTTTTTTGTTATTCCAGATGAATTTGAGAATTGTTCTTTCTAACTCTGTGAAGAATTGAGTTGGGATTTTGATGGGTATTGCATTGAATCTGTATATTGCTTTTGGAAAAGCGGCCATTTTAACTATATTAATCCTGCCGATCCATGAGCATGGGAAAATTTTCCATTTTTTGAGTTCTTCTTCCATTTCCTTCTTCAGAGTCTTGAAGTTCTTTTCATACAAATCTTTCACATGTTTGGTAAGAGTCTCCCCAAGGTACTTTATACCGTTGATGGTTATTGTGAAGGCTGTCATTTCCCTAATTTCTTTCTCAGCCTGCTTATCCTTTTAGTATAGGAAGGCCACTGATTTTCTTGAGCTGATTTTATAATCTGCCACTTTGCTAAAGTTGTTTATCAGCTGTAGGAGTTCTCCACTGGAGTGTTTTGGGTCACTTAGGTAGACTATCATATCATCTGCAAATAATTATAGTTTTACTACTTCCTTTCCAATTTGTATCCCTTTGACCTCCTTCTGCTGTTTAATTGCCCGATATAGTACCTCAAGTACAATATTGAAAAGATAAGGAGAAAGTGGGCCGCCCTGTCTATTCCCTGATTTTAGTGGGATTGCTTCAAGTTTCTCTCCATTTAGTTTGATGCTGGCTACTGGTTTGCTGCATATTGCTTTTACTATGTTTAGGTATTGGCCTTGAGTTCCTGTTCTTTCCAACTCTTTAAGCATGAAAGGATGCTGAATTTTGTCAAATGCTTTTTAGCATCCAATGAAATGACCATGAGTTTTTTTCTTTGAGTTTGTTTATGTAGTGGATTGCATTGCTGGATTTCCATATATTGAACCAATATATGGAACCTTCATCCCTGGGATAAAGCCTACTTGATCATGGTGGATGATCGTTTTTATGTGTTCTTGGATTCGGTTGGCAAGAATTTTATTGAGTATTTTAGCATCGATGTTCATAAGGGAAATTGTCCTGAAGTTCTCTTTTTTTGTTAGATCTTTGTGTGGTTTTGGTATCAGCGTAATTGTGGCTTTGTAGAAGGAATTGGGTAGTGTTACTTCTGTTTCTATTTTGTGGAATAGTTTGAAGAGTATTGGTGTTAGGTCTTCTTTGAACGTCTGATAGAATTCTGCACTGAAACTGAAACTATCTGGTCCTGTGATTTTTTTTTTTTTTTTTTTTTTTTGGTTGGAAGAGTTTCTATGAACCCTTCTATTTCTTTAGGGGTTATGGGACTGTTTAGATGATCTATTTGGTCCTGATTTAATTTTGATATTTGGTATCTGTCTAGGAAATTATCCATTTCCTCCAGATTTCTCCAGTTGGGTTGAGTATAGGCTTTAGTAGTAGGACCTGATGATTTTTTGGATTTCTTCAGTTTCTGTTGTTATATCCCCCTTTTCTTTTCTAATTTTGTTAATTTGGATTCTTTCTCTGTGCCCTTTTGTCCATCTGGCTAAGGGTTTATCTATCTTGTTGATTTTCTTAAAGAACCAGCTCCTGGATTCATTGATTCTTTGTATGGTTCTCTTTGTTTCCACTTGACTGATTTCAGCCCTGAGTTTGATGATTTTCTGTCTTCTTGTTTGTTTTTTCATGTGAGAATTCTTTTTTCAGTGTCTCTAAAAATTGTATTAGAATTTTGATGGGGAGTGCATTGAATCTGTAGATTGCTTTTGGTCAGTCTGACATTTTACAGTTTGTTAATCCTACCTATCTATGAGCATGGGTGATCTTTCCATCTTCTTATATCTTATGTTTCTTTGATTTGTCTAAGATCTTGTAACACAGATCCTTCACTTGCTTTGATAGATTTGTGGTGAAATCTTTTATATTATTAGTGCCTATTGAAACTTTGTTCTTTCTATAATTTCTTTCTCTGCATATTTACCATTTGTTCAAAGAAGGGTCTCTTATTTTTTGAGTTAATTACCTATTTAACCACTTTGTTGAAGGTGTTATTCAGCAATAGTTGTTTTCTGGTAGAACCTTTGGGGTAGCTTATGTATAATAATATATCATCCACAAATAGAGATATATTGACTTCTTTCTTTCCAATTTGCATCTTCTTTATCTTTTTTAGTTGTCTATTTGCACTACCTAGAACATTTTGCACTATACTGTATAGAAAGGAAGATTGAGGTCAGTCATATTTTGTCCCTGATTTTAATGCAATTATTTTAAAATTCTCTATATTTTATTTGATGTTGGATGTTTGCTTGATGTATATTGCTTTGATTATGTTTAGATATATTCATTGTTTCCCTGTTCTTTATAATACTTTTAGCATGTTAATGTCTTTGCTACATGTGGCTTTTTTCTTTAATTTTTTTATATGTCATATATTAAGTTGAAAGATTTTTGTATATTGAACCATCCCTGCTGCCTACTTGCCCATGGTGGGTAATTATGTATTTATTATGGTCATGGATTTGCTTTGCAAAATTTTATTGAGTATTTTTACATCAAATTCCAAACAGAAATTGGTCTGAAGTTCCCTTTTTTTATTGAGTGTTTGTATGGTTTAGGTATCAGGATGACTGTACTATCATAGAATGTGTTTGACAGTGTTCCTTCTTTTGCTATTTTGTGGAATAGTTTCAGGATTAATCATATTTTCTCTTCTTTGAAAGGCTGGTAGAATTCTACACTTAAGCCATTTCTCCTTTGGATTTTTGTGATTGTAAGAATTTTAAAGACTACTTCTATTTATATATAAGGTTTGTAGGGATTTTTAAATTTCCCTGACCTTCATTTAACCTGGTAAGTCTTATGTGTTAGGGAAAATCATACATTTCAATAAAGTTTTCAAATTTCCTGGAATAAAGTCTTTTAAAGTAAGTCCTTATGATGCTTTGAAGTTCTTCATTGTCATGTCTCCCTTTTCATTTATGATTTTGTAACTGGACTATATATCACAGTCCTTTGGTTAGTTTGGTTAAGGGTTTGCTGCCTTGTTGATTTTCTCAAAGAAACACTTGGTTTCATTGATTCTTTGCATTATTTCTTTGTTTCTAACTGATTGATTGCAGCCTTCATTCTGATTGTTTCTTTCTATCTATTCCTCTTTGGTGTGCTTGCTTCCTTTTCTTCCAGAGGTTTTAAATTGCTGGTATGAGAACTTTCTAATTTCTTTATGAAGATATTTAGTGGTATGAACATTCCTGTTAGCATTACTTTTATTGTGACCCATGAGTTTGGGTATATTGTGCCTTTATTTTCATTTATCTCTAAGCAAGTCAGTAATTTCTTGCTGTACTTTTTTCCCTAGAGCCAGAGATCATTGTGTAAATAATTGTTCAATTTACATGAGTGTGTATGGAGTTTTTTCTTTTATTAAATATTTTATATATATATTTTCATTTCAAATGTTATCCCCTTTCCCAGTCTGCCCTTTGGAAACAACCTATCCTATGCCCCCTCCCCCTGCCTTTATGAGGGTGCTCCCCCATCCACATATTCCTGTCTTTTTGCCCTGGCATTCTCCTACACTGAGGCATGGGAACCCTCACAGTACAAAGGGGACTCCTCACACTGAAATCCAAAAAGTTCATCTTCTGATACATATGCTCTTGGAACTGTAGGTAACTCCACATGTACTCTTCAGTTGGTGGTTCAATTCCTGGGAGCTTCAGGGTGTCTGGCTGATTGATGCTGTTGATTCCCTCATGAGACTTAAAACCCTGTGTTTCTGTTTTTGCTGAATTCCAGCTTCAATTCATGATGGTCTGTTAAGATAAAAAGCATTATTTTAAATTTCTTTTATCATTTGAGGCTTCCTTTGAGACTGACTATATTCTCACCTTTAGATAAGGGTACAGGAAGTGTTGAAACAGTATATTCTTTTCTGTTTGGGTAAAATATTATTTTTGATTAGTTATTTTATTTATGTATTTACATTTCCAATGACCCCCTTTATTATGTAAAATTCCAGCCGCAATAACTAGCCTTTCCCAGAAACTCTGATAAACTGCTTCTTAGAAATGTTGCAAGCCCCCTTAGATTGTTCCCCCTTTACCCCCCCAAACCTTGCAAGCTTCCCTTTATATTGCCTTGTGTAAAAAATAAAGATTGGCTGCTTAATCAGAATACTGTCTTGCTGTCTGTCTCTCGCATCTCTTGTCTCTCACCTTTTCTTAGCTATTCCAGGGACCCTGTTGACTGTCCTGTGGGTCGTGACAATTTTCTATAATAGAAATGGGAAACACTATTTTAAACATGACATTTCTTAACATTGTGAATCTTGGGTAGGTATATGTTATAGTAATTCGTAAAGTTGGTACTTAATGGGCAATAATCAAACTCATGTATTGAATTTTTATTTATTTTTTTTTGATGTAGAAATAATTTACTGATTAAAAATATAAGAACTCATGTATTGAATTATAATACTGAAAGTGACATTTTAAAAACTTATATAATTTTGGTGGTGTTTTTAGTTTATCTCTTCCTTCTTTTATAGTATCAATACTTTAGTGCTTCTCTCATTTTCAGGATTATAATACAATAATATCATTTTCCATTTTTCCTCCAAAATTGTTGTTACGCACACACACACAATCACACACACAAACACACACACACACACACACACACACACACACACACACACATATATATATATATATATGTAATTTTCACCTTATATTATATTGCTTGTATGTTTTCAGGACTTGCCTTTTGGTATTCAAGATAATAATTTGGTGTGCTTTTCTCTGGGGAAGACAATTGTTTCACTTTCAATATTCCTTAGTTGTCTTTAGTTCTCTGTGCAGGGTTGTTGCCTGATGGTATTTCCTTAATCTACTTTGTCATGTATACTGTTTTTATCTTTGTACAGACTAAGATTTAAAGGTTATGTATTGGAACATTATAGCATTTATTTGACATACTTCTAGGAGAACTAAACTCACATTTACAAAATGTGCTTCCATATTTACAAAACTCCAGAGTGTTTATTATATAAAATGAATATTATGTGAAAGTACATTATGTTTTTGAAAATTACTAAAAAGTTCATGAATACCTAAAGTAACTCTGATCAAAGGCTTGCATAAAATTGATATTCATTGGTAATACGGATTAAATCCTATGCAAATTTCAGATTGAGAATTTCATATGCCACAAGAGATAAGACTAATTTAGCTATAACTGTCCAATCCATTAATTTCTCATATCTTGTAAATAATAGAGAAATATTAAAATTGATAATAATGCTTTTTCTACACTATACACAGTTCTATATGAAGGGTCCAAAGGATTAGTATACAAAGACAGATGAAACTCATTTCCTATTAAAATTTGATACATCTGAACTCAGAATACCACATGGGAATGTGTCTATCCTGCTTATTTCTGTGTTTTACTGATTTTATAGCATTTGTACTGTTTGTTTTCTTGTAGCTCCTCTGTCTTCTTGCACATTCTTTCATTGTCAAGACCAATAATAGAACTCTCATTTATGTCCTACTCATATACCTATTTTTTTTTATTTTCTCAGTTCCTTGTTCTACATTGTCTATCTGTATATAGTCACCTGTGTAATGCAGCCGATCACATTTTCACTAATGGTCACGATGGCTGCTTCTACTGCCGTGGCATAGACAATTTCTGATTATAGGGATTTACAGTATTTGTACATATTATCTTCCTGTAGCTTCATGATCTTCTTGTAGACAGCTTCATTGTCAAGGCCAATGACAGACCTCTCAGTTCTAATCATAGTACAATGAAGACCTTATTTAGTCTGTTGGATCAGAAGTCATTATTTCATTTCTTGGTGAATCATAACTCAATGGGTTCCATGTAGAATTTGCATGGAACTTCGTCTTTTATTGATTCTTATATATACAATGCATGTGGCCAGATCATTATTATTTGGAACAAAAGTTCAGTAATTTCTTCAATTTTGTTCTGTGATACTAGCACTCTCTTGTTCTGACAATATTCATCATATTCATTCTAAGAAACTGGCTAATACATTCAGTGAAACTCAATTTCTGTAATTCATGCTGGTTCTCTGTATTTGCAGAACCTTTGTAGTTGTCTACAATGGCATCAAAGGCAAAGTTAGATTTGCCTTGGAAGGATTCTCTGTCTTGCCTTCAACTGCATAGCTGGACTTTGAAGCTTCGTCCCAAAGTACTACATTATGTTGTCAAAATTGCAAAGTATTGTTCACAAATTCAGAGAATCACATATTAAACCTAAAATATTCATTTGAATTAAATAAAATATTAACTCCAAACATATTCAGAAGATCACAAAGATTTTTCTCATTAGACATTTTGTCAAAACATGAAGATCCTTTTTTGAAAAATATAGACAATTAGCTGTATAATACAGTTCCAACTCATTACATGGATCACAGTACTACTGGTTCAAAACTTTTGATTAACTATTTTGCAGTATAATATCTGTGGGATCATGGAATATTCATTAATTTCTGTGCTAAAATATTGGATAATCTGAGTAGAGAGATTCTGCTACATGATTTTTAACTGTATCTTCTAGTATAGAATGAAAAGAACCCAAAAATGGACTGATTAAGTTAGAGGACCTTGAACTAGTGTTTTCTATTTAGTTTTCTAAATATGGTAAAAGGTGAAGAACTATACTGTAAACTGTGATTAAATATAATTCATGATTCTCTTTTTTTGGACCAATCTGTAAGCTTAATATAAGGTTCATATAACTTTATATAGATAAGATAGGAGTTTATCAAGATGTCTTCTGTGGCTAGAGTAGCTAATAATCAATCATTTATTATTAAGTTACAAAGTTGTCCTAAATCATCCTTTAAAGAATGCAAAGTATTTATAGTATGTCATTGTTTTTCTTCAAACACTGTGATAGAAATAATCTGCTAGTGAAATTGCAGTATGGTGATATCCTTTTGGAAATAACACTTTTGTAAAAATGTGTTGGAGTATGTATGTCTAATCAGATGTAAGAAAGACCTATGTATTGCATTCTTAACAGAGGAATCTCTAATGGCCTAGAATCTTAAACAAATCTTAAACAATCCTAAATCTTAAACAAATCTTAAAATTTCTTCTGCATCAGGGAAATGCAAATCAAAGGACTCTGGGTTTCTAATGTATACCCTTCAAATGACTAAGATAAAGATCTCAAAGGGCAGCAAATGATGAAGAAGATGTGCAGCAATAGGAACAATCCACTATTGTTGGAAGAAGTATAAACCTATACAACCACACTAGAAATCTATATGGTTTTATGTGATTGTTTTTGTTTTAAGAAAATTGAGAATAGTTCTACCTCAAGAACCAGCAATTCCACTACTAAGTGTATACTCTAAAGAAGATTTACATTCTCACAGAGAAAATTGCTCAATTATTTTTATAGCAGCTTTATTCATAATAAGAAGAACCTAGAAACAGCTAACATCTCTCTCAATTGCACAATGCATAGAGAAAATGTGCTTCATTTAAATAATGGAACACTAAACAGATATTTGTGATTTAAAGAAGCTGGCAAAAGCCCAGATGCTCCAAAAGAGAATGGGCACAGAAAATGTGGTTCATTTACACAATGGTATACTACATAGCTATTAAGAATGAGGATATCATAAGTTTTGCAAATGTATGGAACTTGAAGATATCATTCTGAGTGAGGTAACTCAGACCTGAAAGGGCATACATTCTATGTATTCACTAAGTGGATATTAGTCAAAAACTACAGAATACACAGGATAAAATCCACAGAACTCAAGAAGACCAACAACCCTAAGTGACCAAGTAAGGATGCCTCAATTCCACTTGGGAGAAAAAGAATGCAATCATAGGGGGAAGAGGCAAGAATGAATCTCAGTGGAAGGGATAACGGAGAAGGGAAGGGGGGATACATGATCAAGTTATGTGTACAGGGGAAACAAGACTGAATCCCTGAGTGCCAGCTGGAAAAAATTGAAACAGGCAACATTGGGAGGTAAGAGGTGGGGGACCATTTAGAATGCACTGGGGACCTTAGTAAGAGACTCTCAGGACTCAAAGGAGTGTTCTACAATGGAGAGCAGGAACTTGTAGAGTCTATGTCCAGTAGATGGACAAGACACCAAGTGGAGGATGGGGTTGACATCCCACAGACAAAAGCTGTGACTCAGAATTTTCCTGTCTGAAGGAACATCATGGAAAAAGTGTACAAGGGTCTAATAAAAAGGAGGTTCAGTGACAGGTCCAAACTGGGATCCAGATCAAGGAGATGGGGGGCTCCAGGACCCTAAGACTGTTACTAATTTTATGGTGTTTTTGCAGACAGAAGCCCAGCATAGCTACTCTCTGAGAGGTCCAGCAAGCACTGAAAAAGTCAGATGCAGTTACTAGTACCCAACCAATGAATAAGAAATTAGGGACCAGCTTGGTTGAATTGCAGAAAAGCTGGAAGAAGATGATGATGAGGAGGGTGTCCCTATGGAATGACTAGCGGCTTCTATGAGAGTATTCCTTCACCCATCCCACTCCCACCTCCCTGCCCTCAATTCTACTCTGGGACACTGATCAAGCCTTCCAAGGACCTCCCATCCCATTGATGCCAGACAAGGAAATACTCCACTACATATGTAGCCTGAAACATGTGTACTCCTTGGTTAATGGCTTAGTCCCTCAGAAGTCTGGGTGGGTGAGGGTCTGGTTTGTTGATATTGTTGTTATTCCTGTGAGGTTGCAAACCCCTTCAGCTGCTTTAGTCCTTTCTCTAACTCCTCCATTGTGGACTCTGTGCTCATTCCAATGATTGGCTATAATCATCTTCCTCTATATTTGGAAGGCACTTGAACAGCCTCTCAGGTGACAGCCATTTCAGGTTACTTTCAGCAAGCATTTCTTGGCACTCACAATAGTTTTGGGGTTTGGGGGCTGTATATGGTATGAATTCCTAGATGAGACAGTCTCTAGATGACCTTTCCTTTAGCCTCTGCTCTACAGTTTATCTTGATATTTCCTTCTGTGAGTATTTTGTTTCCCCTCTCAGAAGAACTTAAGAACTCACACTTTGTCTTCCTTCCTCTTGAGCTTTATGCTGTCTTTGAATTGTATCTTGGGTATTCTTTTTCGGCTAATTTCCACTTATCAGTGAGTGCATACCATGTGTGTTCTTTTGAGATTTGGTTACCTCACTCAGGATGATATTTTCTAGTTCCATACATTTGCTTAAGAACTTCATGAATTCATCTTTGTGAGAGCTGAGTAATACTCCATTATGTAAATGTAACATATTTTCCATATCCATTCCTTTGATGAAGGTCATCCAGTGTCTTTCCAGCTTCCTTATAACATGTTGGAATAACTTCTGGGTATATGTCCAGCAGTAGTAGAGCTAGGTCCTCAGGTAGTACTATGTCTAATTTTCTGAGGAACAGCCAAACTGATTTCCAGAATGGTTGTACCAGTTTGCAATCCCAACAGAAATGGAAGAATGTTCTTCGTTCTCCACATCCTTGCCAGCATCTGCTGTCACCTGAGTTTTTTATTTTAGCCATTCTGATTGGTGTGAAGTAGAATCTCAGAGACGTTTTGAATTGCATTTACCTGATAACTAAGGATGATGAACATTTATTTAGGTGCTTCTTGGCCATTCGATATTCCTCAGTTGAAAATCGATCAGCTCTGTGCCGCATTTTTAAAAAGGTCATTTGATTCTCTGGAGTCTAACTTGAGTTCTTTGTATATACTTGATATTAACCTACTATGGGATGCAGGATTTATAAAGATCATATCCCAATCTTTTGGTTGCTGTTTTGTCCTATTGACAGTGTCCTTTGCTTTACAGAATCTTTGCAATTTTATGAGTCCCATTTGTCAGTTTCTGTCCTTAAAGCATAAGTCATTGGTGTTCTGTTCAGGAAAAATTTCCCTGTGCTCATATGTTCAAGGCCTTTCCCCACTTTTCCTCTATAAGCCTCAGTGTATCTAGTTTTATGTGAAGGTCTTTGATACACTTGGACTGGAGCTTTGTGCAAGGAGAGAAGAATGGGTCAATTTGCATTTTTTTACATGCTGACCTCCAGCTGATCCAGCATCATTTATTAAAAATGCTGCCTTTTTTCCACTAGATGTTTTTAGCTCTTTTGTCCAATATCAAGTGATCATAGGTGTTTTCGTTCATTTCTAGGTTTTCATTTCTATTCCATTGATCTTCCTGCCTGCCTCTGAACCAATACCAAGCAGTTTTTAATCACTGTTGCTCTGGAGTACAGCTTGAGTTCAGGGATGGTGATTCCTCCAGAAGTTCTTTTGTTGTTGAGAAAAGTTTTCACTATTCTAGTTGTTGTTGTTGTTGTTGTTATTCCAAATGAATTGGCAGATTTCTCTTTGTACCTCTATGAAGAATTGATTTGGAATTTTGATAGGGATTGCATTAAATCTGCAGATTGCTTTTGGCAAGATCGTCATTTTTATTATATTAATGCTGCCAATGAATGAGCTTTGGAGATCTTTTCATCTTCTGATATCTTCAGTTTCTTTCTTCAGAAGCTTGACATTCTTGTCATTTAGATATTTTACTTGCTTGGTTAGAATCATACAAATGTATGTAATATTATTTGTGACAATTATGAAGGGAGTCATTTCCCTAATTTTTTTCTCAGCTTGTATTATATTTTTAAATTCTAGGATGTTATCTACTCTCCTGTTCTGCACTTTGCCAATTCCTCATTCTCATTCCTCCTCCCCCTGTTTCCAAGAATATGTCCCCATAAACTCCCTCAATCCCCCTACCTCACCCCTGGACAGGCTTCTACACTCTCTAGAGCCTCCAGTCTCACCAGCATTAGGTGCCTCTTCTACCACGAAGGCCATACCACGCAGTCCATTTCTGTATATGTGCCTGGGGTTTCAGGCAAGCTTCTGTATGTTGCTTGTTAATAACACAGTGCCTGAGAGATCTCAGCTGTCTGAGATAAGTCAGAGGGCCAGTTTTATTTTGTCACCTCGGCTTCTTTTAGCCTTTCTCTAATTCAGCATCCACATCAAACCTTTAACATGGTGTAAGTATCTGCATCTGTTTCAGTTAGCTTCATATTAAACCTTTCACAGAGCAGTCATGCTAGAGTCCTAAGCACTATAGAGTCAGTCATAATGCCAGGCCTTGGAGGCTCCCCTTGTAGATCTCAAGTAGGGAAGGTCACTGGACATCCTTTCCTTCAGTCTCTTTTCCATTCCTTTACACTATTATTGTCTGTGGATCAATGTATGTTTTGAGCTTTAGTAAAGTTTCTTTAATAAATGTGTGTGCCCTTACATTTGATATGCAGATATTCATAACTGAAGCTTTCTTTTAGTGTATTTTCCTTTGATGAATATGATGTGTTCTTCCCCATCTCACTTGGCAACTTTTTGTTGAAAGTTTATTTTATTGGAAACTAGAATGAGAACTACTGCTTGATTCTTGGTATCTTTTGCTTTGATTTTTTCCAGCCTTTCAGGCTGTTGTAGTATCAATCTTTGTCTTTTATTTTTCTTGTATGCAGCAAAATGCTGGATATTCATTTGCTATCCTGTCTGTAAACTTATATCCTTTTATTGGGAAATTGAGTCTGCTTATATTGAGAGATATTAATGACAGATGAATATTAGTTTCTGTTAGGTTTGCTGTTTCAGGTGGCATTAGGTGTATGTGATTCTCTCTTTTTCCTTTAATTGGGAGATGATTAATTTCTGTGTTTCCTTTGATGAAGGTGCCCTCCATGTTTAGGGGGATTCCTTCTAGAATCCTCTGTAGGGCTGGACAGGTAGATAGATATCGCTTAAATTTGGTTTGTCATTGAATATTTTGGTTTTTCTATCTATGATGATTGAGAGTTCTACAAGACATAGCAGCCCAGGCAGACATTTGTGTTCCCTTGTGGTCTGCATGACTTCTGTCCAGGCTCTTCTGGCTTTTAGTGTATTTGTTGAGAAGCCTGGAACAATTCTGATAGGTCTGCCTTTATGTTATTACTTAACCCTTTTTGCTTACAGCTTTTACTATTCTTTCTTTGTCGGTTCATTCAGTATTTTCATGATTATGTGACCAGAAGATTTTCTTTATGTTCCAAGCTATTTGGTGTTCTGTAGGTTTCATGTACATTTGTGACCATCTCTTTCTTTAGTTTAGGGAAGTTTTCTTCCATGATTTATTTGAAGAGATCTTCTGTTTCTTTGAGCTGGAAATCTTCACTCTCTTCAATTCCTATTATTTCTAAGTTTGGTATATTAATTCTTTCCTGGAATTCTTGGAAGTTTGGGGTTAGGATGTTTTTTATGTTTTGTATATTCTTTTGACATTTTTGTCAATATCTACTAAGGTATCTTCTACACCTGAGTTTCGTCCCTCTTTTCCTTGTATTCTGTTGCTGATGCTTGCATATGTAGATCCTGACTCATTTTGTAGGTGTTCCATTTCCAGGGATGCCTCCATTTATTTTTTCTTTACTCTTTCTGCTGCCGTTTTTAGGTTTGAACCATTTTGCTCAATTACTTCACCTGTTTGATGAAGTTTTCCTGTATTCCATTAAAAGTTTTATTTCTTTCATCTTTAAGGGTGTCTACCTGCTTACCTGTGTTTTCATGTATTTCTCTCACTGAGTTAATTATATCATCCTTAAAATACTCTATTATTTTCAGGAGATAGAATTTTCAATTTGCATCCTGGTTTTCAGGTGTGTTGTAATATCCAGTGCATGTTGTGGTGTGAGAACTGGGTTTTGATGGTGTCAAAGTATATTGGCTTCTACTGATTAGGGTCTTGTTCTTGACTCTAGTGACCTGGTTATTTCTAGTGTTACCTGGCTTGAGTGTCTCTTTCAGGAACCTGCCTCCTATGTCCCTGGGTTGCTGCAGGGCTTCTGGGTGATGTGGCCTGGCTGTAGAATGCATCTTTTGAGGCTTTCAGGATGTGGGGTCCTCTGAGGAGAATTTGTCTATGATCTGTTACAGTTGATGCAGTGTATCTTCTGGGATGGCTTTAGATGATTGGGTCTGTTGCCCTGGGTAAGGCATCTATCCTTGGTGGTCTTCAGACAGGCAACAGGTCTTCAGGATGGCAGATAAGCTGATGATCTAACTTTGAAGAATGTACACACTGGAAGGGAAATTCAAGGCTATTTAAGGTGTGGATTTCATTTATTTTTTTTTACAGATTGTTTTCCATTTGTATATAAGAGGGCTACTGATTTATTTTTTTTATACTATTTCTAGACACCTTGCTATAAGTATATAAGTTGTAGAATTTCTCTAGATGAATTATTAGGGTAGATTAAATATACCATTATATCATCTACAAATAATATTTTGACTTCTGCATTCTCAGTTTTAATCCCCTTTATGTTCTACAGTTGTCTTAACATCTATGTAAATTCTCAAGTGCTAAATTGTTTTAAATTTTTCTCATAATAAGCTAATATAGACTATAGGAATTTCATAAATTGTCTTTATTATGTTTATATATGTACCTTGTATAAAAAATCTTTCTAGAAGTTCTTTAATGACTATGTGGTAGATGTCGTCAAAATATTTTATAGCATCTAATGAAATGACCATGTATTCTTTCTCTTTCAGTTTATTTATATGGTAGTTTACATTTACTGATATACATATATTGAACCATCTTTGCATGTCTGGGATAAAGCCTACTCAAAACTTGAGAGGATGATTTTATTAAACATGTTCTTGATTTGGTTTGCAAGTATTTTATTCGTTTTTTGCATCTGTATTTATGAGAAAAGTTTCTGTAAATATTTCTTCCTCTATTGCATCTTTTTTGATTGTTTATTTAGGTTTTATGTCAACTATGCTCTCAAAAACACACTCAACAATATTATTTCTGTTTCTATTATGTGAAATAATTAAAAAGCATATTGCTATTAACTTATATTTGAAAGTTTTGTAGCATGATTCACTAAGAATAGTTGCCTCCAGGTCTACATTGTACAAAGATTTAGAGTGAATGCTTCTATCTCAATAGAAATCAGAGGCTTGTTTGAATTGCTTATCAAATCTTGTTTTAACTTTGGAAAGTGATATTTCTCAAGAAAAATATTCATATTTATTAGATTTTTCAAATTCATTGGAGGACAGATTTATAATGTATGTCTTTATGATTCCTTTGGTTTCTTCAGTGTCTTATTTTGCCTCCTTTATTGTTTCTGAGTATATTGATTTAGATATATACTCTCTATGTTTTAATTACCTGGCATAAATGTTTCTCTATCATGTTGAATTCTTCAAACAACCAACATTTTGTTTCCATGATATTTTTTTGTACATTTTTTGTTTCAATGTTATTGATTTCTGTCCCCAGTTTTCTTATTTCTTAACAATAATTCCTCTTTGGTGGCCTTCTTTCTTTCTTTTTTCTTTTCTTTTTTCTTTTCTATATTCTTTTTTTACATTCAAAATGATTTCCATTTTCCTAGTACCTCTGTGCACATATGTCCCATAAGCCTTCTTCTCTCCACCCATTCTTCAATCTCCTCCCTCCCTTTTCTCTGTACTGGTACTCCCCTACAATGCTGGATCAAGCCTTTCCCAGATCAGGTCCCTCTCCTTACTTCTTCATGGGAGTCATCTATTATGCTAATTGTATCTTGAGTATTCAGAGCTTCTGGGTTAATTAATATCCACTTATCAGTGATTGCATTCCATGTGTATTCTTTTGTGATTGGGTTACCTCACTTAGGATGGTATTTTGCAGTTCCAACTATTTGCCTAAAAATTTCATGAATTCATTGTTTTTAATTGCTGAGTCATTTTCCATTGTGTAATATGCCATATTTTCTGTATCCATTCCTCCATTGAGGGGCATCTGGGTTCTTTCCAACTTCTGACTATTATAAATAAGGCTGCAATGAACATAATGGTGCATGTGTCCTTATTGCATGCTGGGGAATCCTCTGGGTATATGCACAGGAGAGGTATAGCAGGGTCCTCCAGATTGATTTCCATAGTGGGTGACCTTTGCCTTACAGAAACTTTGTAATTTTATGAGGTCCCATTTGTCAATTATTATCTTAGATCATAAGCTATTGGTGTTCTGTTCAGGAACTATTCTCAGCAACAAAAGAAATTCTGGGGGAATCAGTATCCCTGACCTCAAGCAATACTACAGAGCAATAGTGTTAAAAACTGCATGGTATTGGTACAGTGGCAGACAGGCAGATCAATGGAACAGGATTGAAGATCCAGAAATGATCCCACACACCTATGGACATTTGATCCTTGACAAAGGGACTGAAAACATCCAATGGAAAAAAGATAGCCTTTTCAACAAATGGTGCTGGTTCAACTGGAGGTCAGCACGCAGAAGAATGCGAATTGATCCATCCTTGTCTCCTTGTATTAAGCTCAAATCCAAATGGATCTTGGACCTCCATGGATCTGAAGCTAATAGAAAAGAAACTGGGGAAGACCCTTGAGAACATTGGTACAGGGAGAAAGTTTCTGAACAGAACACCAATAGCATATGCTCTAAGATCAAGAATTGACAAAATGGGACTTTCGGGGAGTGGGGGGGGGGCTAGAAAAGGGGAAATCATTTGAAATGCAAATAAAAAATATATCGAATAAAAAAAACATAATCCACACATCATATGAGGTACAAGAAGAACGGAAGAGTGGCCCCTTGTTCTGGAAAGACTCAGTGAAGCAGTATAGGACAAAACCAGAACGGGGAAGTGGAAAGGGGTGGGTGGGAGGAGAGGGGGAGAGAAGGGGGCTTATGGGACTTTCAGAGAGTGGGGGGCTAGAAAAGGGGAAATCATTTGAAATGTAAATAAAAATATATCGAATAAAAAAAAAGAAAGAAAAAATAAAACTCACCCTTCTGGAAAAAAAAAAGAGTTTTCCCTAGTTTCTTTTCTATTAGTTTTACTGTGTCTGGGTTTTATGTGGAGGTTCTTGATCCACTTTGAGTTGAGCTTAGTATAAGGAGATAAGAATAGATCAATTTGCAATATTCTGCATGCTGTCCTCCAGTTGAAACAGCACCATTTGTTGAAAAGGCTATCTTTTTTTCCCACTGGATGTTTTCAGCTCCTTTGTCAAAGATCAAGTGACCATAGGTGTGTGGATTCATTTCTGGGCTTTCAACTCTATTACATTAGTCCACATGCCTGTCACTGTGCCAATATCTTGCAGTTTTTAACATTGTTGCTCTGTAGTATTGCTTGAGGTCTGGGCTACTGATTCCCCTAGAAGTTCTTTTACTGTTGAGAATAGTTTTAGCTATCCTGTTTTTTTTTTTCTTATTCTAGATGAATTTGAGAATTGTTTTTTATAACTCTGTGAAGAACTGAGTTGGGATTTTGATGGGGATTGCGTTGAATCTGTATAATGCTTTTGGAAAGATGGCCACATTAACTGTATTAATCCTGCCAATGCAAAAGCATGGAAGATTTTTCCATTTTCTCAGGTCTTCTTCAATTTCCTTCTTCAGAGACCTGAACTTCTTGTCGTATAGAACTGTCACGTGTTTTCGTTAGAGTCATACCAAGTTACTTTATATTATTTGTGGCTATTGTGATGGGTATCATTTCCCTAAGTTCTTTCTTAGCCTGTTTATCCTTTGTGTATAGGAAGGCAAATGGTTTGCTTGAGTTGATTTTATAACAAGCCATTTTGCTGAAGTTGTTTATCAGCTGTAGGAGTTCTCTGTAGGAGTTATTTTGGGTCACTTAAGTAGACTATCATATGATCTGCAAATAGTGATAATTTGACTTTGTCAAAGTGGCCATCTTGCCAAAAGCATTATACAGATTCAACACAATCCCCATCAAAATCCCAACTCAGTTCTTCACAGAGTTATAAAAAGCAATTCTCAAATTCATCTGGAATAAGAAAAAAGCAGGATAGCTAAAACTATTCTCAACAGTAAAAGAACTTCTGGGGGAATCAGTAGCCCAGACCTCAAAGTTGACTTTCCAACTTGTATACCTTTGACCTTCTGATGTTGTCTAATTGCTCTAGCTAGAAATTCAAGTAGTATATTGAAAAGATATGGATAGAGAGGGCAGTCTTGTCTAGTCCCTAATTTTAGTGGGATTGCTCCAAGTTTCTCTCCATTTAGTTTGATGTTGGATACCTGTTTGCTGTATATTGCTTTTACTATGTTTAGGTATGGGCCTTGAATTCTTGTTCTTTTCAAGACTTTTAGCATGAAAGGATGCTGAATTTTGTCAAATGCTTTTTCAGCATCTAATGAAATGACGATGTGTATTTTTTTTCTTTGAGTTTGTTTATGTAGTGGATCATATTGATGGATTTCCATATATTGAAGCATATCTGCATCACTGGGATGAAGCCTAATGGATCCTGGTGAATAATCGTTTTGATGTGTTCTTGGATTCAATTGGCAATAATTTTATTGAGTATTTTGGTGTCGATATTCATATGGGATATTGGCCTGTAGTTCTCCTTCTTTGTTGGTTCTTTATCTTTGACAAAGGAGCTGAAACCATCAAGCAGAAAATAAGATAGCCTTTTCAACAAATGGAGCTGGGTCAACTGGAGGTCAGCTTGCAGAAGAATGCAAATTGATCCATTCTTATATCCTTGTACTAAGTTCAACTTCAATTGTATCCAGAACCTTTACATAAAACCAGACACAATGAAACTAATAGAAACAAAACTGGGGAAGATCCTTGAGGGCATAGGCACAGGGAATTTTCTTGAACAGGGAACATTTCCTGAACAGAACACCAATAGCTTATGCTCTAAGATCAAGAATTGACAAATGGGACCTCATAAAATTGCAAAGTTTCTGTAAGGCAAAGGATACCGTCAAATGGACAAAAAGACATCCAACAAGTTGGGAAAAGATCTTCACCAAACCTATATCTGACAGAAGGCTAATGTCAACTCTATACAAAGATCTCAAGAAGTTAGACCCCAGAAAACCAAATAGCCCCATTAAAAATGGGGTACAGAGTTAAACAAAGAATTTTCTCCTGAAGAAATACAGATGGCTGAGAAGCACCTTAAGAAATGTTCAACATCATTAGTCATTAGGACAATGCAAATCAAAACAGCCCTGAGATTTCCCCTCACATCAGTCAGAATGGCTAAGGTTAAAAACTGAGAAGACAGCATGTGTTGGCGACAATGAAGAGAAAGAGCAACAGTCCTCCACTGCTGGTGGGATTCTAAGATGGTAAAACCATTCTGGAAATCAGTCTGGGGGTTCCTCAGAAAACTGGGCATGGCACTTCAGGAGGACCCTGCTATACCACTCCTGTGCATATACCCAGAGAATTCCCCGGCATGCAATAAGGACACATGCTCCACTATATTCATAGCAGCCTTAATTATAATAGTCAGAAGCTGGAAAGAACCCAGATGTAAGTCAATGGAGGAATGAATAAAGAAAATGCGGTATATTTACACAGTGAAATGCTACTCAGCAATTAAAAACAATGATTTCAAAAAAATATTAGGCAAATGTTTCAAACTGGAAAATATCATCCTAAGTGAGGTATCCCTATCACAAAAGAATACACATGGAATGCAATCACTGATAAGTGGATATTAATAAGCCCAGAAACTCTGAATACCCAACTCGTTTTATGAAGCCACAATATTGCTGATCCCAATACCACACAAAGATCCTACAAAGAAAGAGAAGTTCAGACCTGTTTCCCTTATGGATATTGATTCAAAAATACTCTATTAAATTCTTTCCAACTGAATCCAAGAACACATCAAAATGATCTTTCTCCATGAACAAGTAGGCTTCATTCCAGGGATGCAGGGGTGGTTCAATATAGGGAAATGCATCAATGTAATCCACAACATAAAAACTCAAAGTAAAAGAAGCACATAGTCATTTCAATAGATGCTGAAAAATCATTTGACAAAATTCAGCATCCTTTCATGTTAAAAGTCTTAGAAAGAACAGGAATTCAATGGCCATATGTAAACATAGTAAAGGTAATATATAGCAAACCATTAGACAACATAAAACTAAATGGAGAGAAACTTGAAGCATTCCCACTGAAATCAACGACTGGACAAGGCTGCCCAATCTCTCAATACATATTCAACATAGTACTTGAAGTTCTAGCTAGAGCAATTAGACAGAAAAAGCAAGTCAAAGGAATACAAATTGGAAAGGAAGAAGTCAATTTATCACTATTTGCAGATATAATGAAAGTATAATTAAATGACCCCCTGCAAAATCCACCAGAGAACTCCTACAGCTGATAAACAATTTCAGCAAAGGGGCAGGATATAAAATTAACTCAAACAAATCAGCAGACTTCCTATACTCTAAGGATAAACAGCCTGAGAAAGAAATTAAGGAAACCACATCCTTCACAGTAGTCACAAACAATGTAAAGTGTCTTGGTGTGACTCTAACAAAGCAATTGAAATATCTATATGACAATATTTTCAAATCTCTGAAGAAAGAAATCAAGACTACCTCAGAAGATGGAAAGGTCTCCAACGCTTGTGGATTGGCAGGATTAATATAGTAAAAATGGCCACCTTGCCAAAAGAAATTTAAAGATTCAATGCAATCCCCTTTAAAATCCCAATTCAATTCTTATTAGAGTTTGAAAAAGCAATTTTCAAATTCATCTGCAATAAAAAAAAAACAGAGGATAGCTAAAATTATGCTTAATAGTAAAAGAACTTTTGGAGGAATCAGTATCCTGGACCTCAAACAGTACTGCAGAGCAATAGTTTTAGAAACTGCATGTCATTGGTGCAGTGACAGGCAGGTAGATCAGTACAATAGAAGTGAAGTCCCAGAAATGTACCCATACACCTACGGTCACTTAATCTTTGACAAATGAGCTAAAACCATCCAGTGGAAAAAGATAGCCTTTTTCAAAAAATGGTGCTACTTCAACTGGCAGTTAGCATGCAGAAGAATGTAAATCCATTCTTATCTCTTATTATTAAGCTCAAATCCAAGTGTATCAAGGACCTCAACATTAAAGCAGACACACTGAAACTAATATAAAAAAACTGGGGAAGAGCCTTGAGGACATGGGCACAGAGGAAACTTTCCTGAAAAGATCACCAATAGATTATTCTCTAAGATTAAGAATTGACAAATGGGACCTCATAAAATTACAAAGGTTCTAAAAGGCAAAGGACACTGTCAGTAGGACAAAATGGCAACCAAGAAATTGGGAAAGATCTTCACCAATCCTACATCCTACAGAGGGCTAATATCCAATATATACAAATAACTCAAGAAGTTAGACCCCAGAGTATCAAATAACCCTATTAAAAAGTGGGGTACAGAGCTAAAAAAAGAATTTTCACCTGAAGAAATTCAGATGTCTGAAAAGCACTTAAGGAAATGTTCAACTGTCTTAGTCATCAGGGAAATTCAAATCAAAATAGCTGTGAGATTCCACATCATATCTGTCAGAATGGCTTATATCAAAAACTTAGGAGACAGTAGGTACTAGGGAGGATGTGTAGAAAGAGGAACACTCCTCCACTTCTGGTGGAATTGCAAGCTTGAACAACCACCCTGGAAATTAGTCTGGTGATTCCTCAGAAAACTGGGCATGATAGAACTAGCGGACCCTGTTATACTACTCCTGGGCACATACCCAGAGCATTCCCCAGCATGAAATAGGGTCACATGTTGCACTATGTTCATAGAAGCCATATTTATAAAAGCCAGAAGCTGAAAAATACTCAGATGTCCCTCAATAAAGGAATGGATACAGAAAACGTGGTATATGTACACAATGGAATTCTGCTCAACTATTAAAACCAAAGAATTGATGAAATTTTGAGGCAAATGGTTGAAACTTGAATATATCATCCTGAGTGAGGTAACCCAATCACAAAAAAATACACATGGTATGATCTCACTGATAAATGGATATTAGCCCAGAAGATTGGAATACCTAAGACATAATTCACATATTAAATGATGTCCATGAAGAAGGGCGAACTAAGTAAGGATACTTTGGTTCTTCTTTTAAGGGTGAACAAAATACACACAGAAGGAGACATAGAGACATAGTGTAGATCAGACACTTAGGTAAAGACCATCCAGAGACTACACAATATAGTGATCCATCCCATATACAGTTGCAACACCCATACTCTAGTACCGATGTCCAAAAGTTCTTGCTGACCGGAGCTGGATATAGTTGTAATCAGAGAGGCTCTGCTAGTGCATGACAAATACAGGGGTACATTTTCAGCCAGTCATTGGAACTGAGCACCGGGTCCCCAATGGGGGAGCTAGAAACAGGACCCAAGGAGTTGTAGGGTTTCATTTCACCACAGGAGGAACAACAATATGAGTCCCCAGTACTCCCAGACTTCTCAGGGACAAAAACATGATCCAGAGAGTACACATGGTGTTACTAATGGCTCCAGTCACATAGGCAGCAGAGGATGACCTTTTTGGACATCAAAGGGAAGAGAGGCCCCTGGTCCTGGAAAGGCTTGATACAGAAGTATATGAGAATACCAGAATAGGGAAGCAGGAAGGGGTTGATTAGGGAACAGGGGAGGGGAGATGGCTCATGGGACTGTTGGGGGGGGACCAGGAATAGGGAAAACATTTAAATTGTAAATTAAGAATATATCTAATAAAAATTGTAAAAAATAGAAATTAATTTTATATTTTGGAGTACTTTGATAGCATAGCCTCATTTTCTTAATTGTGGACAACTGATAGTAAGAAATCTTGCTATGTGTTTAGTCATAATAGTTTCCTTGCTTATCCTAACCTCCTCACCCATTTAATGTAGCTGAACAGTCTACTAATGTTCCAATGTTTTTTCCTTCTGTGATAATATGATTTTAGACTTGTCTAGGAGTCTGGTCTACAATAATTTGAGGAGAAAACCTGGGTTGTATAATTGAATAGGTCATGCATTTATTTAAACTGATATCTGGATAGGTTTTCAGTTTTTTATTTATTTTGTCTTATAATTTTGCTTTCAATGATTAAACCTTAAATGACTACTCAATGAAAAAAAATCAAAAAAACAAAAAACGATTCAATATTCACTATTTGAGGATCCAGAGTGTTTCAATTATGTAAACTCTCATGTAAGTCACTGGAGTTTTATATCTGCAATAGACAATGTCAGAGTTATAGGTTCTTCCTACATCTGGACTTAATTAATTGCATAGGAAATGAGATAGAGGTCTAGGAAAATGTTGTAATTTCTCTTAGTATAATACAGAAGAAAAGGGCATAACAAGGAAAACAATTTGCATCTATATAGATATATTTATTTTATAACAATGGGCATATATATGTCAAATAAAAATTCTTATATAAGCATATATTATATTACAGTATATATAATTAATAATTATATATAGCTATATATAAGAATTTTTCTATCTTATTATGAATATCATAGTTATACAAATATCATCTCATTCGATGATGTAATCACTTCTGATAAAATACAAAATACAAGACCTCTTCGTGATAAATATATTGAAGAGATCAGGAATTCAAGGCCCATACTAAACATATTAAAAGAAAAATAGATGTTCTTAGTTTAAATATCTAGAGGTGGGTAGAAGGACTGTGTACAGTCTACCTCCAATAGAAAGACAGGGAATAGAGTGGAGGAATCAGGTTGCCAAAGATTTCAGAGCAACAACTGTTTGGTTTGTTATAATTATCTAACACAATCTCACGATAATTGTATTTTATTTTTTGACTGGCTTTCTGTGATTAGATGTGTTTCCATGACTTCTCTCTGCACCAGTTGGTCATGGATCCAATCTCTAAGCCACCTCATCTTTTCTGGTTTTTCTTACTAGTACAAGTTCCAACCTATTAGCTTTTCTTCCCAGTCCTTGTATGAACAGCTATTTTGAAAAGTTAGAGTCTAAATGATAAGCAAGTTTTTACATACCTGAGACAAGAGATTCTTGATTTAAGCATTACAGTGCCATGCATTGATTATAACAGGATGGTAGGGGAGAGAAATCAGAATTTGAATAATACAATGATAACTTTTACATAATACATGAAAACATTATGCCTACACTTCCCTCTTTTTGTCCTGATAAAGTTTTATTTTCTTATAATAATAATAATAATCTATATTCAACAATTTCGATTGTGTATTCTATAAGGTAAGATTTTCAGTGCAATGCCTATATATATATATATATATATATATATATATATATATATATATATATATATACACATTCATACAAACAAACATATGACAATTATATTGTTAATACTATCTTGGTGAGTTTGAAATCTGGTATCTAAATAATTCTCTATCATAGCTTGTATTACTAATAAAATAATACTTTGAATTACATGCACTGTCTAGTTCTAAAAATAAAAGTTTCTTAAATTCTAAAGAACTTAAAGATTAATTGTGAGAATATCATTATCTATTCTTGAAACCCATTAGAAATCTGAAAAGTAATAAATATTTGAATATGCAAGATGGGTAAGTAAGCAGCTTCCAAATTACAGAAATGATAGACATAATTTTTTTGTCTGAACAGTCTCATTGAAATGTCTCTATATCATTAGAGCATATATCTTCAATATTCTGGCCCAGTATTTCTGACAAACATATTTTTGAAGCAGGAATTATGAACTTGCTTAACAAGGCTTGGTAGATCTTGACAATCAACTTTGCCTATATGTATGTTTTGTAGCTTCTGTACAGCATTCCATCTAGAGATGATGTTAGGGCATTTATTTGCCCAATGATGAGCATGTTATAATTCAAGTAATCTTCAAATTGATGTCCTTCTATGTTCATCATCTTTATAGGAGTGAATTTTAGCTACTTCCAGGTGTAAACCTTTCACAATGTTGACAAAGATATTTTAATAATGAAACAACATTAAATGCCATATTGTGTGGATATGTGATTCCTTACCTTTTTCTCCCTTCTGTAAACACAAGATTCTTGACATAAGTATTATAATGCCATGTCCAGATTCAAACTAGTTATGAAGGCAGATAAATCTGTATTTGAATAACATAAGGATAACTTTTATGCAGTGAATAAAAATATTATGACTTCACTTCTTTAAGTAGATTTAAATGCCAGGAGACTTACGTTGATGTACTGCAGACTCTACAAGATCAAAGACAGCCTGTGTTATTACACCATGGAAAACATGCACTAATCCTTGGCACAGTCATATCCACTTTAAACCGTGAGAGTCATGAAGCCAGCACAGTTGTTTGGTAAAATTCCTACATATCTGAGCAGATTGTAATAATCAATTTCCTTCTTTTTCTTATATCGTCTTTTGGTCTATTCCTGTTCAATTCTTGGGGACATTCTGCATTATAATTCACTTCATGTCTTTTTTCTGAGGGACACAGAACATGTCTAAATTCTTTTAGGAAAATCTATTACTTTATCTGGACACTGTTTGGAAATTTTCCTTATTATCTTAGAGAATATTAATCACAAAAACGCACTTAGGTAGATGAGGACATTACTTCCAGAATCTTAGTGAAGTATCTGTCATGAGCCAACTTTAAGTCTACAATTGGTGTCATGTAAAAAGTGGCATACTTTTGACTGGCCTTGCAAATAGGTTACAGAATTAAGGTTTCTTTTACTGTAGATCAGAACTCTCTGAAAATGTAGTTAAAAGTGCAGTGTCATACAGGGTACAGTGCTTGAGGAAGAAAACTCATTAAATAGGGTAGATTAAGCAAAATCCACTTTTCTAGCTATATAGAATAGGTAATGAGATATAACTCTACCACTTGTATAATAATTAGTCTCTCTTTCTTTTGTGACTATTGTATAATAAAGGAGTAACTGTTTGCTAGTTAGGCATAGCCACAGAATTTGCCCTATTGCTAGAGACTCAGAATAGCTAAATTCCCTTGACCATCATCTGGCTCATTCTTTCCCCTCTCTGGCTCTTACCTCCTTTGAAGCCATCCTGGTAGAAGTAAGACTAAGAGCCTCAGTTAGGAGAGTTCCCTATAGGAAGGCTCCCTGTACATACTGAGGGAATATATGAAAATATTCCACAATAAGTTCAAATTTCAAAAATACTAATCAAGAAATTCAGGCCTATGGAAGATGCTAGAGAAAAAGCCATAAAACTGCTCCTAACAGCACACATCAAAAATAATAGCTAATATATAACCTCACACAACCAAAACGAAAAGAAAATGTACATGAACACATACACACACAGAAACACACACACAGAAACACACACATACACACACACACACACATACACACACTCTCTCTCTCTCTCTCTCTCTCTCTCTCTCTCTCTCTCTCTCTCTCACACACACACACACACACACACACACACACACACACACACACACACACATATCACAGCATTACCACCATGAAAAACTACAAGAAAATAATAAAAATTTACAATTTGGGGACACAGGGCACTGATAACTTTCAATAACAATGACTTCAGTTCTACTATTAAAAGGCACATATTAATGGATTGGATATGGAATCAGGGTCCATCCTCTGCTGCATACAACAAACGTTTTTCAATATCCAGAGGAGGTGTCATCTCAGAGTAAAGTGTTCAAAAATATATTCCATGCAAATGGTCTTATGAAGCAAACATTATATAACTAAATATACTTACAACAAAAATTATTCAAAAGACATCAGAAAGGATACTATACATTTATGAAATCAAAGATTCCTGAATAAAAAATCCTGAAATTTCAGTTTTTAACATCTGCTCATGAAATACAGGAATACTCAGTTTTGAATAGAAACACTACTTCAGTTTAAATAATGTACTTCACAAAATTATAATGTGGTACTTCCATACCCCATTTGTCTAATGTATAGTTCATGCAGGCAAACTAATCTGAGAAATGCTGTAGCTAATTGATATGAAAAAATTAATCCTAACAAGTATTTATGGAACATTCAAAGACAAAAGTGTAATCATCCGCTTAGATGCTGAAAAAGCATGTGACAAAATACAATACCACTTCATATTAAAAGTAATGGAGATATCAAGAATTCAAGACACATAAACATAATAAGAGTAATATACAAGGTCATTAGATGAAATGTTCAGCGTGTAGAGGAAAATTATAGAATCTAAATCCAATACAAAGCCATTGCACCAAGGGAAAGCAAGAGGCTGCCATCCCACACTCAAAAACGCTGAGCCAGAAATATTCTTGTCTAAAAAATGCTGCAGGGACATAAATAGAGAAGAGCATGAAGTAAAAGTGAACCTAGTATCTGGCTCAAATTGGGATTCATCCCAAGGGGATGGTACAAGGCCTGGCATTATGATTTATTGTATGGTGTGTTTACAGACAAGACCCTAGCTAGAATGGCTGTCCTAAGTGAGGTCAAACTTATAAGATAGGAAGGAAGGATGAATGTGAAGTTGGGAGGAATACTGGGGAAATGGAAAATTATGTTATGGTGTTATAGTTTCAAAAATGAAAGAAGTAAAAAAGCATTGAAAATGTAAAAGAAGGCAGGGATAGCATGAAAAACAAAACATCAAAATTATAAGAATGTTGAAAATGTCACTTTCAGTATTCTAATTCAATATGTGGATTTTCTTATGGATGATTTTCTGCCAGTTTTACTAATTTCTAAAAAATATAATTACCCAAGATTCATAATGTTATATTATTCATTGTGAAATGACATTCTTAAAATATTCTTTCCAATATATCTTATAAACATTGTTCTTTAATTATATTTTATTTACATGCTAAACATTGTCCTCTCCCATTCACCTCTTCCAGAGATCTTCACCATATCACAATTCCCTTCACTTCACAGACGGTGTTCTATTCCACCAGAAATCTCCCTATCAGGGGCATCAATTCTCTATATAATTTGGCATATCATCTCCCACTGAAGCCTGACAAGGTAGTTCTCTCCTATGTATGTGTCTGGGGCTGTAGGTCAGACCATATATGCTCTTTGGTTCATTTCTTAGCCTCTGAGAGTTCCCCAGGACCATTCTTGGTCTACATATGGGGTATCCATGACCTTCACATCCTTCAAACTTTCCCCTAACTCTTCAAATAAGGGGACTGACCTCAGTCTTGTGGTTGAATGTAATTACCTGCATTAATTTCAGTCTTCTGTCACAGTGGACAGTCATGCTAAGCTCTTGTCTTCAAGCACAACATAGAATCAGTAATAGTGTCAATAACTGCAGCCTGCTGATGGGGTGTATCCCAAGTTGGGGCTGCCACTGATGGGCATTTCATTTCAGTATCTCTTCCATTTTTGTCCATACATTACTTTTAGACAGAAATATTTTGGGGACCAAAATTTTGCATGTAGATTGCTTTCCCTATGCCTACAGTGTGGATACTTTCCAAGTATAGGTGGTGATCATTTTAGGATCCATCATCCCACATAGGTCATTTCAGCTAAGGTCACCTGCAAGGAATCCTGGAAGTCACTTACTTCCCATATCTCTGGGTCTTTCAAGACTCTGCACCTGAATCCTCTGCACCTGGAATTGTAGAAGATTCCATTCATTCATTCATTCATTCATTCATTCACTCAAACCTTCAAATCCTTCCATTCAATAATCCATTCATCCATTCATTCCCTTGGCCATATAGGCTTCTCTTGTGTCTCCTACATACCTCATCCTGAACTTTTCTCCCTCTTCCTCACCATCCCAATCAGATTGGTCCCTTTCTCTGCCACATGTGATTATATAGTTCCCACGTCTAAGAGGGACTGAAACATTCTCACATGGACCTTCCATCCTGTATAATGTTTTATGAAATGTGGGGTGTATTATGAGTACTCTGTATTCCGTTTTGTAAGTTAACCACATTTTCTGTATGCATTATCATTTGAGGGACAACTGGGTTGTTTCTAGCTCCTGGCTATTACAAATAAGGCTGCTATGAAGGTATTGGAGTATGTTTCTTTGTGATATAGAGTTGCATCATTTAGGTATATGCCCAAGAATGGCATAGCTGGGTTTTCAGGTAGATCTAATTCCAATTTTCTGAGAAACCTCTGGATTGATTTCTAGGGTAAATGTATCAATGTGCATTCCCACTAGGAATGCAGCAGTGTTCCTCTCCTTCTACATCCTCTGCAGCATCTGTTGTTGCCTGAGATTTTAATCTTAGCCATTCAGATTTGTGCAAGGTGGAATCTCACTATCATTTGCATTTGTGTTTGCTTGATGGCTAAGGATGTTGAACATATCTTTAAATACATAGAGCCATCTTAACAAAAGTAATCTACAGACATATTTAAAGCCATCCTCATATAAATTCCTATTCAATTCTTCAAAGAGATGGGAAGAAAAATTCTCAACCTCATACTGAATAAAAAATGGAATAACAAACAATTTTCAACAATATAATAATTTCTGGAGAAATAACCATGTCTCAGGGCATTAAACATCTGACAGATGGGACTAAAAATCTTCTGTAAGGCAAAATACACTCTCACTAAGACAAAAGAGTAATATATGGATTGGAAAAAGATTGTCACTAACTCAAAATATGATAATAGGCTAATATCCAAAATATAAAAGAGCTCAAGAAGTTAGCCTCCAGAAAAGCAAATAACTTATTTGACAAATGGACAACAAGGATAAACAGAAAATCTCAAATGTGGTATATCAAATGCCAAAAGAAACATTGTATGTAATGTGTCAAATAATCTATAGATATGTGGTAAGTCCATTTACTATCTGTCAATTGATGTGTGAGGTATTGAAGTCTCCCACTATTAATGTGTGCTGTTCTATGTGCAATTTCTGTTTTTGCATGTTTCTTTTATAAATCTGGGCACCATTGCATGTGGGGCCTAGATGTTCACAATTGAGAATCATCTTTGTAGTTTTCCCTTTTATGAGTATGAAGTGCCTTTCTCTCTCTCTCTCATTTGATTAGTATTGGTTGACAATCTATTTTATTAACCATTTGAATGTTTACTCTCTCTTCGTTTCAGGGGGGTATAGGGATAGAAGAGGAGATTCAGATCAGGATGCAATGTGTTAAAATAAATAAATAAATTATTGGGAAAATATATACCGTTTTAAATGACTCTGCAGCATACATACCAATTCCAATTATATGTTCATATTATTTGACTTTTAAATTCCTTTAACACAGGGATACTAAATTAAATTGGAACACTCTTTGTTCCTATGTTTAACATCACAGACTTTAGTAAAATAAGAAGCTTCCAAGACCCAATGAGGATGGCCTTAGAAAAATTGCCAAATAGTGGAGAGATGGAACCAGCTCCAGTAGAGAGACATGGTTCCTGTTGAAAGATGGTACAACCTACCCATCATCTACATTTTTGAACCAAAATTGTTCCTGTCTAAAGAAATGCAGGGACGAAAATTTAGCAGAGAGTGAAGTAAAGTTAATCCAGAATTTGCCTCAAGATGGCATATGTTTCTTGTATAGGCACTAAACCTTGAATCTATTGCTGATGCTCTGTTGTGCTTGTAGAAAGAAGCTTGTCATGGCTGTCCTCTGAGCAGCTCTAGGCACAACTTAATGTGATAGAAGCAGATAATTACAGTCAACCATTTGACTAAACTTGGGGTTTTCTATGGAATAATTAGGGGAATGGATGAAGGAGCCAAAGGAGATAGAGACTCCACAGGAAGTATAACAGTTTCCAATCACAGGATAGATCAGATCTCCTAGGGATTAAACTAGCAACCAAAAAGCATACTGGGCTGTCCTGTGGCCACTACTACATATGTAGCAGATGACTGCCTTCACTGGTCACAGGGAGAAGAGAGGTGATTTTTCCTGTGGAAGCTTGAATCCACAGAGAAGGGGGATGTTAGACAGGTGAGATGGGAGTGGGTATGATGGTGGTTGAGCATTCCCTTAAAGGCAAGTGTTGGAGGGCTCATGGAATGGGTCCAGGAAGGTGGATAATATTAGAAATGTAAATAAATAAAATAATTAATAAAAGACTATTTTATCCAAACACAAAATAATATATACCTTCTTCTCAGGACCTCGTGTATCCTTCTCCAAAACTGAGAATATAATCAGTCACAAAGGAAATCTCAACAGGTAATAGAAAATTAAATTATGTCTTATATCTAAACAAACAACCATAAATTAAAGCTGGACATCAACAAAAACAGAAACATGAAAATCCATACACACTCATGGAAATTGTATAACTCTTTACTTAATGATCTCTGGGTCTGGAGAAAAATATAGAAATTACTGACTTTCTTATAATTAAATGAAAATAAATGCACAGCATGCTGAAGTTTATGAAAGCCTTTAAAAGTTATGTTAACAAAAATGTTTGTATCTCTAAATTCTCCATAAAGAAATTACAGAGTTCTCCTACCAGCAATTTAAAAGGACACCTAAAAGCCCTGGAAGAAAAAGAAGCAAGCACATCAAAGAGAAGTAGATGGAAGGAGAAAATCAGAATCAGTGCTGAAATCAGTTAGAAGCAAGTCCTATGTATTTCTGTGAGTCATGGTTTGCATCAAAACAAAGTTTCTTACTTTTTTTCTTGGTTTGATTTATTTTACGTTATTGGATACTTTCTTTACTTATATTTACTTATATTTGTTGTTAACAAATGCATTCCGAGACAAAGTCATTAATAAGAGAAGCAGTGACATGTCACAAGTATCTCTATGACTGAAAAAGCAGACATGTTTGAGCAGCAACAAGATTGTGGACATGAATTTTCCAACAGATCTGAAAGTGGTTTTCGCTGTATCAGGCAGTAAAATCAAACCTACCCTTGACATTCTATTTACATATTTATCAAAATGTGGTACTTGTATTCATATCTAATATCCACAATTTATAATTTTAAGATTGTTAAGAGGAAGAAAAATGGTTGAAGTTCAACTTCTTCCATCAAAGTGGCTAAATTTGTTGTTTCTAAGGTTAAATAGTACTCCATCATGTAAATACACCACATTTTTGTATCCATTCCTCCGTTGAGGGACACCTGGGTTCTTTCCAGCTTCTGGCTACTACAAATAGGGCTGCTATGAACATAGTGGAGCATGTGTCATTTTGTATTCCAGGAAATCCTTTGGGTATATGCCCAGGAGTGGTATAGCAGGGTCCTCCGGAAGTGTCATACCCAGATTTCTGAGGAACCGTCAGACTGATTTCCAAAATGATTGCACCATCTTGCAATCCCCCCTGCAATGGAGGAGTGGTCTGCTTTCTCCACATCCTTGCCAACACCTGCTGTTTCCTGAGTTTTTGATCTTAGCCATACTGACTGGTGTGGGGTGAAATCTTAGGCTTGTTTTGATTTGCATTTCCCTAATGATTAATGATGTTGAACATTTCATAAGGTGCTTCTCAGCCCTCCAAAGTTCTTCATGTGAAAATTCTTTGTTTAGCTTTGTACCCCAATTTTTAATAGGATTATTTAGTTCTCTGGGTTCTACTTTCTTGAGTTCTTTGTATATATTAGATATTAGCTCTCTGTCAGATTTAGGGTTGCTGAAGGTCCTTTCCCAATCTGTTGGCTGACGTTTTGTCCTTTTGACAGTGTCCTTTGCCTTATAGAAACTTTGTATTTTTATGAGGTCCCATTTGAAATTCTAGATCTTAGAGCATAAGCTATTGATGTTCTGTTCAGGAAGTTTTCCCCTGTGTCCATGTCCTCAAGGGTTTTCCCCAGTTTCTTTTCTATTATTTTCAGTGTGTCAGGTTTTATGTGGAGGTCCTTGATCCACTTGGGGTTGAGCTTCGTAGAAGGAGAAACTATGGATCAGTTTGAATTCTTCTGCATGCTGACCTCCAGTTGAAACAGGACCATTTGTTGAATTTTTTTTCCACTGGATGTTTTCAGCTCCTTTGTCGAAGATCAAGTGACCATAGGTGTGTGGGTTCATTTGTGGCTATTATGAAGGATGTCATTTCCCTAATTTCTTTCTCAGTCTGCTTATTCTTTGAGTATAGAAAGGCTACTGATTTTCTTGAGTTGATTTTGTAATCAGCCACATTGCTAAAGTTGTTTATCAGCTCTAGGAGTTCTCTGGTAGAGTGTTTTGGGTCACTTAAGTATACTATCATATCATCTGCAAATAGTCATAGTTTGACTTCTTCCTTTCCAATTCGTATCAGGTTGACCTCCTTATGTTTTTTAATTGCTCTAGCTAGGATCTGAAGAACTATATTGAAAAGATATGGAGAGAGTGGGTTGCCTTGTCTAGTCCCTGATATTAGTGGGATTGCTTCAAGTTTCTTTCCATTCAATTTGATGGTGGCTACCAGTTTGCTGTATACAGCTTTTACTATATTTAGATATGGGACGTGAATTCCTGTTTTTTCCAAGACTTTTAGCATGAAAGGATGTTGAATTTTGTCAAATGCTTTTTCAGCATCTAATGAAATGATCATGTGTTTTTCTTTCTTTGAGTTTGTTTATATATTGGATAGCATAGATGGTTTTCCGTAGATTGAACCGTCCCTGCATCCCTGGGATGAAGCCTACTTGATCATGGTCGGTGATCATTTTGATGTGTTCTTGGATTCAATGGGCAAAAATTTTATTGATTATTTTTGCATCGATATTCATAACAGAAATTGGACTGATATTCTCTTTCTTAGTTGGATCTTTGTGTGGTTTTGGTATCAGTGAAATAGTGGCTTCAAAGAAGGAGTTGGGTAGTGTTCCTTCTGTTTCCATTTGGTGAAAAAGTTTGAAGGGTATTGGTGTTAAGTCTTCTTTGAAGGTCTGATAGAATTCTGCACAAAAACCATCTGGTCCTGTGCTTTTTTTAGTCAGAAGTCTTTCTATGACCTATTCTATTTCTTTAGGGGTAATGGGTTTCTTTAGATGATCTATTTGATCCTGATTTAATTTAGGTATTTGGTATCTCTCTACGAAATTGTCCATTTCCTCCAGATTCTCCAGTTGTGTTGAGTACAGGCTTTTGTAGTAGGATCTGATGATTTTTTGAATTTCCTCAGCTTCTGTTGTTATATCTTCCTTTTCATTTCTAATTTAGTTAATTTGGATACTGTCTCTGTGCCCTTTGGTTAGTCTGGCTAAGGGTTCATCTATCTTGTTGATTTTTTCAAAGAACCAGCTCCTGGTTTTACTGATTCTTTGTATAATTCTCTTAGTTTCTTTTTTTTTTATTGATATATTCTTTATTTACATTTCAAATGATTTCCCCTTTTCTGGGTCCCCCACCCCACAAGTCCAATTAGCCCTCTTCCGTCCCCCTGTTCTTCCATTCACCCCTTCCCACTTCCCTGTTCTGGAATTCCCCTATACTCTTGCACTGAGTCTTTCCAGAACCAGGGGCCACTCCTTCATTCTTTTTGGACATCATTTAATTTGTGGATTATGTCCTGGGTATTCAAAGTTTCTAGGCTAATATCCACTTATCAGTGAGTGCATATCATGATTGATCTTTTGATATTGGGTTACCTCACTTAGTATGATGTTCTCCAGCTCCATCCATTTGTCTAAGAATTTCATGAATTCATTGTTTCTAATGGCTGAATAGTACTCCTTTGTGTAAATATACCACATTTTTTGTATCCATTCCTCCGTTGAAGGACACCTAGGTTCTTTCCAGCTTCTGGCTACTACAAATAGGGCTGCTATGAACATAGTGGAGAATGTAACCTTATTGCATGCTTAAGAATCCTCTGGATATATGCCCAGGAGTGGTATAACAGGGTCCTCAGGAAATGTCATGCCCAGTTTTCTGAGGAACAGCCAGACTGATTTCCAAAGTGGTTGAACCATCTTGTAATCCCACCAGCAGTGGAGGAGTGTTCCTCTTTCTCCACATCCTCGCCAACACCTGCTGTCTCCTGAGTTTTTGATCTTAGCCATTCTGACTGGTGTGAGGTGACATCTCAGGGTTGTTTTGATTTGCATTTCCCTAATGATTAATGATGTTGAACATTTCTTAAGGTGTTTCTCAGCTCTCTGAAGTTCTTCATGTGAAAATTCTTTGTTTAACTCTGTACCCCACTTTTTAATGGGGTTATTTGGTTCTCTGGGTTCTACTTTCTTGAGTTCTTTGTATATATTAGATATTAGCCCTCTGTCGGATTTAGGGTTGGTGAAGATCCTTTCCCAGTCGTTTGGTTGATGTTTTGTCCTTTTGACGGTGTCCTTTGCCTTATAGAAACTTTGTAGTTTTATGAGGTCCCATTTGTCAATTCTTGATCTTAGAGAGTAAGCTATTGTTGTTCTATTCAGGACCTTTTCTCCTGTGCCCATGTTCTCCAGGGTCTTCCCCAGTTTCTTTTCGATTAGTTTCAGTGTGTCAGGTTTTATGTTGAGGCCCTTGATCCATTTGGAGTTGAGCTTGGCACAAGGAGATAAGAATGGATCGATGCACATTCTTCTGCATGCTGACCTCCAATTGAACCAGCACCATTCGTTGAAAAGACTATCTTTTTTCCACTGGATGCTTTAAGCTCCTTTGTCGAAGACCAAGTGAGCATAGGTGTGTTGTTTCATTTCTGGGTCTTCAATCCTATTCCATTGATCCGCTTGACTGATATTATACCAATACCATGCAGTTTTTATCACTATTGCTCTGTAGTAAAGTTTAAAGTCTGGGATACTGAATCCCCCTGAAGTTCTTTTACTGTTGAGAATCGTTTTAGCTACTTGATTGACTTCAGCCCTGAGTTTGATGATTTCCTGTCTTCTTATCCTCCTGGGTAATTTAGCTCTTTTTGTTCCAGGGCTTTCAGTTGTTCCTTTAAGCTTTAGTGTATGCTCTCTCAATTTTTTTTTGGAGGCACTCAAAGCTATGAGTTTTCCTCTTAGCACTGCTTTCATTGTGTCCCATAGATTTGGGTATTTTGTGCCTTAATTTTCATTAAATTCTACAAAATCTTTTGATTTCTTTATTTCTTCATTGACCAAGGTATCATTTAGTAAAGTATTGTTCAGTTTCCATGTGTATGTGGCTTTCTGTTGTTTTTATTGTTATTAAAGACCACTTTTACTCCATAGTGATCTGATAGGAGGCATAGGATTATTTCCATCTTCTTATATTTGTTGAGGTCTGTCTTGTGACCAACTATATGATCAGTTTTGGAAAAGGTACCATGAAGTGCTGAGAAAAAGGTATATTGTTTTGCTTTGAGATGGAAAGTTCTATATAGATATCTGTTAAATCCAATTGGTCCAGAACTTCAATTAGTTTCCCTGTCTACCTGTTTAGTTTCTGTTTTCCTGATAGGTCCATTGAGGAGAGTGGAGTGTTGAAGTCACCCACAATTATTGTGTTAGGTGCAATATGTGCTTTGAACTTTAGTAAAGTTTCTTTTACGAATGAGGGTGCCCTTTCATTTGTAGCAAAATGTTCAGGATTGAGAGTTCTTCTTGTTGGATATTTCCTTTGACCAGCAAGAAGTGTCCTTCCATGTCTCTTTTGATGACATTAGGTTGAAAGTCAATTTTATCTGATATAAGAATGGCCACTCCAGCTTGTTTCCTGAGACATTTGCTTGTAGAATTGTCTCCATCCTTTTACTCTAAGGTAGTTTTTGTCTTTTATGCTGAGGTGTGTGTCCTGTATGCAGCAAAATGTAGGGCCCTGTTTATGTATCCAGTCTGTTAGTCTATGTCTTTTTATTGGGGAATTGAGTCCATTGATGTTAAGAGATAGTAAGGAGTAGTGGTTATTGCTTCTTATCATTTTTGATGTTAATTTTATACTTGTGTGGTTATCTTCTTTTGGGTTTGATGAAGGAAGTTTAATATCCTGCTTTTTCCAAGGTATAGTTTCCCTCCTTGTAATGGTGTTTTCCCCCTATTATCCTTCGTAGGGCTGGGTTTGTGGAAAGATTTTGTGTAAATTTGGTTTTGTCGTGGAATATCTTGGTATCTCCATCTATAGTGATTGAGAGTTTTGCTGGGTATAGTAGTCTTGGCTGGCCTTTGTGTTCTCTTAGAGTCTGCATGAGCTCTGCCCAGGATCTTCTAGCTTTCATGGTCTCTGGTGAGAAGTCTGGTGTAATTCTGATAGGTCTTCCTTTATATGTTACTTGCCCTTTTTCTCTTACTGCCCTAAGTATTCTTTCTTTGTTTAGTACATTTGGGGGGCTGATTATTATGTGACAGGAAGTATTTCTGTTCTGGTCCAGTCTGTTTGGAGTTCTGTAGGCTTCTTGTATATCCATGGGCATCTCTCTCTTTAGGTTTGGGAAGTTTTCTTCCATAAGTTTGTTGAAGATATTTGCTGTCCCTTTAAGTTGTAAATCTTCACTCTCATCAATGCCTATAATCCTTAGGTTTGGCTTTCTCATTGTGTCCTGGATTTCCTGGATGTTTTGGGTTAGAATCTTTTTGCATTGACTGTTGAGTCCAGGGTTTCTATGGTATCTTCGGCATCTGAGATTTTTTCTTCTATCTCTTGTATTATGTTTTTGATATTTGCATCTATGGCCCCTGATTTCATCCCATGGTTTTCTATCTCCAAAGTTATCTCCCTTTTTGATTTCTTAGTTGTTTCTACTTCTGTTTTTAGATCCTGGATGTTTTTGCTAAGTTCCTTCACTTGCTTGTTTGTGTTATCCTCTAATTCTTTTTGAGAGAATTTTGTGTTTCCTCTTTCATGACTTCTGCCTGTTGATCAAAGTTCTTCTGTATTTCTTCAGGTGATTTTTTTTCACTTTTTTAAAAGTTTATTTTCTTTATTCTTTGTTTACATTCTAAAAGCTTTCCCATTTTCCAGTCCCACCTCCCCCATATGCCCCATATGTCCTCTTCTCTCCATCCATTTTCCTATCTTTACCCCTCCTTTTCTCTGTCCTGGTACTCACCTACAATGCTGGATCAAGCCTTTGAGGATTAGGGCCCTCTTCTTCCTTCTTCATGAGAATCATTTAATATGCTAATTGTGTCTACAGTATTCAGAACTTCAGGTCTAATTAATATCCACTTATCAATGTTCGCAATCTGTCGCGTCCACCCTCGACGGCAAGGAATGATGCAACACAGGAAGATCTTCTTCAAGCAGTTTACTCAGGACCCTTATACTTCTTCTTCTCCCCTGTACTACTTCTCCCTCCTGTACTTCTTCTTCTTCTGACCCTGAGAGAATCAGCCGAGCCCTTAAATACTAATAGCCAGCCAATCAGGCTTAGCCATGTGGGCATTGCTGATAGGTTGTATCCATGTGGAAGGCGCAAGACTCAACAGGCTCCACCCAAATAAGGACTTGTTAACTGTTAACGACAGTTAACAACAGTTAATGGGCAAGCAGCTCCCTACAGTTCCTCCTTTTTCTTTTTAAACACGCATTCAGGCGAGAGTAGAGGTTTGACCTCTGATATATCATTTGCCCATCGGGTGGACTCATGGACCTTGTTTCGACGCCCTTCTGAGCCATCAGCCCAGTGGATTTCGTCAAACCCGTCCAGTACCTTTTGCTCAGAGACGGGTTCTGGGGTACCAACCCGTGTGCAGTCAAACATGCTCCCCTCAAGGGCTCTCCAATCATGGGCCCCTGAGTGCAGTGCTTAGCCTCGCATCCTGAGCGTGGAAAGCATCTTATTAGGCCTTCATGGCTACCAGCCAGGCCTAGGAGGACTGTCCAGCTTCAATGGCTGCGAATGCCTGTACCATCATTGCAACCTGTCTTTGTTGGATACACCTCATCCTGCAGATGCACCACAGGGAAACAATTGAAAGTACTATCAAAAGGATGGCAAGGGCATAGTTTTCATTTACACTTCCCTCCTCTTTAAAGGTGAATAAGGTATATCAAGAGACTTGTTAGAACTAAAAAGACAAGGAAACAGCTTAGTATCATGGCATATCGGCATGGGTCTCGGGAACACCGACAAGATCGCCCATCTTGGCTCCATCTACACCAGCATCAACGTCTCGCCGAGAGTCAGTAACAGCAGGAGGATCTTCATTTTTATTGCAGCGTCTGGTCAGCCGCTCAGGCACCCACAGTGGATCTTGTTGAGTTTGAGGAAACACACAAACAGAACTTCTCGCCCACGCCAACACTGGATCAGGGCCATGCCATAATCCAGTAAGCACATCCTTCCATTTAACTAACCTTCAAGGTATTATTAGGGCATTGGTGCCGATCAGCTGCAGCCAAACCATCATTATCCAGATTCAAAAAATTTAAAGTAAATAATGCCAATGAAAGTCGTTCTTTGGGTGTTCTACCATACCCAATTCCCTCTTTTTGTTTTGTTAAACATTCCTTAAGGGTACGATGAGCACGTTCAACAATGCCTTGGTCCTGAGGATTATAGGGTAGACCATGATTCAAGATTATATTCATTTGCTTGCAAAAGGATTGAAAAGACTGAGCTGTATAGGCAGGGCCATTGTCTGTCTTAAGCTGTTGAGGTTGCCCCCAAGCCGCCCATGCTTCAAGGCAATGTGTAATAACGTTATGTGTCTTCTCTCCACTCAAGGCTGTAGCATGAATGATGCCAGAACAAGTATCCACAGAAACATGAACATATTTTAAAGTTCCAAATTCAAAAATATGAGTAATATCCATTTGCCAAATTTTTAAAGGTAGCAAACCTCTTGTATTAATTCCTAAACTAGGGGGATGATTATGAACAGCACATTGTTGACATTCGAGCACAATTTGTCTGGCATCTGCTCGGGATAATCCAAACCTTCGTTGCAAGGTCTTTGAATGAATATGAAATTGCTTATGAAAAATTCGGGCATTTTCCAAAACAGAACTCAAAAAGGCATATTCCATTCTAGTGCAACGATCAACCAGATCATTTCCTTCACTTAATGGGCCAGGTAAGCCTGTAGAGCTCGAATATGTTGTATAAAAATTTTGACTCTCTCAGCCAAATGATCTTTTGTAACTCTCTCAGTAATTGACAATCAGTACTGCTTTGTTCAATAGGTCCGGCCACCTCTAGAATTTTTACAGCATTTACCACATGTGCCGAATCAGAAAGCAAATTAAAGGGAAAAAGGCATTTTTTAAAGACTTCCAAGACAATTTGCAACTCAACCACCTGTGGAGAATTTGGCTGGAATTGATACAGGACTGGTTTCTGATGTTCTAACATATACACCCCACATCCAGTTTTTGATCCATCTGTAAATATATTGGGAGCATCTGGCAAAGGATTTTGTGCAGTTACTTTTGGAAACACAACAGGATGTTCTTTAAAAAAGAAAAGCAAAGGGTGCTTGGGATAATGATTATATATAATACCATGGAAACTACAGCGCAATATGGCCCAGTCATCAATTGCTCCACATAATATTTGCACTTGAAAAGCAGTATATGGAATAATCAGGGAGGCTGGATATCTCCCAAAAAACTGCACACACTGTTGTATTCCATTAAGGGCCAATTTTACAACAGCAGTGGGGTAATGCTCTATGGATTTTGCTGGTGAGGCTTTAGGATGAATCCATAATAAGGGTCCTGCCTGCCATAACAGCCCTGTAGGCTGCAAAAAGGTAGGCAGAATGCACAGGATGATATCCAAGTCCTCTGTGCAATGATATAGTACTGCATCCTGTAGTCCTTGCTCTACCTTCCTCAAGGCCACTCGAGCTTCCTTAGTTAGTTGTCTAGGAGAATCCAGGGCTGAATCACCAGCCAAAAGATTGAATAATGGCCTTAATTCATAATTAGGTATTTTCAAATAGCTTCGGATCCAGTGTATATCACCCAACAACTTCTGAAAGTCATTAAGTGTCTTGAGATTATCCTTTCTAAATTCAATCTTTTGTGGAACTACTGTAAGAGGATCCAATCTTGCTCCTAAATAAGAGACTACACTGGTTTTTTGAACCTTATCAGTGGCAACAAACAATTGCTTTAAGGAATGCTCTCCAATCAAGGTATTGTCCTGGGCTTAGGCAGGCACGAACCAACGAACTCCAATCCCCAGGAGTCATACAGTGCTAGTGAGAGCCTCAACTTGAGCTACCGTGAAGACAGCGGATGTTCCATAATTTCGAACTGATTCGGCCAGAGATTTAATAACTTTAAAGTCTAAAGGCTCATGACTCCTTTGCCCTTGTGGATTCTGAAACACTGGATAAGCTAAAGAGAACTCGGTGCGAACCTGTGACCAAACTTGTGGACAAAAGGAATTCCCTGTATACTGGGTAGTCTCTAGATGAGGTGTAGGAGAGGAAGGTGCTGGCAGGGTGGGGACGGCCACACCCATTGATGGCGATGCCACCCCTGACTTATCTCTAAGTTTCTTCCTCTGTTTTAGGCTTGCTCCCTCCAACTGTTCAACCAGAGCATGTATCTCCTCCTCCTCAAGATCAGAAACTTCCGAACTGAAATCTCCTAACCCTTCTGAGGCAGGGTAGAGAGACTTTGCCCCTTTTTCCTTAACACTCTCTGCCTTTTCAGATCTTTCCTCTTGTAAGATTTCTAAAGCAGTTTGTCCATCCTCTGTGGCCTTACAGCATTTTTTATCTTCTAAACAGCCCCTAACAAGCTTCCAAATAGGTTTTACTCCTCCTTTGAGTGTGCCCTGATCCCAGGCTAAGTCCAGACCCTTCCCTAACCTATCCCAGCAGTCGACCGTTAGACTGCCATAAACAGCGAACCAGGGTGCCACGGTTTTACATTCATTAAGAAATCTCTCTAAGGTCGATTTCTTGATCTTTAAATTCTTTGATAAAAGCAGCTCCTGAAGAGCCAGAAAAATTGGATGAGACTGTGAGGTCCCCATTTTAAAAATTAAGGCTCTAAGTCCTTTTACAAAAAGAAAGCAGAACAAAATGTAGGACACTGCTATCAGAGCAGGGTCCATAAATTGTAACTCTTTACTTTTCACTAGGTTGCTAATCTGCGAACTTAAACCTCCACGGATTTTACTTTCACTTTCCGTTTGCCTTCCGCAAACTTTTCCCTCCCTCTTTGTTTACAGAGAGGAACAGGCTGTCCGTTTTGAACGGTCCCTTTTGTCCCACCTTGCCTGGGAACTTTATTGTCTCTCACCGAGAACTTTATTGTCCCATTTAACCAGGAACTTTATTGTCCCATTTAACCGAGAACTTACCAGTGCGCTACCCTGACTGCGAGAAGTTCTGATCTTCAAACCCCACGAACGAGGAGAGTTTCTTGTCCCGGGTTTCTCGGCACCAGTTGTCGCGTCCACCCTCGACGGCAAGGAATGACGCAACACAGGAAGATCTTCTTCAAGCAGTTTACTCAGGACCCTTATACTTCTTCTTCTCCCCTGTACTACTTCTTCTCCCTCCTGTACTTCTTCTTCTACTGACCCCGAGAGAATCAGCCCAGCCCTTAAATACTAATAGCCAGCCAATCAGGCTTAGCCACGTGGGCATTGCTGATAGGTTGTATCCATGTGGAAGGCGCAAGACTCAACAGGCTCCACCCAAATAAGGACTTGTTAACTGTTAACGACAGTTAACGACAGTTAACGGGCAAGCAGCTCCCTACAGCAATCCTTGTGTATTCTTTTGTGATTACATTACCTCAGTTAGGATGATATTTTCCAGTTCCATCCATTTGCCTAAAAAATTCATGAATTCATTGTTTTTAATTGCTGAATAGTACTCCATTGTGTATATGTAGCACATTTTCTGTATCCATTCCTCCATTGTGGGATATCTGGGTTCTTTCCAGCTTCTAGCTATTATAAATAAGGCTGTTATGAACATAGTGGGGCATGTGTCCTTATTGCATGCTAGGGAATCCTCTGGGTATATTCCCAGGAGAGGTATAGCAGGATCCTCCGGAAGTGTCATGTCCAGTTTTCTTAGGAACTGCCAGACTGGTTTCCATAGTGGTTGTAACATCTTACAATCCCACCAGCAGTGAAGGAGTATTCCTCTTTCTCCACATCCTTTCCAACACCTGCTGTCTCCTGAGTTTTTAACCTTAGCCATTCTGACTGGTGTGAGGTGAATCTCAGGGTTGTTTTGATTTGCATTTCCCTCATAGCTAATGATGTTGAGCATTTCTTAAGGTGCTTCTCGGCCACCCGAATTTCTTTAGGTGAAAATTCTTTGTTTAGGTTCACATTCTCCTGCATGCTGACCTCCATTTGAACCAGCACCATTTGAAAAGGCTATCTTTTTTCAACTGGATGTTTTCAGCTGCTTTGTCGAAGATCAAGTGACCATAGGTGTGTGGATTCATTTCTGGGTCTTCAATTCTATTCCATTGGTCCACTTGCCTGTCCCTGTGCCAATACCATGCAGTTTTTAACACTGTTGCTCTGTAGTGTTGCTTGATGTCTGGGATACTAATTCCCCCAGAATTTCTTTTACTGTTGAGAATAGTTTTACTTATCCTGGGTTTTTTGTTATTCCAGATAAATTTGAGAATTGCTTTTTCTCACTCTGTGAAGAACTGAGTTGGGATTTTGATGGGGATTACATTGAATCTGTATATTGCATTTGGCAAGATGGCCATTTTAACTATATTAATCCTTCCAATCTATGAGCATGGAAGATTTTTTCATTTTCTGTAGGTCTTCTTTTATTTCCTTCTTCAGAGACCTGAAGTTCTTGTTGTATAGATCTTTCACTTGTTTGATTAGAGTCACACCAAGATACATCATATTGTTTGTGGCTATTGTGAAGGGTATCATTTCCCTAACTTCATTCTCAGACTGCTTATCCTTTGAGTATAGGAATGCAACTGATTAGCTTGAGTTGATTTTATAACCTACCACTTTGCTGAAGTTGTTTATCAGCTATAGGAGTTCTCTGGTGTTTTTTTTTTTTTTTGGTCACTTAAGTATACTATCATGTCATCTGCAAATAGTAATAATTTTTCTTCTTCCTTTCCAATTTGTATCCCTTTGACCTCCTTATATTGTCTAATTGCTCTAGCTAGAACTTCAAGTACTATATTGAAAAGATATGGAGAGAAAAGGCAGCCTTGTCTAGTCCCTGATTTTAATGGGATTGCTTCAAGTTTCTCTCCTAGAAAAGAAACTGGGGAAAACCCTTGAATACATGGGAACAGGGGAAAAGTTCCTGAACAGAACACCAATAGTTTATGCTCTAAGATCAAGAATTGACAAATGGGATCTCATAAAATTACAAAGTTTCTGTAAGGCAAAGGGCACTATCAAAAGGACAAAATGGCAACCAACAAATTGGGAAAAGATCTTCATCAACTCTATATCCCATAGAGGGCTAATATCCAAAATATACAAAGAACTCAAGAAGTTAGACCCCAGGGAACCAAATACTCCTTTTAAAACTGAGGTAGAGATCTAAACAAAAAAGTTTCACCTGAAGAAATTCGGATGGCCGAGAAGCACCTTAAGAAATGCTCAACATCATTAGTTATTAGGGAAATGCAAATCAAAACAACCCTGAGATTTCACCTCACACCAGTCAGAATTGCTAAGGTTAAAAACTCAGGAGACAGAAGGTGTTGGCAAGGATGTGGAGAAAGAGGAATACTCCTTCACTGCTGGTGTGATTGTAAGTTGGTACAACCTCTATGGAAATCAGTCTGGCAGTTCCTAAGAAAACTGAACATGACACTTCTGGAGGACCCTGCTATACCTCTCCTGGGAATATACCCAGAGGATCCCCCAGTATGCAATAAGTACACATGCTCCACTATGTTCATAGCAGCCTTATTTATAATAGCAGAATCTGGAAAGAACACAGATAACCCTCAATGGAGGAATGGATACAGAAAATGTGGTATATATACACAATGGAGTACTATTCAGCAATTAAAAACAATGAATTCATGAATTTTTTAGGCAAATAGTTGGAACTGGAAAATATTATCCTAAGCGATGTAAAGCAATCACAAAAGTATATACATGGGATGCAATCATTGTTAAGTCAATATTAATTAGCCCTGAAACTATGAATACTGAAGATACAATTAGCATATCAAATGATTCTCATGAAGAAGGAAAAAGAGGGCCCTAATCCTGGAAGGGCTTGATCCAGTATTGTAGGGGAGTTCCAGGACAGAGAAAAGGGAGGGGCAATGATAGGAGAATGGATGGAGAGAAGAGGACTTATGGGACATATGTGGAGGGGGGAACTGGGAAAGGGGAAAGCTTTGGATTGTAAACAAAGAATATAGAAAAAAATATAAAACCTCTGGAGACAGCATGTGTTGGCAAGGATGTGCAGAAAGAACACTCTTCCACTGGTGGTGTGCCAGGAGCCATTTTCACTTGGATCTCAAAACCTCCTCCTTTTAGCCATCTTACATGCTCAAACCTGCCTTTATAAGGAAAAAAAATTTGCTTGGCTCCTGAGAGACTGCTCCCCAGAGACAATTTCTTTCCTTTATTGCAGTGTGTAAAACAATAAAGCTTGACAGCTTGATCAGAATACTGTCTTGCTGTCAGTCTCTTATGTCATTTGTCTCTTGTCCTCTCTTAGGTGGTCTGGGGACCCTGTTGACTGTCCTGCTGGTCAGGACACTCTGGTGCCCAACAGTGAGGATCCCATGGAGTCATCAAGGAGAGGAAGGCCATAGGACATGAAGGAAGGGCTCTTCATGCTCAGCTCCAGGAACAGATAGGTAGAGGCTTGGTTTACCTGCTGGTGTTCAGCCTGGGAATAATCTCCATGATGACTGTCTCTGAAAGTGAGACATGGTACAATCATTTACTCATCCTGTTTTAGGTCTTAAGGAATCTCTCAAGAGGCGAGGGGCTAGGGTGAAGAAAAATATCGGACAAATTTGTCACTCGTTCCCGAAGGAAGGAAATATAGATTAGAAAACATGGGCTAGAGTAGGTGATTGCTTTAGAGATTACTATTCAACTTTTGGTCCAGAAAAAATTCCAGTTACTGTCTTTAACTACTGGTCTTTGATTAATGATATTTAGAATTTCTCCTGCTTCTAGGATCTAGTTTCTGAGGGACAGTGTTCTCTGAATAAGCGCTCATCTGGGCACTGTCTCTGTGCTTTCTTACCCCTCCCACCTCTGTGGTGATTGATATGGAGGAGGGACATTTAAAATGGTCTCTGTCTATGTCTGCTTTTCCCCTAATTTCTCAAAAAGACCATGTATCAGGAAAGCCTATCCTCTACAAACTCTGAAATATAGTCATAATTCAGGAGTTGACACTATCTCCCAGGGAGGAAGCCTGCTTGTAGGAGAGAGTTGCCCACTCAGAGAGCCACTGAAGAAACTTCTTCTATCCAACAAAGGGTAGAAAGCTGCAAGGAGCAATTAGCCCTCTTAAAGGCACTATGAGATTTAGAGAGACAGATGGCCACTCTAACTTCAGGATTTAATTCAAAGACAGAAACCCAGAAAAAGCCAGAGCCAAAATCCTTGCAGAAAAGTTTAGTCCTGGCTTTCCCACTCTCTTTATGCAGCTGGTCCCTGTTCCCCATGAAGTCCCTGATGAGAAGAGTCCGGGTGAGAATGAGAGAGAGGAGGGAGAAATAGAACATCAATCTCTAGGTACTCTACTCCCACATTCACTGGATACTCTGACCCTGGATGCGGATGTGGGCAGGGACTGTCATAAATCAAGTTACTCGTATCAGCCCCTTGGATTTAAAATTTTAGAAAAAAATTAAAGTCCGTAGTCACCTCCTGTGGGACTACTGATCCTTTCACTTTGGGAGTCTTCTACCAAGGGCTGGATCACACCTAAGGAATTTATCCAGCTTGCTCGCGCCACACTCTCTTGGTGAAAATTTGTTCTCTGGAAGTCAGAGGTTGCTGAAGTGGCCAGAGAAATTCAAAGTAAAAACCACTCATGGGCAGAGTCTAAATCCTGGATTGCAAAGAAACTCTTGGGCTTTCCTCTCTTCCCACCTGTCTCCACATGATCATGGCAGCCTCAAGATCTAGGAAAAGTGGGAATAGTTAATTCTCCTTGAAACATTTCTACAATGGTGAAGATTGGGTTCAAAGTGCCTTTTCCACTTGAAATTACAAAATAAAAAGAAGAAAAATTTATTTGGTTTAAATTTATGCGATTCGTGTAATTGCTTCATCTTTATTTTTAATTGGTCTTAAAGTATAAATGTTTTACATGTCTTGACTGTAGAGTATTGGCTCATAAGTTATTGGACATGATTTAAAAGGTATAATGTTGGTAACAAAAGTAAGTTTAAAACTGACAATCCAGGGTTAGAGCTATCTTAAGCAACATGTGGCATGACACAACCCAAGAAAAACAGACCTCTAAGAAATTTAAAATTGACATAATGTTTTATGTTGTTCTTATCCTAGAAATTAGACTTATAAGAAATAAGATTTAAAATAATGTCTCTTCAATAAGTTACACTGTCATACATTCAAACACACAAGATGATAGACAAACTTTTCAATATGAAAGTAATGTGTTTGCCATTACTTTTAAGGAGAAATGATTGTTTAAAACTCTGTTTTGCTTTCAAAAACTGTAGTTATGCTTTAATATTACAGGTTCCTTTTGTTATTTGACCTTCATACAAAGGAGTCTGGTTACAGGCTACTCCTTATAGGACTGGTGTGTCTAGGTCTGGCCTTATCTTGCAGGCCTCACCTATAGAGATTCTGGCAAAAAGAATATTTTTGACAGATACATACTGATGTGACTCAAAATACAGTTCAAACTTAGATCTGAGAAAGGTAAATAAGGCTATATAAAATTATGAAGGCATTAAAATTTGGCCTGTCTATTACATAAAAAATTATTATATATTTAAAGGGTTGTTTTTCGATTTGCAAATCCTGATAATTTCAAAAGAGCATACACTAACTTTGAAAAACCAACAAAATAATTTCATTAGAAAGTTCTTCTGCAAAAAAAATGGCTAATAGCCTTACCTTATATGAAAAAAATTGTGTTTTGTCTCTTCTTCAATCCAAGAAGCTAAGATTTTAAATTTTTTAATATATATTGTTTATAGAATTTTATTACAGGCCTTTCCTCTTAACGATGGGCTTTAAAAATTTTAAGTAAATGATTTTCAAAAAGTGTTGAGATAAATTATTTGGCTAAGACACTGCTTTAAGCTTGCCACAAAAGGATTTAAGCCTCTGATCTTCTCAAGGTAAATGCAAAATAAATATTGAAAAAACATAACTTGGAGAAAGTTACTGTAAGTATGTGTCAACAGTTTATGATATACTTTCTTTCCTTGACAAAGAGAACATTAATGTAAAATCTCTTCAAATAAAGCTTTAATCCTCCATTAAATATTTGGTGTGATAATAAAGTGTTGCAAGATAAAATTATAAAAAATATTTTTTAAAGGAATATTTTAAGAGCCTGATGAAACGTTTGTTCCTTGTTTCAAACAGAAATTAAATTGATTATTATTGATTGTTAATTTATTACATGATAAGCCTTTTTGACAAAATTAATAATTATTATCCAAAAGACAAATTGTTAACATTTGATTTCATATATGCTTTTATATTTCTATATATGCATCCCATAAAAAAACACATCTACTGTAGGAATAAAGCTCATATAATTAGATCACATATTAATTCTTTTGAATTTCCCCTTGCTTCAGCACAGATAATTGAATAGGGAGCTGTAGCTTCTATTTTTAAAATGTTAAATATCAAACTTTTAATTTATATATTTATTATATATATATATCTAAGCCATATATAATCATATATCATATAATCATAAGCCATATATATATATAATCATAAGCCATATATATGGTTTATGATTGCTCAAAAATGTTTCTTTTTTAAATTCTGCTATTTCCTAAATTTTACAATTATTTATACTAATACAATTCAAGTTAAAAAATAAAATAAAAATACATTTGACTATTAACATCTTTTCAAGCATTCTAGTTACAACTGATTTATAGAAGAAGCAACTAAAAATAAAATTATATATATATATATATATATATTATATAACATAACATATATATATGTTATGTTATTTTTCTATATTGGATGTTACAACTCAGATTAAGATAAATATTATAACTGACTATTACAGTCAATCATTTGAGATGTTTTATTAACAATTTATTATTAGTCATATTACCTCAAGGACAAGATATTGTGGAACAGACCCATAGAACTTTAAAACAATATTTTTATAAATAAAAGAGGGGAGAATAATACCTCTGTATAGCACCAAAATTTAAAAATTTTAATGCTAGGGAATACTCTGAGTGTGAAGAAGTGGGCATGTTTGTGTTTTTTCTGCAGGATACCAAAGGAAGATGCAAGCTGCAAGAGTATGCTAATGCTGAGACAAAGAATGATTCTGATTATAATCATTAAAAATGGCCACAGTACTCAACATCCTTGGATGCCTCCTACTAATGCTGATATCACAGACATCTGCAGACTCAACATCCATCTTTGCACGGCGATTTTATTTAGCTGAAAATTAGACAAATTATAAATAGATTACAGGGAAGATATTGGCTACTGCTCATTGCCCCTTTTCAGGGTGTCAAAAGGCCATATATTTAAATTTTACAGATTTCAAGCATAGACCAGATAGAACATGGCCTGCCATTTGTTTCCTTTAAGACATCCACAGGATTTACTTTGGTTGTTTGGGACCCTTGGAATAGTTGCTGTTCTTCTTCTAGTGAGAAAGTAAAGCACAATTTTGCACCCCCAGCCAGTTTTCTAATAGATGATGAGTCTTGCAAGGCCTCTAATCCCTCTACAAATGGGTGTTTCTCACCTTTACAAAGTAAGTTTACCACCTATGCAAAATTTCCCAATCTAAATTGGCAAAAAGCTTATGAATGGGGTCTATGCCTCTATCAATTTGGTGTAAATGCAGGAATTATTTTCTCTATTAAGCTCCTTAAAGAGCCTTTACATCATGCCCAACCAGTCCCAATGGGGCCTAATCCTGCGTTGGTACCTCATGCTGTTCCTTCTAAAGGAATTGACCAGGACACTATCCATTCTCTTTCTCTTAAAGGTACCTCCCTACCTTCTGTATTTGCCCTCCAGCCACCAGCTAGGCCAGTAGACACTCTTCTGCCTCTACCACCCCCACAATCAGCTTCCACTAAAATTCTTGCCCTTTCTTTAGTTAATCAGATGTTTCTTACCTTAAATACAACTTCCCTTGAACTTGTTGAAGATTGCTGATTGTGCTACCATTCCAAACCACCCTGTTATGAAGGAATTGCCATTCTCAGCGATCCCCTCCATGTTGATGATCCAAGGCACTGCAGCTGGTAGAAGCGTGCTTGGCCAGGTCTTTCATTAACCCAAATATCTGGCCTGGGACTTTATGTGATCTCTAGTGGAACAAATGTCCCCTCAGTTTATGCTCATTTGTGTAATGAAACCTTTTCTTCCCCTCCTGGCAATTTTTTTATTCTCCCCCTGGACATGCCTTGATGGCATCACACCTTGCCTCTCTGTCTTGGATTTTTAAAATCGGAAGGGTGTAGAGAGCCCTGAGTTTTGCATCCTTATTAAGATGGTTGCTCCTTTAGATTATTATAATTCTGAAGAATTTTTTCACCCGTAGGATCTATCCACATTCACTAGTGGCTCCACCTCTCTGAGAAGCTCCTGCAGAGAACCTATCTCTGCTGTTAGTGTCTCTGTCCTACTTGGCCTTGGAGCTCTGGGAGCAGGGCCAGGTATTTCTTCCTTTGCTCTTTCTAACTCTCAGTACACAGAGCTATATGCCACCATCGATCAAGTTGTCCAAAGCCTTCAGCAGGGGATAATTGATCTCTCCAACTCTGTTGATTCCATAGCTAAGGTTGGCCTCCAAAATAAGCAAGGACTTGATCTCCTGTTCCTTCAACAGGATGGACTTTGTGCAACTTTAAAAGAAGAACGTTGTTTCTATACTAGTAAAACAGGACCTGTAAAAGATAGCATGGACAAACTCAGAGAAGGACTAGAAAAATGAAAGAGAGAAAGAGAACAGGCAGAAAGTTGGTATGAAAATTGGTTTTCCACCTCTCCATGGCTCACTACGCTTTTACCCAGTATCCTAGGACCCTTTGTATGCCTATTATTATTATGTTTTCTTGGATCATGGGCTTCTAAACACCTCATTGCCCTAATTTAAAAGCAGGTAGATGACTTGGCAGCCAAGCCCATTCTGGTAAATTACCATCTTTTGGCTATGGAGGATCAAGAGATGGCTACCTAACCCTCCAGGGCAGTTACAGAACAGCCCAATCAAGTGCCCACTCGAGTGCCCTGGAAGAGAGAGCATTTCTCTCACAGCCATTCCAGTGGGGACTCCAGAAGGAGCCCACAAGCTCAAGGCACCAATAACAATAACAGTGCTGAGTAATTACCGATGACAGGCATCTTCCCAGGGTCATTCCCACCTAAGACAGGAGTCCCTGGTGGCTGTCAGAGACATCCAGACATCGGAACGGGAAGATGAATGATGACTGGGTCGATTTCTAAGACAGGCGCTGCTCCATTTTTTTTTTTTTTTGGTGCCTTGTCTGCTTTCCATCAATGGCTGTCTGACCCCTGCTCTCTGTAATACAGAGAAGGAGAAGATGTCATTCTCACTTAGATCTCAAAACCTTCTCCTTTCAACCATCTTACATGCTCAAGCCTGCCTTTAAAAGGAAAAATATTAGCTTTCATGTTTGCAAATATCAAGTTGGTCAGCACATATAGAGCTCATTTTGGTTAGAACAGAGCTCAGTTAGGTTACTATAACCACTTTCCACTTCACCTCCTTATGATCATTTTGTTTGCCAGCTTCCTTGAAGCCCAAGCCAGCTTTGTCATGAGATTCTGAGAGAAAATTCTAAGAGATTACTTCCTAGAGACAGTGTTTAGAGACCGTGCATGGCCCCTGAGAGACTGTTCCCCAGAGACAATGTTTCCCTCTCATTCTGCTTCCCTACATCCTGCTTGCTTTCCTTTATATTGTGGTGTGTAAAACAATGAAGGTTGACAGCTTGATTAGAATATTTTCTTGCTGTTCATCTCTCACCTCTCTTGTCTCTTGTCCTCAGGGACCCTGCTGACTGTCCTGTAGGTTGGGACACTGGTGGGATTCCTAGCTGGTACAACCACTCTGGAAATCAGTCTGGCAGTTCCTCAGAAAACTGGGCAGGAAACTCCACTTCTGGGAATATATCCAGAAGATTCCTCAGCATGCAATAAGTACACATGCTCCACTATGTTCATAGCAGCCTTATTTATTATAGCCAGAAGATGGAAAGAACCCAGATGTCCCTCAGTGGGAGAATGGATACAGAAGATGTGGTGTATTTACACAGTGTAATACTACTCAGCAATTAAAAACAATGAATTTATGAAATTCTTAGGCAAATTGTTGGAACTGGAAAATATCACACACATGGAATTCAGTCATTGACAAGTGGATATTAGCCAAGAAGCTCAGAATACCGAAAACATAACCCACATATCAAATCATTCCCAAGAAGAAGGAACGAGAGGGCCCAGGTCCTGGAAAGGCTTGATGCAGCATTGTAGGGGATTGACAGGACAGAGGAGTGGGAGGGGGTTGATTGGAGAACTGTGTAGGAAAGAGGGCTTATGTGTCTTAGTGGGAGGGAGAACTGGGAAAGGGAAAATAATTTGGAATATAACCAAAGAATATAGAAAATAAAAACAAAACAAAACAAAATTACACAGTAATGGCACACAAACAAACATGCTGATTACGGGATTGAATGGAAACCCAAAACTAAACCTATGTACCAATGAACATTTGAATTTTGTTAAGCCAGCTGCACAATGGAAAATGAAAGCATTATCAACAAATGTTGCCAATCTTACTGGATGTCTACATGGAGAATAATGAAAATGTGTCCATTGCTTTTCATCCTTTCATAAAACTCTAAATCCAAGTAGTTCAAGGACCTCAACATAAAACGGGATAAAATAAATCTGATAAAAAAGAAAATGAGAAATAGAATGGAATACATTAGTACAAGAGAAAATTTCCTCAATGTAATATCAATGACTTTGGCTCCAAAACCAACAATTGATAAATGGGACCTCATGAAACTCAAAAGATTTTGTAAGACATTTGACATTGGCAATAGAATAAAATGGCAGCCTACTGACTGGGAAAGAATCATTAAGATCCCTATATTGGATAGGAGGCTACTATGCAAAATTTATAAAGAAATTAATTAAGACATGAACCAACCCCCCACACATAATACACATTTATAAAATGAGGCTAAGGGCTTAACAGAGAATTTTCAACAGAGGAGTCTCCAATATCCAAGAAACCGAAAAAGAAGTATTCATATTCCCTATGCTCTAGGGAAAAAGAAATCAAAACAACCAAATGTTCTATCTAACATCATTCAGTATGACTAAGATCAAAACCTCGAAAACTAACACATACCTTTAAGAATATAGAAATAGAAGAACACTCCTATATTGCTAGTGGCAGTGCAAACTTGTACAACCACTTGGGAAGACAATTTGGTGGACTCAAAAAACTTGCAATAGTTCTACCTCAAGACCCATCTACACCACTTCTAGGAATATAACAAAAGATTCTCTACCATCTCAAAAATGTCCTTGCTCAACTATGTTCACAGCAGCTTTATTCATAATATCAGAATCCTGGAAACTATCTAGATTGTCATCAACTGAAGAATGTGAAAAGAAATCTACAGTGGAATACTATTCTGCCATTAAATCAAAGACATCATGAATTTTGGATGGATGGCAAATGTAACTTGAGAATATCATCCTGAGTGTGGTAACCCAGTCCCAAAAGGACAGGAATGGTATGGACTTATTTATAAGTGGATAACAGCCAAGAAACACACAATGCATGCCCATGCTACATCCCACAGATGCAAAGAAGCTAAATAAGAAAGAAAGCACAAGCTAGAACGCTTGGATACTATCTAGAAGGGGGAATAAAACTGTCATAAATGGAAAATAGAGAGAGGAAACTGTATGTTTGATCGGACGTGGAGGTTATTTGAAGGTGTTAAAGATCAGGTGTGGGAAGAAATAGGAGATATGGACAGATGGCCAAGAGAGTGAATGGTGATATGAAATGGATAGGAGTGTGGAGGTAGAGGATAGGACATAGGAACCTGGCATTAGGGAGGTTCCCAAGAAATAATGGCAGTGATCTTAAGTATGATTCAGGGCTTTGTGGATAAGGAACATGAACAGACCACATTCAGTAGCCAGCTATAAACTACAGTGGAAAGATACAGTTACCAAACCACCTACAAAGCTTTCAACCCAAAATTTATTCTATCTGAAAGAAATGCAGAGATTGTGGATGGCCTGGGAGAATGGCCAAACAATAACTGGCCCAACTTGACACCTATACCATGGACAATCACCAGTCTCTGACAATACTAATCATAATCTGATATTCTTGCAGAGAACATGGTTCCACTTCTAGAAGCTCTAGCTAGTAGCAATTCAGATAGATTCAGGCACCCACAGCTAAACAGTTAATGGAGTTTGGAACTATTAAGGAAAAATAGTAGGAATGATTGCAGGCCCCATTGTGGATAGATGAAAAAGGAATTTTTGTGTAAATGGTATATACCTAAAAAGAGAATGTTTCATAGATTTGGGAAAACAGACAGATAAATACAATGATATTTCCACATCTTTTGTAACAATATGGGTGATTGGATAACAAATAATATAAAATATAAACAAACAAATAAACCCACTAGTTATGCTATGTGGTGAGATATGACAAGATTTGAAACCATCACTTGATAGAATAAACTGTTTAGTGCTAAGAGTTTTTTACCTACTTGCCACTTGTCGATAATGGGAAACTATGAAACAATAAAATATATAAAAGCTATTCCTTCTGGTGTTCCTTTTATGCCAGCAATAGATGGAAAAAAAACATTGTCAGGGATCATCATAAGACAAGGTAATTACAGGTGATCTTCCTGAGATGGTCTGCCTCACATTATAATACAAGACATATTTGCTACTATAGAGAATGGCCAGTTAAGAATCATGTTAGTAAAGATTCCCACTATTAATACTCTTTTTCCTATTACTATTATACATTACATGACAATCACTTGGTATTTGCCAAAGCTTTTGAGCAGATCTCTGCATATTTTTGAAGATGTACTTTCTTGTAGTGATGCTATATGTATAGATGACATCTCAATTCTTTTGATGATCTTATAAAAATTCATAAAATTAGTGAGTATTTATTAAGCTCTTTTAGTCTGGGCTGATATTAAGTTATTTTCTGATAGTCGAAACTTCAAAGAATGCTGTCTGTTTCTCATGTGTTACCCGTTAATTGCTTCTAGATAGTACATAGAGTTTCTTCTGCTAAGATTACATTGCAAGAGGTTGTAAAACCATTAACCACAGGTCATAAAAAGGGAGCTTATTTTTTATTATATATGATAGGAAAGAAGATAAAATATTGGCTGAGTATATCTAGGCAAAACTTCACAAATTAAATAGTTATGATTTTTAACATTTGATGAGCCTGTGGAGCTCTGACAATTTAATTTTTAGCATGATAAATACTTTTAATGGATATGCAAGTAAAATGTTTCTGTTGTAAACTTATATTTAAATTTAAGATTTGATTTTGGTTATAAACTTGTAATGAACCATTTACCATGTGATCATGAATTCTGAAAGATGTATAAATGATGAAGACAAGGAGATGTGTCAGAATTAAGCTGAAGAGAACTTTTTGGATGGAACACTTTCTAGTCAGATCTGAACAGAATGTTTTTATAACAGAACTGAGGAGAAGTTTTTTTAAAGAACTTTTTGTCACAGAATCTAACTCATGAAGAATGTAGAAGTACAGGTATAGCATTAGGGAAAAATGCTTTGTGAACAAGAGCATTATTATGACATCAAAACATTAGGAGGAAGCATGATTAAAAGGATAGTTCAGAGTGGAATAAATCAGAACCTACAAGGTAATATAAAAAATAATAGAGCAACATGCAAACTGTAGAGAAAAAAAAGAAAAAGAGTAGAAGCTACAGAGGGAGCAGAAAGATCAGGCAAGCTTCTCTTTATCATGCGACAGAACATGATTTTGGTTTTCGTTTTAATACCAAGGCAGGTTTAGTCTTATTAAATGGAGCAAACCTTTCTTATTACAAACTAGGATATAATTCATTTAGAATTTAAAGAGTAGAATCATTTCCTTTTTCTATGCAATGAAGATTGGAGCTCATTTTTTTAAAAAAAAGAGTGAATTCTTTCTTCACACTTACTTGATCATATGCTCAAAATGCATGTGTAAGTATGGACATTTGTACAAATATGTTATTGTGAGAATGTATGCAAAGTAGACCCAACTGGTCTGAATGAAATGCATATGTATGTATGAATTTGTGTATGAAAATATGTCAAAGTATGCATATTGTCTTATATAATTTGTTTCCATCCATCAGTGTTATTATTTTATCCTGGCTCAATAGAAGTTTATTGAGGATGCCAACAAGTGCTTGCTGACAGGAGCCTGATGTAGCTGTCTCCTGAGAGGCTCTGACAGTACCTGACAAAGAAGTGGGTGCTCTCAGACCACCATTGTACTGAGCACAACATTCCCAATGGAGGAGCTAGAGAAAGGACCAAAGGAACTGATGGAGTTTGCAGCCCCATAGGATGAACGACAATATGAACCAACCAATAACCCAAGAGCTTCCAGGGATTAAATTACCAATCAAAGAGTACACATGGAGGGACCCATAGCTCCAACTGCATATGTAGAAGAGCATGGCCTTGGACATCAAGGGTAGGAGAGGTCCTTGGTCCTAAGAAGGTTCCATGCCCCAGTATAGGGGAATGCCAGGACAGGGAAGGAGGAATGAGTGTGTTGGTGAGCAGGAGAAACAAGGATGTGTTTGGAGGCTTTTGAGGGAAACCAGGAAAGTGGATATCATGTGAAGTGTAAATAAAGAAAATATCAAATAAAAAAATCTTGCTCCAAATTCCCTCCTAGCTTTACAAACAAGAGACATCTGGACAAAATTTACAGTGCTCTAGCAATTAAACTTTACTTAGTCCTGTTGTTTTAGAATGAGATGAGAAATGCCAGAGGCTAAAATATGTCCCCAGCAGACCTTAGAAGGCAGGTCAGCCACAGTAGCAAAGTAACTTAGAAAAAGTGAACGTTTAATTATTGTTCAGCAACCCTAAATATTTACTAAGACAAAAGTTTAACCCTATGCCTATGCTCTTCCCCATCTCTTGCCTAAAGAAGAACCTCTAAGAAATAAACCCTGATATCTCTGGGCTGTTTCCCAGCAAACTATCTGTCTAAAGGTCAAGCAATTACACATTATAACTGTAAGATAGGAGGAATGTAAGTGGTGACTAGATTGAAAAAGATTATGCTGGCTTGCTTTGACATTAGGGGACGAGCATGAATGTTGCTGGTGAACTCTCTCCAACATTCTTTCTTTAATGAGCCAACATGCTAAACAGCAATTATAATAAACAGGTTTTGCCTGCTTGTGCAATAATTGGCCAGTTAATATTGATAAGAACAACTTGCTTTCAATAGAATTCAAGGCACATTGACCAAAAGGGAGTTTTGATGTAAACAAAACAAAAGGCCTGTGGTTATGGAAGCTACTTCTGTGCTTTTGTTAGTTTTTATGTGTTATCCATGTGAAACTGCTTGCACATACACTTAAGTGTCAGAGATTTTCAGAATCAACTCACAACCATTGGTGAAGACCCTGAAACAAAGTGTTTTTTTTTTTTAAACTGGGTTATGGTAGTCTATTTCTTAACAATTCATGGTTATTTAAAATTATTCCCTCCATGGCTCTGGGAATATTGAAGAAGAGGAGGAATAACAAATGTGAGAGTCAGAGGAAGGGCTGGAATATTGTCTAAGAGTTTATGTTGAGATTAAAACTTCCCACTAAGACAAAAACAAAACAAGTCAAAAAATCTCAGATGCAAGAAGTATCTCAGTGAAGAAGAGGTGCAATGAAGACTATGAAACCATGCCACATTCTTAGGAGGAGAAACATACAACTACCGGGAAGATCTTTACATCAGAGCATTTTTGGTATGAACACTTCATCTCTAACCTTGACAAAATCCTGAGATTCATGCTGTATACTCCAGATTCCCAGCTTTGTGTTGTTTCACCCATGATGGTTGGGGCATAACTAAATTAATTATGTCCCTGTAAATAACTTCTCAACCACATTCTGATAAGTGATCACAAAATACTGATTGTTTCAGCAAATAGCAATTAGATGATACAGGTACCTATTAAATTTTTGTGGGTTCTCTATATATGGATAATATATATTCATATTGAATTTCCCCAAGGAAATTTTTGTGATTCAAAAAAAAAAAAACCTCAAGAGTATATGGAACCAATCAAAGGCCAAATCACTATTCTTTACTTTATTCAATCTATACTGCAATGTATAAATGCTAAACATTTAGGTCTTTCATACAATATCTAATGTATTCATACATTCCCCAGCAATTTTTCTTAAAGAATTATTATCTCTAACATGATATCATCATGTTTGTAGTTTAACAAATAGTTATTTCTGTCACAACTTCCTTTAAGAAAATCTATGAGAAAAAAAAAATCCAAGCGGTGGTGACGCATGTCTGTAATCCCAGCACTCTGGGAGGCAGAGGCAGGAGGATTTCTGAGTTCGAGGCCAGCCTGGTCTACAGAGTGAGTTACAGGACAGCCAGGGCTATACATAGAAATCCTGTCTCAAAAAAAACAAAAACAAAAACAAAAAAACAAAAAAACAAAAAAAAAACAAATCCAAGGAAGAAAGAAAGAAAGAAAGAAAGAAAGAAAGAAAGAAAGAAAGAAAGAAAGAAAGAAAGAAAGAAAGAAAGAAAAAAAGAAAATCCATGAGCTTCCTTAAAGGACTTTGTTTCTTTAAATCTTGAATTAAGAAACTATTTGCAAGATCTTTGTAAATTGTAGATTATTCGCCACTTTAAACAGTCCATGACAACTCCATATCTTTTCCAGGAGAATGTCAAAATATTCTTATAGAATATTGGAGTTCTAGATATTTGTCCATGATACTATTGTTACTCTGATTACTCACCTCACTTGGCTACTCCAATTTTGTCCCCTCCCCTTCATTTCTGAGAAAGTAAGAATATCCCCTCCCCAGCAACTAGGGTACCAACTGACATTGAGCTATCAAGTCACTTCAGGACTTGCACAACTTCTTCCAGTGAGGACAGAGAATGTGCCCAGTCATGGAAACAGGTTGCACAGGCAAGGAAGAGTCAGAGAGAAGCCCTGCTCTAGGCGGTTGCATACCCACATTAGTTCCAAGCAACACTTCTGCTACATTTGTGCAGGCAGCTTAGGGCCAGCCCATGTATGATCATTACTTGATAGTGCATCTCTAGGAGCACCCAAAGGTCCAGGTTAATCATCTTTGTTTTTTTGACTTTTGGAGGCCAAGAGTCATTTCGAGTCTCTCAGTCCTTCTCACAATTCTTTCATAGGTTATCCTGAGTTTGTCCAATGTTTAGCTACGATTCTGTTCATCTGTTACTCTGTGTAGCTGAGTTGAGAATCTCAGAGGATAATTATGTTAGGTTTCTTATTGAAAACATAATAGGGTAGCTTAAGTCATTTCGGGGATTGGTTCTTGTCCATGGGATGACTCTTAAATGGGCCCATCCATTGCTTATTTATTTCCTCCATCATTGTCCCTGCACTTCAATGTGGAATTCAGGAATAATTCTGAGTTGAAGATTTTTTAGTTGATGTCCACTTTGAGTCCTGCTAGTCCACAGGAGCATGGCATTTCAGGATCTTAATTGTACACTGTCAGGATCTCAGATAGAACCCCTATACTATATTCCTTGGAGCCACCCCCATCCCAGATCTCTGACATATCACTGAGATGCCTTCTCTGCCTCCTATTTCCAAGTTTTGGTTACTGACCTGGCTTTCTATTCCTAGATTTCTACATCTGTCTTTACATCTGATCTTTGTAATCCTCACACCATTTCTTTCCCAACCAATTTCCTCCTCCATCTACATCCAAATATTTTCTGATTCTTAGTCTGAGTGAGGTTCAAACAACCTCATTTGAGCCTTCCTTTTTATTCTTATTATCCCAAATCCAGGGATACCACCACACATAATTATTTAAGTATGGTTTATCGATTTTCTTTTAGTTCTAGATCAATATATAGGTTTTTCTCATTAAATGCAATCTGAATATATGATCCACATTTTAATAATTTTTCTTGAAAGCTAATAATAATACCAAAATTCTTCTGGACAATATGTATCAAATGAAATAATTTGTATAAAATGGTAAAAATGTTCAGATGTAAGATAATTCAATGATAAAAATCTGATTATGTGGTAAGAACCAATAAACTGACATCCAAATCATTTGTTAGATTTTTATTGTCCATTTGGTTTTCTACATGTTTTAATGGGAGAAACCCACATATTGATATAATACATAGTAAGCAGTGTGGTGACAATGGATATACATTTGGTGTACTAAATAAAAATTGCATTCAATTAATATTTATAGCTTTAGCATATATTTTCCTGAACTCATTAAAAGAATTTATTTGTGGTCTCAACAAAATAATGTAGCACTTTGGCAAAAATATGCAAAGAAGCATTCCTGCACTGGAGGCTAAGATAGAGAAGACTTCCACAGCAACCATAGCCTTGCCCTTACTACTGTAGTAGACAGGAATGAAGGTGATCCAGACACTGCAGAAGACCAGCATGCTGAATGTCAGGAGCTTGGCTTCATTGAATGTGTCAGGCAGATTCCTAGCCAGAAAAGCTACAGTGAAACTTGTGAAAGCAAGAGAGCCCATGTATCCCAGGACACAGAAGTAGGCAATAACTGAACCTTTGTTGCAAGCAATGATGATGTGTCCATGTACCATGTGCAGATCAGAATCAACAAAAGGGGGAGAAGTTCCCAGCCAGATTACACAGATGATCACTTGGATCAGGGTGCATATGGGAATGATGTAATTAGGAGCCCCTGAAAGGAGAAGCCACCTAAGTCTTCTTCCTGGAACAGTGATCTTAAATGCTAGTACTACAGTAATTGTCTTGGCTAAGATAGTAGAGGCAGCCACAGTGAACACAATGGCAAATGTGGTCTGCTGCAGGATGCAGCTAGCCATACTCAGATGACCAATATAGAGCAAGGAACAGATAAAACACAATATGAGGGAGATGAGTAGGACGTAACTGAGAGTTTCATTATTGGCCTTGACAATTGGAGTATCTCGGTGTTTCAAGAAGACACAAAGTACACCAGCTGTGAGAACAGAGAAGCACAGAGCCACACCAGTCAGAGCCATTCCCAAGGGGTCTTCATAATCCAGAAAGGTCACAACTTTCTTGAGGCAGATAGTTTGATCTGTGTTGGCATACTCATCCTCTGGACACCTCACACATTGATCCATGTCTAGTGTAGGAAGGGTAGTATTATCAGATTTAATTTTTCTAGAATGATCACAAGATAAAGTAACACTAATTATTCTTTCATCTTGTGTTAGAAACAAACTTAAATATGGAAGCATTATAAGATATGATCTTAATTTCCAATTTTATTTGTCCATAATACTATGCCTTACATTTATCACCTACAGAATCATACAATTTTCACTTGTTATTGTGTATATTATGAAAACTATCTTACAAGGAGATGTTTCAAAAAACAGTGTGGTTGTATATATGGTCTCAAGCACATATTTTGACATATATACTCTGCCACTCTATGTCTTGGAAAGGAACTTACAGCCAATATTTTACTAAACCATTATAATCTTAACTTTTTTCTACACATTTGTTATTACACATACAAATACTTATAGTCTTTACCATTCATTATAGAAACTTACCTTTGAAAGAGATATCATTAGAGAAAATCATATTCAATAAAAACTTAGAGTTTTGCCTAATGGATACATCATAATCCCATATACCTATAAATACTTGATGTGTGACAAAGAAGCTAAAAATACAGTGAAAAAAAGAAAGCATTTCCAATAAGTGGTACTGGTCTAATTGGTGGTCTCTATATTGGAGAATAAAAATATATCTGTATTTATCATCTTGCATATAGCTTAATTCCAAGTGGATCAAGTACCTCAACTTAACACCATACATACTGAATTTAATATAATTGAAACTGGGAAACAGCCTTAAACTCATTAGCCAGGGGGGAATTTCCTGAACAGTATATCAGTGACTCAGACTCTAAGATCAAGAATTGATAAAGGGGACCTCATAAAGTTGAAATGATTCTGTAAGGCAAAAGAAACCATCAATAGTAAAAATTGAAAACCTACTGATTGGGAAAAAATCATACTAAATCTACTTCTGACAAAGGGCTAACATCAAATATATATAAACAATTCAAGAAGCTAAACTCCAAAGTATCAAAAAAAAAAAAAAAAAGAAACCAAATTAAAAAACGGGGTACATAGATTAATAAATGTTTCCCAACAACTAATATTGAATGGCTTAGAAGCACTTACAGAAATGTTAAGCATCCTTAATCATCAATGAAATGCAAATCAAAATGAACCAGAGACTCTACTTCAAACTAATGAGAATGGTTAACATCAAAAACCCAAATAACAACAAATTCTGTCAATAATGTGGAGGAGCAGGAAAACTCTTTGATTGCTTGTGGGGTTGCAAACTGGTACAAACACTCTGAAATCAATCTAGTGGTTCTCAGAAAATTGGAAATAATTTTACATGAAGATAAAACTAAACTACTCTTGGGCATATACACAAAATATGACACACCCATACTGCAAGGACATTTGTTCCACAATGTTCATAGCAGACTTATTTGTAATAGCCAGAAGCTGGAAACAACCCAGATATCCCTCAAAGAATGGATACAGAAAATGTAGTTCACTTACACAGAGGAATACTATTCACCTATTAAAAAAGAGGACATCATGAAATTTGCAGACAAATTGATGGAACTAGACATATCATCATGGGTGAGATAACTCAGACCCAAAAGAATGTGCCTGGAATGAACTCAATGATAAGTGGATAGTACACAAAAAGCAAAGACTACCTAGGAAACAACCTACAGACCTTGAGAAGTTCAATAAGCAGAAAGGACCAAGTAAGTATATTTCAATTCCACTTAGAAAGGAGAAGGAAGTAATTACAGCAGACAGAGGGAAGGCATAGTGTTAAGAGAAGAGATGGAGGAAAAGGGGGGAACAAGATTAGATATGGGGGTTCAGGAAAAAAGAACACATGACCAATTAAATGAACAGAAAATAGAGTCTGGAAAGGTGGTTGGTGGAGAACGGTTTAGAAAGTACTAGAATTCTGAAAGGTTAGCTGCTCCCAGGACTCATGGGTGGTAACTTTAGCAACAAGGCCCAATGTTGGGTAGAGGAAACTCAAAGAACCCACCTTCAGTAGATCATCATGACCTCAAATATAGAAACATGGTAACTATCCCTCAGACAATATTTCTGATCTAGAATTGTTCAGGTCTAAAATTATTTCAAGGATTATAACTGAGAAGATAATGAAGGAAAGACTATCCAATGACCAAACCAGTATGGTATCCATCTCATGGGAGAGGGGGGCACCAAGGCCTGACACTATTAGTTATGCTCTAATGTACTTATAGACTGGAGCCTGGCATGACTGTCCTCTAAGAGGACCTATAAGCAGCTGATGGAGCTAAAGACAGACTCATTCTCACCACTGTTGGGCTGAAGTCAGAAACTCCTGTGTTTGAATTAGGGGAGGGACTGAAGAAGCTGAATGGGAATGAAACTCCCAAAGAAAGACCAAAAGGACAAATTATCTCCAAGTCCAAGGAGCTGCCAGAGACTGAGTCACCAACCAGCAGCATACACAGCCCAGTGCAAGACCCTGGTGGAGGGGAGAATAATCTAGGAATCATGGAGGAATAGGAACGAATTGAGGATCGGTGGCAGGGGTATTAAGGGGGAAACAACAACAACAGAATAATTAAATAATATAAAAAATGTATTTTCAATATTGTATTGAATTCCTGGAAAAACACACACACACACACACACACACACACACACACACACACACTGCCTTTATACATTTAAGCCTTAGCCAGCATAAGACCTGGACAGCTGCCACCATTTTATGGTGTTAGAATCAAGCTACCACCACTACCTACATTTCATCCATGCTTCTCAGTAGACATTGAAGCAAGTCAAAGAATCATTGAATCTTATGTCAAAAGCCTGTGCTACATGAAATTGAATAATCTATATGTAATTGATTATTTTTTATGTATATACTTCTTACTAATGTTAAATGAAGACTAGCAAAGAATGTAAATATTCCCATAATCCCTAAGGTAATAGATGTGGCCAAAATGCTTCCCATCAATGTAAACCCATGCCCAGATGGTTCTTGCACAGAAATCTACCAGATTTTCAACATAAAGCAAATACCAATGCTCCGTGATATGTACCACAAAATTGAGACAAAAGAAATATTGCCACAGGGGAAATTTTCCTGAACAGAACACCAATGGCTTATGTGCTAAGATCAAGAATCGACAAATGGGGCCTCATAAAATTACAAAGCTTCTGTAAGGCAAAAAACACTGTCAACAGGACAAAAAAAAAAAAAAAACCATAATTGGCAAAGATCTTTACCAATCCTATATCCAACAGAGGGTAGTATCCAATATATACAAAGAACTCAAAACTTTCAGGTCTGAGAAACAAATAACCCTATTTAAAACTGGAGAAGAGAACTAAATAGAGAATTCCCAACTGAGGAAACCTTGAAATGACTAAGGAACACCTAATGAAATGTTCAATATTTTAAGTCATTAGGGAAGTGCAAATCAAAACAACTCTGAGATTCCACATTACACTAATCAGAATGGCTAAGATCAAAATGTCAGGTCACAGCAGATGCCAGCAAGAATGTGAAGAAATAAAAACATTTCTCCATTGCTGATGTTGTAAGTTGGTACAACCACTTGGGAATTCAGTCTGAAGTTTCCTCAGAAAATTGCACATAGAACTACATGAAGACTGAACTATTCCACTCCTGGTAATATACCTAGAAAAATCTCCAACATGTAATAAGAACACATGCTCCACTATGTTCATAGCAGCATCATTTATAACAGCCAGTAGCTAGAAATAACTCAGAGGAATCAACAGAGGAATGGATACAGAAAATGGCGTTCATTTATGAATTGAAGTATTAGATATTAAAAAAGAATGACTTCATGAAATTCCCAGGCAAATGGATGGAACCTGAAAATATCTACCTGAGAGAGTTAACTCAGTCACAAATGAAAACAATGATAGTTACTCATTGATAAGTGGATATTAGTCTAAAAGCTCAGAATTCCCATGATACAATTCACATACCAAATGAAGCTCAATAAGTAGTAAGACCAATGTATATATTCTTCAGTGCTTCATAGAAAGGGAAACAAACTATTCATAGTAGGAATTGTAGAGGTAAAGTGTGGAGGAGAGACAAGAGGAAAGGCCATCCAGAGGCTGCACCATGTTGTGATATATCCCATTACAGTAACAAACCTGGACACTATTAAGGATATCAGGAATTGTTTCCTGACAGGAGCCTGATAGGATTGTCTCCTGAGAGGCACTGCCAGAGTCTGAAAAATACAAAGGCAGAAGCTACTAGCCAACCATTGGACTGAATGTGGGCTCCTTGATGGAGGAGTTGGAAAAGGGACTGAAGCAGGTTAGGGGGTTTAAACATCCATAGGGGGAACAACAGTATCAGTTGGCCATAACCCCTGGAGCTTCATGAGACTAGACCACCAACCAAAGAGTACAAATGGAGAAAATCATGGCTCTGGGCACATATGTAGCAGAGAATGATCTTGTGAGGCTTAAGTGGGAGGAGCATTCCTTGGGCCTGTGAAGGTTCTATGCTCCAGTATTAGAATTAATATGGCAATTAGAGGACAGGAAGTTGGGAATGGGTTGGTGGTTGGGGGAGCACCTTCATAGAGGCAAGAGGAAGGGGAATGGGTTAGGTGGGTCTAGAGGAGAGATCTGGAAAAGGGATAATATTTGAAATGTAAAAATTGAAAATATCCAATAAAAGAAAAAAGAAACACTGCCAAATTATTTTTATGAAGTTATAGAAACCTGGATAACTAAACTACATAATAACTCAGCAAGCAAAGAGAATTTGGGACCAATTTCTTTTATGATCTTTGATGATAATAGTCTTGACTCAAAAACTGTTGTGAGTTTTGTTTTTAGGGAATCAAAATAACACATTAAAAACATCATCCATGATGATAAAGTGGCCTTCAAGTCAGAGATGTTGCATATTAAAAAATTCCATCAGCCTAATAAACCATACAAAAAAGATGAAAAAAGATTTATAGGATTAACTCATTAAACACTGAAAATTTTTGTCCCACATCTAATACACCTTCGTGATTAAATTCTTGGAGTGATAAAGAAGAAGGTGTACACACAAACAAAATAAAATCAAAATACACCGAGCCAAAGACATCACCACATTAAGTGGATAGATCTTAAAGAGATTCTGATAAAATCCCTGATGAGACATCTCTCCTGCATCTCTCCCTGTCTTGTAAACTTAGTACTTGAATTTTCAGCATGAGCAATATGACTATAGGAGATGAAGATGATACAAATTGGAATGGAATAAGTTAAAGGATTTCTATTCACAAATGATATGATAGTATACATTAGTGACTCTGTGAATTCCACCAGAGAAGTACTGCCACTGAAAAACACCTTCAGCAAAGTGACTGGATAAAATATGACCTAAAAAATTATAGTAGTCCCATTTTAAATAAACCATAAGTCAGCTGAGAAATTATGGAAACAATACATTCTATGATACTCACACAAAATAAATCACTAACGAAGCAAGAGAAAGACTTATATGACAAGAATTTAAAGTCTCTGAAGAAAAAAATTGAATAAAATATCAGAAGATGGGAAGATTGCTCATGCTCATGGATTGGTAGGATTAATAGTAAAATAGGCCATTTTGGAAAAACCAACCTATAGATTCAATGCAATTATACCATTCACATCAAAATACTAACACAATTCTTTAGAGATACCTTAAATACAATTCTTAACTTCACACAAAAAAGAAAAAAGGAAGAAGAAAAATAACCAAACAAGATAGTTAAAAAGTCCTGTTCTTGAAAGAACTTCTAGAAGCTAAAGCATCCCTCAAGCTGTTTTACAGAGTAACAGTGATTTAAACATGCATGGTATATTTGTTTTTGAGGGCAGAAGACGACAGACGATCAAGTAGTCTGTTGTGGGTTAAGAAAGGTGGGTGAAAAGTGAACTGCTCAAATTTGAAAATATTAGGATGACCATGTGGAAATGTAGTAGAGTAGAAACATTTTTGAATGTAGAATCTATGAGGATGACCATAGTAAAGACTTCTACTAAAGGAGAATACAGACGATAAACTTGCGATCTTTGGAAACTAGGAAAGTAATAGGCTGGGTTAAGATTGGTTGCGATTTTGGTTTACCAGTTGACAAGAAAAATCTTTAAACAACCCATGTTGGTGCTTGGTCTGAAGATAACCATCTGAAACCTGATAGTGTGACCCCATTCTTGATGATGAGTATGACTTTAGTTTTTGAACAAGAAAAGGTATAGTTTTTATGCACAAGAATTCTTATTCTACAGGCTAAACAAACAAACATAGACATTATACCATCCACTAAACCCTTCAAGTAAAATCTATCCAGGTTTCAAAGTGTACTGGGGCAATTGTAGCTCATAACATTTTGAAATGATGAAACAATGACTGCTTTAAGTTGACATCCACTCCACAAGAGGAATTGAACGCAAACCCTACCTGGATGGTCATAACCTAGAGAATGAATATTCCTGAGAACTAGGAAATCCCAAAAAGTACTTAACATTTCTTTTAAAATGTTAAGGAATGGCTGATGCTCTGCTCCCCTAGATGGCAGCAGACCGTGATCCCTAGTCTGAAGAGTTTGAGATCACAGAATTCACCACAACCTCAGAGTGCGAAAGATTTATATCAAAATTTGAGGAAGTCTTGAATGCCTGGAAACTCTCTGGGAGTTTCCACTGGACAACACTTCTAGTTTCTGGTTAATGACTTCATCCGGAGCTGATCCTGTGCCATAGTGTTCCTTAACCAAATACAGTCAGGTGACAGTTGGTCTCCCAGCGGTGCAGACATACCTGTGAGCACAGGTAAGAGCACCACTTCTGCTCAGAGGGTCCTGCCCAGAACCTTTAAGGAACAGGAACTAATGAGTAGACCAGGACAGGATCCTTTAAGGTTCTGTTTGCTCCTGGAGCTGATACTGTGCTTAAACATTCCATGCCGAAATACTTTCTGGAGAGAACTGGTCTTCCAGAAGTTTTGACTCACCTGTGAGCTCAGGTATAATCACTATTTCTGCTCAAATTTCCTGGTCCAAGAGGGACACACCTTTGCTATCAGGACACAAGAACCAAGGAACAGCCTTGGGACAGGATCCTTCTGGTTTCAGTCTGCATCCCAGAGCTGACTCTGAACCACAGCTCTCCATACACAAATTCTTCCCAGAGCAAACTTGTCTCCCAGGTGTTCTGGCATACAGGTTTGCAAGAGAAACAAGCCACAGTCAGAGATAGCAAGATCTACTAATACCAGAGATAACCAGGTTGTGAAGGTCAAGGGAAAGAATATAAGCAACAAAAACTAAGACTACTTGGCATCATCAGAACTCAGTTCTCCCACCACAGTGAATCCTGGATACCTCAACACACTAGAAAAATAAGACTCTGATTTAAAATCATGTCTCATTATGATCATAGAGAACTTTAAGAAATACATAAATAACTCCATTAAAGAAATACAGGAGAACACAGGTAAACTGCTTAAAATCCTTAAAGAGAAAATACAGGAATCTCTTCAACAATTATAGGAAAACACGGGCAAAAGGTGAAGGGATTGAAAAAAAATCACCTAGGATCTAAAAATGGAAAAATAAAAATAAAAAAAATCACAAAGGGAGACAACCCTGGAGATAGAAAACCTAAGAAAGAAATCAGGAGTTATAGATACAAATACCACCAATAGAATACAATAGATGTAACAGCGAATCTCAGGTGCAGAAGATACCATAGAAAACATTAACACAACAGTTAAAGTAATTGTATAATAGAAAATCCTCCTAACCTAATATATCTAGGAAATCCAGGACAAAATGAAAAGACCAAACAAAAGGATAATAGGTAATGAAGAGAGTGAAGATTCCCATTATAAACATGCAGTAAATATCATCAAAAAATTATACAAAACCTTCCCTAACCTAAAGAAAGAGATGACTATAAACATACAAGAGGCCTACAGAATTCCAAAAAGATGGGCCCAGAAAAAAATTCCTCCTGTCACATAGTAGTCCATACATCAAATGAACAAAACAAAGAATATTAAAAACAGTAAGGGAAATATGGCAAATAACATATAGAGGCAGAACCATCAGAATTGCACCAGACTTCTCACCAGAGAATAGGAAAGCGAGAAGATCCTGGGCAGATGTCATAATACCCTAAGAGAACAAAAGTGCCAGCACAGGCTACTGTACCCAGTAAAACCCCAAAATACAATAGATGGAGAAACCAAGATATTCCTTGACTAAAACAAATTTACACATTATCTTTCCACAAATCCAATCCTACAAAGTATAATAAATGGAAAAACTCCAACACAAGAAGGAAAACTATAACCTAGAAAAAGAAATAAATTAATTTTCTTTCAACAATCTCAAAAGTAGATAGTCAAACAAACATTTAAAAAGACATCAAAAATAAGAGGAAGCAACAGTCACTATTCCTTAATATCTCTTAAAATCAATGGATTCAATTCCTCACTAAAAAGACATGTGTTAACAGAATGGGTACATAAATAGGATGGAACATTTTTCTGCATACAGGATATACAATTCGGTGTCAAACAAAGATACTACATCAGATAAATGAGGAGGAAAACCATTTTCCATGCAAATGGTTCCAAGAAACAAGTTGGATTAGCCACTCTAATACTGAATAAAAGCAACTTTCAACAAAAAGCTATCAAACAGTATAAGGAAGAACACTTTTTAATCATGGAAGGAAAAATTTACCAAGAAGATATCTCAGTTCTTAACTTCTATGCTCCAAAAGCAAGGGAACCTACATTAATAAAAGAAATTTTACTAAAGCTCAAAGCACACATTGCACCTCACCCAATAATGGTGGGAGACTTCAACATCCCACTCCCATCACCAGACAGATCATGGAATCAGAAACCAAATAGAGAAACAGTGAAACTAGCAGAAGTTAAGAACCAAATGGGTATGTATAGAACATTTCATCCTAAAGCAAAAGAATATGCCTTCTTCTTAGGACCTCAGTACCTTTTCCAAAATTCACCATATAATCAGTCACAAAACAGGTCTTAACAGATACAAGAAAATTGAATTCATCCCTTGCATACTATCAGATCATCATGGATTAAGGCTTCAATTGCAACTAAAACAGCAGAAAGCCCACATACACAGGAAAGTTGAACTATGCCCTACTCAATAATATCTTGGTCAAGATAAAATAAAGAGATTAAAGAAATTAAATTTTACAATTTAATAAAAAGGAAGCCACCACATACTTTAACTTGTGGGACACAATGAGTGCAGTGATTGGTGGAAAAAAATCAGCTCTGAGTGCCTCCAAAAAGAAACTAGAGAGTGCATGCACTACTACCTTGAGGGCATATCTGAAAACTCTAGAACAAAATGAAGCAAATACACCCAAGAGGAGTAGATGTCAGGACATTATCAAACTCAGGGCTAGAATTAACCATGTAGAAACAAAAAGAACTATACAAAGTATCAACCAAACTTGGAAGTTGGTATTTGAGAAAATCAACAAGATAGGTAAACCCTTTGCCTAACTACACAGAGGGAGCAGAGACCCAAATTAACAAAATCAGAAATGAATTGGGGGATATGACAACACAAACAAGAAATCCAAAAAATCATCAAATTTTTGGTGAACAAAGGCATTAAAAGCCTATGTTCCACAAACTGGAATATTTGAATGAAATGGGCAATATTCTAAACAGATACCAAGCACCAAAGTTAAATCAGGATCTAATAAATCATCTAAACAGTCCCATAACCCCTAAAGAAATAGAAGCAGTCATTAGAAGTCTCACAACCATACTAAGTGAGGTAACCCAGTCTCAAAAGATCAATCATGGTATGCACTCACTGATAAGTGGATATTAGCATAGAAACTTGGAATACCCAAGACATAATCCACATATCAAATGATGTCCAAGAAGAACTGAGGAGTAGCCTCTGGTTCTGGAAAGGCTCAGTGCAGCAATATAGGGCAATACCAGAACAGGGATATGGGAAGGGGTGGATGGAGGAACAGGGGGACGGAAGAGGGCTTATAGGACTTTTAGGGAGTGGGGAGCCAGAAAAGGGTAAATCATTCAAAATGGAAAAAAATATATCGAATAAAATAAAAAAAGAAGTCTCACAACCACAATAACCCCAGGACCAAATGGTTTTAGTGCAGAATTCTGTCAAACATTTAAAGACCTAATGCCAATACTCTTCAAACTATTACAAAAATAGAAACAAAACGAATACTATCCCATTTGTTCTGTGAAGCCACATTTATACTGAATATTCTCCCTTGGAGATGAAAAATATTCTATCTAATTAGAAACTTGTCACAATTTCCATTCATAGAGATCATCATAAGATATTTTTTTACTTCGTTCATGTTTAATGTTCCAAATAGATTTTAAAATCTTGTTGAGTACTTATTAATTTTAGCTTCAGAAGATATCATGTACATTTAAGAGGCATTTAACTATTAAAATTATTTTGATGACTTAAAATATGTCAATACTGTGTGGTATATTTTAAATATATTTTATTAGTATAATAAGAAATAAAAAATTAAGGAATGATTACTAATTGATATTATGCTACATTGTTTATATAAATATATCAAGAATATACAAATACCAATATATATCAATATATATATCAATATATATATAAATATATATAAATATATATATATAATAGTGTGTATAAAGTACATATAGCAACAGGCATATACATATAAATAAATATATATGTATATGTATATATATGTATATATATACATATAAAAATATATATGTATATGTATATATATATGTGTGTGTATATGTATATATATATATATATGCATATATGTATATATATACATATATATATATATATATATATATATATATATATATATGTGTGTGTGTGTGTGTGTGTGTGTGTGTGTGTGTGTGTGTGTGTAGTTAGTTGTTAGATCAGTTCTGTTCTCTATCATGGAACCACTAGAGAAGATTTGTTAGGAGCAGGTATGTAGAACAATATCTAGGCATGCAGAGAGCGACTAAATTAGACATCTTCATCATATCCTCCTTTTCAGAAGAATACAGTATGAAAAAGTGAAAAATACAGAGGGAATTCAGAGTTGCATGCACAGACACATGTACACACACACACATACACACACACATACACAAACAATCTCGTGTGCCCACAAGTGCAAACATATTCTACCATTTCAACGAGGCAGAACTCTCACAAGGGAGTCAGAAAAACAAAGCATCTTGCAAGAAGCATGAGTAGGACTGCATGAGGTGCTCTTCATGGATGGTATGACTATTAGCTTGAGTTCCTGTGGGACTGCTATCCGTGGGACCAGGTATATCTCTGACTGTTTGGAGGTTCTTGAAATTCCTTTCCAATTATCGGGTTGCCCTTTCTATCCTTGGTATGATTACTCTTGGCTTGACTTATTGTATCTTCTTTTGTCCTGTTTGACTATCTTGTTTTGGAGGCCCATACTTTTTTGGACATAAAATATAGGAAGAATGGTTCTTTGAGAGAGGGATGTGGGAGGAAGCCAAGTAGAGTAGAGGAATTGGAAGTTGAGAATGCTTAAATGCTCTGTATGAAAGAAGACACTTTTTACAATAAAAAGGAAAAACATATAGGAACAAGGCAAATTTAATAAAATTTATTTTGGTGTGCTGGAGTCAACCAATGCAAAAGTCAATAAATTTAACCATTTATTTGATTAGGATATATGTGCTACAATATCCTTTGAATCAATTAAGATTTATCAATTTATTATTTATGTATTATAATAAGTAAGTGGTTTCATTTTATACTGTAGTGTCTGGGTTGTATCCTGAAATTTGGATAATACTTCATTGTATTTTTTTTTAAATGTGTACTTCATCTTCATAATCCTCACATGTAAACCATTTGCAATCATTTATATATTGCCCTGCTTCTTAAACTTTTAGTTATTTGCTTGGCTATTTCTAAGTCCTGAAACTGCAAGTAATTTTTTTTTCATCTTACTGCACTCCTACTTACAGAAATTATTTTCAAAGCTTTTACTAATCTAAATGTAAATACTGGTAACTATTTAAGTATAATATCTCTGTGGAAGCAATATATTAATCTCACCAATCCTACATCAGATAGAGGGCTAATATCCAATATATATAAAGAACTCAAGAAGTTAGACTCCAGAAAACCAAACAACCCTATTAAAAAATGGGGTACAGAGTTAAACAAAGAATTCTCACCTGAAGAATTTTGGATGGCAGAGAAACATCTTAAAAAATGCTCAACTTCATTAGTCATTAGGGAAATGCAAATCAAAACAACCTTGAGATTTCACTTTATACCAGTCAGAATGGCTAAGATTAAAAATCCAGGAGACAGCAGGTGTTGGCAAGGGTGTGGAGAAAGAGGAACACTCCTCCACTGCTCGTGGGGTTGCAAATTGGTACAACCACTCTGGAAATCAGTCTGGCAGTTCCTCCGAAAACTGGGCACCTCACTTCCAGAAGATCCTGCCATACCACTCCTGGGCATATACCCAAAAGATTCCCCAGCATGTAATAAGGATACATGTTCTACTATGTTCATAGCAGCCCTATTTATAATTGCCAGAAGTTGTAAAGAACCCAGGTATCCCTCAACAGAAGAGTGGATGCAAAAAAATGTGGTATATCTACACAATGGAGTACTATTCAGCCATTAGAAACAATGAATTCATGAAATTCTTAGGCAAATGGATGGAGCTGGAGAACATCATACTAAGTGAGGTAACCCAGACTCAAAAGATGAATCATGGTATGCACTCACTAATAACTGGATATTAACCTAGAAAACTGGAATACCCAAAATATAATCTACACATCAAATGAGGTACAAGAAGAACAGTGGCCCCTTGTTCTGGAACGACTCAGTGAAGCAGTATAGAGCAAAATCAAAACAGGGAAGTGGGAAGGGTTGGGTGAGAAAACAGGGGGAGGGAAGGGGACTGATGGGACTTTCGGGGAGTGGGGGTCCAGAAAAGGGGAAATCATTTGAAATGTAAATAAATATATCAATAAATTAAAAAAAAAGAAGTGGAGAAATTGGTAGAGTCAAGGTCATGGTGGAAATTGTGTTGTTTATTAATAAAATGGACATATTTAGATAAAAAAAGCTTTTTATTAAGCGATCCATTTATCGTTCTGAAACTCATCTGTGCACCAAAGGGCAATTGAAAATGCAAACTTCTTAACATTTTATTGATCCACCATATAAAAATAAAAAAAACCCTGCTAAAACATGATATAACATCAAGCAATATCTAGTGACTGCTGTAAAACTCAGAGAATTCAGAAAAACAAAAATACATAGCATCAATGTCTTTAAAAATGAAGTATACAATGATAAAAATGCATTAATATTTATTACTCTGAAGAAATAATTATCATTGGTTCTAGAATTATGAGAGAGAAATGAACTCCAATAAAGAGTAATTATTTCAAATCACAGTGTTATTGGGGTTAATTTTTTAACTTTCATTTGTCATTCCCTTTCCATAATGACTTTGGGAACTAGGTGCATATGGGAGATGTAAGCAATATCAGTGCTTTGAGAAAATATACCCTTACCTGTCATGTTGGAAATTTCATTTTCTGGGCAGGGATAACAATCAAAACAACAGGCAGCCTTTCCTTCGTTAAAATATTTCCTGAGTCCTGGTCTGCAAGGAATACTACATACAGAGGGTAGCATCTAAAGAAAATAAGATACTTAATAGAGAAAACAGTTTTACATATGTGGTAAATGTTGCAGTGATTCGCAATAGAAAGCCACTGAAGAACTTTTCACTCACATGTACCATATTCTAAAGCAAAATTAGACTTTTTATAGATACAACTTTTATGAACAAATGGGGATTTTTATATTGTGAAACATTTATTAAAGAGTAAGAGAGAGAGAAATAGAGATAGAGGAGAGAGAGAGAGAGAGAGAGAGAGAGAGAGAGAGAGAGAGAGAGAGAGAATGAATGAATGAATGAATCTAGGATAGGGGAATTCAGTAAATGAGGAAACGTTAAAATTTTTATCCTATAGCAAACCAACAGTACATATGATTGTAGGTAATTTTTATTCATGTAAATCATTAAAAATTAAAACCAAATTACCTCCTTGATGTCTGTAGCAAACTCGATCATTTCATTAGATATAAAGAGTTGCTGTCCGCTTGGAAGATGACCAGAAAACACTCCTATTTTCATTTTAAGTCCATATTGTTTTAGAATATCAATGATATAGAAAATATCATACTCTGTATCCAGGTTTCTATTCTGATCCATGTTTACCAGGTCTCCAGCAGGATTTACAAATTGCATGTTCTTCAGAAAAGAGAACACCTAAAACACATTTGTCAATTTACTTTTAACTATGCAGAAACATTGCAACAGAAATTATAACGTTTGGAATATCATTCATATCCATTACCCAGTCCTTAAATACTGGATTATCAGAAGTATCCAGTACTGAACAAATACAATTCATTTTTAAAAAAAAATTTATATTATTTATTTATTTATTTATTTAGTTAGTTAGTTAGTTAGTTAGTTAGTTTTTTTGAGACAGGGTTTCTCTGCGTAACCCTGGCTGTCCTTGAACTCACTCGGTAGACCAGGCTGACTTCGAACTCAGAAATCCACCTGCCTCTGCCTCACAAGTGCTGGGATTAAAAATGTGCGCCACCACCGCCTGGCAAAATTCATTTTTATACGTGTAAAATAGTTTCTCTATGCTTTACAAGTACTGTATTCTTACTAGATTTGGTGCCATAACACATGTTCACATGAATTTTCTTATTTGAGAGTAGTAATATATTATCCATTTTTCTGCTCACAATGTTATTTGCTCATAAGAATGCTAAATACACAATAGTTCAAAATATGGCAAAAGTACTTGAAGTATTTCAGATTTATTCATTATACTTTTTAGAAAAAATTTGATCAAATAAAAAAACAAGCTATTTTCTTGATTTCATTTACTAATTTTATGAGAAAAAATTCTAATGATAAAGTCATGAGATGCATGTATGATTAAAATACCAGACGACATGATATGAGAAAAATTTTGAAATGATGACTTGGGTTCCAATGCTGGTTTTCTCATTAATTATGACAATAACATGTTTTGCCTCTTATGCAGTGGCAGAGTACAAAAAGACATATACTTAGGATAAATTTTATTAATTTACATGGATTTTGTACTAAAATTTCCCTTTATGAGTGCCATCTCTTATGATATATATGTCATTTAGTCTAAGATTCATTACCTTCCAGGAGTTATAGTCCAGTACTTTCCCATCATTCACTGAGTATGTGTCCACATGTTGAAAAATCATTTCATGAAGTGAGTGAGCCACAGCATACACAGAATTGTATAAGTTGTAGCATGTTTCACTCATAGACATTCCAAGCGGTGACACAAAAAACCATCTAAATAGTGTTTTGGTTGGACATTTCTTCAGTCCTTTACAATTAGGAGGTGGCAATGAACACTTAAAGTAAGTCCACCATAGTTTAGCGAAAGACATGTCATTACTGTAATTAGATGGGTGTACTGTCTGCATAAATTGTTTAAAAGCAGACATCTCAGAATGCTGATGTGAAAAAATAAGAGTCCCATGCAAGGAATTAAGCATGAAATCTCCTATTGTTGTGATCATATCAAATTGTGAAACACTGACCCAGAGTCTCTGAATGTCTTTAGATTTCCATATTATGAAGTTAAATTGTACAGGAGATTCTTTATCCCCATAGATGATAACAACTTTTGCTGATGACATTATGATTTGGCGATAGTATTTATGAATCATTTTAAAGTATAATAACCGTTCGTATGAGATAAGAGTGACAAATGCTAAGCAGACAGTGCTTCTTTCCATTCCTGTTCTCAATTCAGAAAGGAATTCAATTCCATGCTCATCATCTGTAATTATCACTCCTACCCAGTTCCATCTGAAGTGAACTACTAGGGACACCATGGCTAGTGATAGAGATGTGTCCTTGGGAGTCATCTGGTAGAGATTAGAAAACTGTTCTTGATCATTTAGGAAATGAAAGTAACCACAGTAAATCTGAAAAATATTGAACATAAGCATCGCTATGAAGAAGATTAAATGCATAGTGCACATTCTACGTTCTACATGTGCTAGAGAACATGGTGGAAGTATGGGAAAGTGTGGATTCTTCATCTTATAATTAAAATAGTATCTAAATTCTTGTGAATTGCTATACAAATAGAGATAATTTAAGTCTTCTGGTAAATCATTTCACACTATGCTCTCTCCCACCAATTTGACATAAAATTATTGTGTTTGTGAAAGGAAGTATCTAACTTTCATGTTTAAACAATCAGAATAGATATAAATGAATTCTCTGCCTTTTAGTTATTCTTCGCACTCAGAAATCCAGACTTTAGTAACGTAATCTTTCATTAAATATAACCCTTGGTGACTTACCTCTGGTGTTCTGGAGAAGTATAGGATTGGTCCAAATTTGTATGATGTCATCCATAGAGGTCCCGTAAGTACAATTAAATACCTTCTCTGATTTTTGCAGTGGTAATTAGGAACAATTTCCTTTCTTTTCAAAGACAAACCTCCTTTCATATGATTCAGCATTAAGTTACATTCAATCTTAACTTGTAGGGAAATGTTGGGTAATATATGAATGTTCCTATTGATTTCTTCAATGGCAAAATAAACAGAGGAAATGAAGAGGATGGTCTTAGGTGTCACCCTAAAAACAGAGCACACCAATCACGGTGTATATAGGTTCTATTTATGGTAATCTTAAATAAAGCTCAATGGGCTTTAAGCATCGAATTCTTGGATTTTTGTGACACATTGATTAGGCTATCCAGTTACTTACTATGTATATATATTAGGGTGTGAGACTGGCAAAATAATTTAACAGTTTTTAAAGTTGTTTTATTAAATTAGATGAATTGAAATATATCACTTCTTTTGAACTCTTATGTTCAATATATACACATGTATTAAGCATGTACAGAGTTTGCTGTTATCTTCTATTGACTTCTTTAACTGTGTGCTGAAATTAGACACCATGCACATTTTCTTTTTCTTTTTTATAAACTTTTAAAATATTAATTTTATATTAACAGAATTCTGTCATTTACTCATACAGTTCTTATGTTTTTTGAACATGGTAAAATATCTGTTTCTTCTATGAAGAAAAAATATTTCCAAGACAACTTTTAATCTTCCAAGGCTTTCATTCTATAATTATAAAATATAACATATGTGGAAATAAATGAGAATTATCTAGTATCTGGAATGATATACTTCTTTACAATATCAGCACTAAAAATATCATGACCCTTCATAAACATATAAAGGATAGGAGGCCATATTTGTTTGTTTCAGTAGTTGCAAAAGTCCAATGAGTTCATTGGTAATGTAATGCTTATACTTTCTTTTTTCATTCCACACAGTTCATCTCTTAACATTTTCTATATGACGTTGTACAAAATTGAGTGATATAAGATTGGTTACAACTGTAATTTTCCCTGTTAGGACTATCACTGGCTATCACATAGCTTGCCTTGGGTTATATTTAGTTCAGATTTATCCAGATATACCACATATTTTAGATGTTTCCTTACAAACTTCAGTTTAGAATTACAAAAAAAAATGTATAGACAAAACAACCCTAAATAATGAAATAACTATTAGGACTGCAACCATTTGTGATCTCACATTTTACTAAACAACTCTATTAATAAAATTTGCCAAAAGGGGGTGGGAGTTGATCAATAGAATGCAACTGAAGATATAGAAATAAACATGCCTCTTTGGATGCAAAATATTTTTTATAACGACATCCAGAATACCACACTAGAATAAAAAAAGAAAGGGTGTCTTCAATAAAGTTACTGCGGAAGAAACCCCAACTATGTTTTGTATCCAGCCTTGGGATAAAAAACTCACTGGTGATGCATTTTCAAGGGAATATTGAATGTCATTTGGATAAAAAAGAGAAGATAAACACAGTGACATTTTGGAAACTCTTTATCATATTTTGCCAAGAATTTTACTTTTTAAGTTTATAATTTTTCTGTATTTATTTTATTCCTTCCACACTTTTCTTTTTATTGTCTACTTGATAGTAAGTATGTATATGTCTACTTTTCTATTTGAATACAACCATGTTGATCGTGCCTTTATTTGGCAAGAACTCCTTTTCTGTTTGTTTAATTTTTTTTGAATATCCTGACAATTTTCTTTTATCATATTATAATACTATTCTTTATATGACAAGTTTTCGTCAGTGAATACAAGGATGTGGGCCCATATTGGAGGTAATTAGAACAGGATTTCACAGAAGTTGAGGGATTAAAATTCAAAATGTGAGTATATTATACTAAAAATATATTTTATATAAATAATAAAGGGAATATAAATTTGATTTATGCTAGCCATTTAGTTGGCCTTGGAAAATAATATGCTTAGTACAACAGCATAGTAATGGATGAAGCATATAATCTCATTTATATAAAAAATACAAATGTACAAGTATGGCACAGAAAGTAGATTTAGGAATAAGGTAGGGATGAGGTTATGAAAAGATAGGATTTGAAGGAAACAGCATTCAAGATTACTAATGAAATTTTCTAGGTATTATGTGATGGATTTACACATCTATATATGTTGCAATCATACTTAAACACACAGATCACTTCTGTAAGGCAAAAGACAATATCAATAGGACAAAACAGTAACCTACAGATTGGGAAAAGATGTTTACCAACCCAACATCTATTGAGTGCTGATATCCAATATATACAAAGACCTTAAGTTAGAATCCAAGCATCCAAATACCCTATGTAAAAAGTGGGGTACAGAGCTAACCAAAAATTTCTCAACTGAGAAATCTGGAATAGCCCAGAAGCACCTAAAGAAATGTTCAACATTCCTAATCATCAGAGATATCCAAATCAAAAAACCTTAAGATTCTACCTCACCAGTCATGACATAGGTATATTAGTAATCCAGTATATTACTACAGAAATTTTACTTGCTTTATCAAATTTGATAGTGTGTTAATAATAATTATAGAAATATCTAAACACTGTTGATAAAATAATACTCAATAGCCATATAGCCATCTTAATTATGTAGACACAATATAGGAAGAGAAAAATACACTCTTGTGAAACACATTTGTTATATAATGTACAAGGCTTTATAAAAACTTAGATACAACAATGCCATTTGTAATGAACATCTGCAATGAAGAAAATAAAAAATTATGATGACTACCTAATAATATTTTGCAGCTTAGAATGTATTCATGAGTCAGTGTCTATATTAATAATTTACATTTCATTGCTAAAAATGGAAATGCAGCCGGGCGGTGGTGACACACACCTGTAATCCCAGCTCTCTGAGAGGCAGAGGCAGGCGGATTTCTGAGTTCAAGGCCAGCCTGGTCTACGGAGTGAGTTTCAGGACAGCCAGGGCTATACATAGAAATCCTGTCTCAAAAAAACCAAATCCGAAAAAAAAGAACAACAAAAAATGTAAATGCAGGCATCTTGGAAAGAACAGGGATTCAAGGCCCATACATAAACTTAGTAAAAGCAACATACAGCCAACCAGTAGCCAACATCCAACTAAATGGACAGAAACTTGAAGCAATCCCACTAAAATCAGGATCTAGACAAGGCTGTCTCCTCTATATCTCTTCAATATAGTGCTTGAAGTACTAGCTGGAGCAATTAGACAACATAAGGAGGTCAAAGGGATACAAATTAGAAAGGAAGAAGTCAAACTATCACTATTTGCAGATAATATAGTATACTTAAGTGACCCAAAAAACTTCACCAGAGAACTCTTACAGCTGATAAAAAACTTCAGCAAAGTGGCTGGTTATAAAATCAACTCAAGCAAATCAGTAGCCTTCCTATACTCAAAGGACAAGCAGCCTGAGAAAGAGGAGTTAAAACCCTTCTCTAGAACTTTCTCATTTTATACCACAAAATATGAAAGCATGCTATTGAAAGTTTCAGGAGATTCAATTTTCAGAATTTTAGCCATGAAATGAATAAAAACGAATTATAAGCACCTTCTCTTTGACATCTAAGCTAAGGATTGCCCACCATGAGTCTAGGTTGTGGGAGCAATAACACATTTATTTTAGAAGATTTCTTATTCAAACTGTTCAACTTCTCCTGAATACTTTCTCATCTACATCAGTTCATTGGGACTACTGCATCATATTCTCAATGCTATATTTTACAAGCAAGTATTTATTATTAATAAATCATTACTTTCCATATCTTATCAACCTAGCATTCTACTGCAATTTCCTATTTCTTCTAAAATTTCTGTGGTTTCAACTACTTTTGGAATTATATATATATATATATAATTTGACCTAGATCTGTTTATCTTTTCAATAAATGTAACTGAAACTCTGGCCAGATATATTGAAGTTTGATGTTCAGGTGCTAGGCATCCAAGGAGATGGAAGAAACATTAGCAAATCTATAAAAGAGCACATTCTCTTACGCTTTATGAAATAAATCAAAACCAGTGTTTTTAGTACTTTTCTCAGGAATATCACATGAAGTCCTAAGATGGAATTTGTCATATTAAGGGAATCTCTCTCAGAATAAGGTCAATAATGTGATTCATTCATTCAGCATCTACCTGGATGTTGATTCAAAAATGACAAAAAGCAAGGTACACCTTATAACCACCATAAGAAGGAAAATGACCAGCTGTAAAACATAAAATAAATTTTAGTCATGTCCTAGAGCAGGACAGCCAGAAGGCACAGAGAATCTTATTTGTCATCCAGCATCATGTTGAATGCTTTATGTGCATTTATGTATAAATGTAAGGTGCACTTACTGCTTGTCTAGATTCCCACTGTAGTAATCATTCTTTACATAACCATGCTTTGTAGAAATGAAAAAGAAACAATCAGCCTCTTTATCTCCTAGATAATTTTCATTGTCCTTTATTCTCCAAAAGCACATGGGGTCTCTCAATTGGCAAAAAAGAATGGAAAGCTTCAAAACCAAGATGAAAACAATGACAGACAGCATGCTTGCCATGTCACCAAGATAGGTGCCTGAGCAAAATGCAGTATGAAGTATCAGAGGGCAGAACCTCACGTATCAAATTTTTATGAACACATCCAGGTGTCATTTTTATTAGTGTAGTTTCTATAAAAGAACACATATACTTCTCACAGAATTTACATTTCAGTTCACTGTTTGACTCTGGGGGATTCTGAAGCACATTCTGGCCTGGGGCTCTGCATCTGAGATCCTGTGTCCAGGTGAAAATAGGGGTAATAATTTTTGTCATGATTATGCTTCTCTGTATCCCTTGTGATTACATTCATGTAAACAGACATGAGGTTTCAGATTTGATTCCATTTGGGAATATTTTCTCATAAGCCTAGTTCATCAATCTAGTTTTCTGAAATCAAGTCTAATATTTGACATTGATTACATAGGTTATTTCAATGAGTTTTGCAAGGAATTATGTCAAAGAATCCAAATGAACCCAATTGATCTTAGTAATAAAAAATAATAAAAGTAAGCAACAGCATTATACATTATATGTCTCCAACACTTGCAGACATTAATTTTATATGGTTGCTTTCTGTCTGATTCATGTGTCTTGAATCTATAATTATGATTGAATCATATTAGATCATGACAATGTAAGAATACATAATTTAAAATTAATTTTATTTAACAAATGCTGATTACATGGGAAATCCAAGGCAAGCATTTTTTTTTAATTTCATGGTTCATTAAAGGGCACGTGAAATGACAAGCAGAGAGTGTGCAGAGTGTACTATGCACTGTATTAAGTGTCCTCAAGTGTATTAACCTTAGTTGTGAGTTTTAATAAGAAATACTGTCTTTTAAATGCAAACGTGATTTCCATACAAATGCATTAGGACAATGCATAGATGTCTTGGATTATTTTCAGTTTGACTTAAAATTTAAAGTCAGTTATAACCATTCTTTATTACTTATGATATGTGGTGATTTCCTTTATGGGAAGTTTTCTGGTGGATATAGATAGATATTACAAAGCACAAATTATATCTCCCAAGAAAAATCCTCAAAGTTCATCCTATAAGGCAAAACCTAACTTCATTGTAGGTGGCATGGCATGTAATCAGTGATCATGCTTACAATTAATATCATTTGTATGAATGCATTTTGAAAAATATATATTTGTCATCTTTCATATGCTTTAGGAGTATTTTATAGTTATTGAATTATAGTGCATGGACAGGTATGTCATATGAAGAATATGTTTTATATTCTTCATTTTAGTTCTCTTATAGTCTTTAGTTTTACAAGTCATTTTGATCATAATCACACCATTCTCTAATTCTTTTATTCCTACATTCACTATCCATCCAGCTGTATGTTATTTATTCTTTTAAGCCTTTCAAGATTACTTTTTGCTGCCAAAATAATTTTGGAACAATGGATTTTCCAGTGGATTATAGTCTACTTCTCATGATCTGTGCTCTTATTAAAAATAAAGTTTTATTTTTCATTTTTCATGAGATAAAAATCTTCATTCTCTAATAATGATGTGGGAATTGTGTGTCCATTTCTCATCTTCTTATTAGGATGCAACCTCTCTTCGTCTTGCAAGGTGTTATGTTTGCTACCTCAGTCCCTGGGAGTCAGAGCCTGCTCTGCTGTGTTCAGAGCACTATGTTTCCTTCTAGTCATCTACCATTTCTGGCTGTTCAAATTAATGAAATAAATCCTTGTGCACTGAGGAACCTGTATTAAATATTGTCCCTTCAGTGTCACATATGTTGTTTGAAGTTTCTAATTATCTCTCCTTTGTCCCATGCATTTATGTGTTAATAATCATATAAAAATCTAATAATTACATAGAAAACGTTTCAAGATATGTGTTGAGAGCTCATTTGCATGATGCATATATTTTAAGAAAATTGAATATATTTAAATGTATACTGACTTAGTTGCATAATAGCTTTTGGGTTTTCTTCTACTGCCTATGCCTTTTCTAGCCTGAACCTTACTTGAATGAAGAATGAAATTCAAATATTCATTGCACATATGTATTCTCAATAATGTTCTTCTTGCCTTTAATTGTCTTCATTCTGTATAAAAAACCACCATAACTGTATCCATTCTGTGTGTTCATATATATTAGCACGTGTATGCTGAAATCAGTCATTCATATGTAATGTTTGCTTCAATTATACCCCACTATCCATTCAATGAAACTGCTTCCACAAGTGAAGTCCTCAATATTAAAAGATAAGCATCTCCATAACTGAATCATTTTCTGAGGATGTAACACTTTCGATTTTTGTTTAAGAAGCAACCTTTAATTGCAGAGGTTATATTCATACAAATAGTAATGGAATAATTTTTTGTTAGTAGATATGCTGAGGCATTTTAAATTTAAGACAAGGCCTGTAAGCATGCTGTGCTCAGAGAATGAATAAGATCACTATGATGGATCTAAAATAAACTCAATATATACTCGCTGTCACCTCTTTAAACAAATAAAGCCTCATTAATTTAGAGTTCTGAATATTTTTATGTAAGCTTAGGCCAACTCTATTATGACTACTCATGTACCTTATATAGATTTAAAATCCAAGAAAAATCTAGTGTAAAATTATTCTTTGTTAGTAGAGATATGCTGAGGCATTTTAAAATTAAAACAAGGCTTGTAAGCATGCTGTGCTCAGAGAATGAATAAGAGTATCACTATGATGGATCTTACTATGAGGAAATGTTTCATCCTATAAAGTACTTGCACACAAGCACACATATTTACAATTTTAGATACTATATAAATTAGGTAGAAGTAGAACTTCCTTTTTAGTTATAGTTAAAAATACACATACTCAAAATCAGTCAATGAGAAAAAAATAAAATACTCAAACCAGCCTCCTAAATCTCATTCAAACTACTACAAAAGTCTCAGTGATCATCATGATATAGGCATGAGATATTATATAAGAACAAATATTGTAGATGACTGCACTGAATATGGACTGTTTCAACTATGAAATCAAAGCTGTGTGACAGCTACACACAGGACCTATTCCATATAGAGCCATACAAAAATAGCTTTTAAGTTGATTAAGACACAAAGCCACCCATGATTATGAATCTTCTTGTAGTAACTACTGGACGAAGAGTCAGTTTTCTTAACTATATTTCCTTAACTATATTTCTTAACTATAACTCAATTTTACTGGAAAAATTATGTAGAGCAACATCAACACAACCTGACTATTTAAAAGAAATGATGACAGAAGATCTGTGGACATGTAAAGATGGCATAAATTGAAGGAGCTGGAGAATATTTGAATATGGCAAAAATTAATGTTTGGATTATCAAGATTTAAAATATATGTTGTAATAATTCTTTTTTTTTAATTTATTGATGTATTTATTTACATTACAAAACAATTTAATTCTTTCCCATTCCCTTTCCTTCTGACAATTACTTCTCCACATATTACTATGCTGCCTTTCATATTAATGGCATCATTTAAAAATCCTTTTAGATATTTTTATATAAATATATTCCTAAATATACCAATGCAATTTGCTCAATCCAGATATGGTATATATAGTACATATGGTTGTAGAGTTATCCATTTGATGTTAGATAAAATACCAAGAGACAAAATCTCAAAACTAACCACATGATCCTCTCATTATTACAGTCTTTCTCATCCCTCTTCTAAAAAGGTATTGCGTGTACAATAGTACATGCAAAAACTTTTCTTCTCATAAAATAGAAAAAAGTTGCAATTTGGAAACTCAAAGTATCTGTAGTATAGTGAAGAGTCACTGAGAAAGTCACTGAACATTGGCCTCTTTTCTCTACACTTATATGTAGATGTGTGAACAGGCACAAATACATAAAATATACATGCAAATACAAGTCTATTTTATTACATATAACAATGACTATTCCAGCTTGTCCTTCATCCATTTCCTTGAAAAAACTTTTTCCAGCCCTTTACTCTGAACTGTCTGTCTTTATTATCCTGTTTACATATCCATTTTTTAGTTTGTGTCCTTTTTATTAGAGAATTAAGTCCATTAATGTTGAGATATTAATGAACAGTGTTTGACATGTATGTGTATTTGTTTGCAGCTCGCTTAATTCTGCTGGTATGAGATTATCTTGTGTGTTTTCTTGCATGATTTTGGATGTTGTTATCCTCCTATAGTTGGAGTATTTATTGAATATATTCTTCATTTAAATTTCAAATATTTTACCCTTTCCTGCTTTCCCTCCTCTCAGAAAACCCTCAACAAACCCTCCCACACCCTGCCTCCTAGAAAATGCCCCTCGACACATCCCACCCCACCTACACACCCCCGTCAAGTTCCCCACACTTGGACATCTATCACACCTTCATAGAAACAAGGACCTCTCCTCCCACTGATGCCCAAAAACTAATTCTTCTGCCTCATTCCGTACTTTCTTCAGTTTACCCCTTGGTTGATGGCCTAGTCTCTGGGAGTCCTAGGGTGTCTGGTTGGCTGCATCATCTTTCTTCCCCTGGGGCTGCAAAACCTTTCAGCTCCTCCAATCCTCCCTCCAAGTACTCCATTGTGGACCCTCCACTCAGTCAAATGGTTAGCGGCTAGGATATGCCTCTATATCTGTAAAACTCTGGCAGGGTCCCTCTGTAAACAACCATAACAGGCTCCTTTTGGCACACACTTCTCATCCATAATAGTGACAGGGTTTGGTAACTGCTTATCAGATGAATCCTCAGGTATGACAGTCTCTGGGCAGCCACCTTTCAGTCTCTGCTCCACATTTTTTCTCCATAACTGCTCCTGTTAGTAGTTCCTTTTCTCAGAAAAAACAAAACACTCCAATATTGGTCTTCCTTCTTCTTGAGATTCCTGGGGTCTATGAAAATTAATTTGTTTATTTTGAGCTTATATCCACTTATCAGTGAGTCCATAACATGTGTGTCCTTTTGTGATTGTGTTACTTCACTCAGGATGACACTTTCTAGTTCGATTCATTTGTCTAAAAATTTCATGTGTTCAGTGATTAAAATAGTTGAATCGTGCTGCATTGTGTAGATATACTACATTTTCTGAAACCATTCATCTGTTGAAGGACATCTGGATTCTTTCCAGATTCTGGCTATTATAAATAAGGCTGCTATGAACACAGTAGAGAATGGCTTTATTACATGTTCGAATATCTTCTGGGTATATACCCAGAAGGAATGGTATAGATTGATTCTCATGTAGTATTTTGTCTAATTTTCTGAGGACTGCAAAACTGATATCCAGAGTGGTTTTACCAGCTCACAATCCTGCCAGCAATGGAGAAGTGTTCCTCTTTCTCCACATCCTCACCAGAAGCTCTTTCTTGAGTTTCTCAGTGGTGCGAGGTGGAATCTTAGGGAGGTTTTGGTTTGCATTTCCCTGATAACTAAGGATGCTGAACATTTATTTAGGTTCTTCACAGCCAGTTGAATTTGCATTACCTCGGTGGAATATTCTCTGTTTAACTCTGTACCCCATTTTTAATAGGGTTATTTTACTCTCAGGAGTCTAACTTCTTGAATTCTTTGTATACATTTTATATTAGCCATCTATCAGATGTAGGATTAGTAAAGATCTTTTCCCAATCTGTTGGTTGTCATTTTGTCCAATTGACGTGTTCTTTGCCTTACAGAATCATTGCAGTTTTATGAGATCCCATTTGTCAATTCTTGTTCTTAGAGCATAAGCTGTTAGTGTTTCATTTAGGAAAATTTCCCATGTGTCCATGTGTTCAAGGCTCTTCCCCACTTTCTCTTCTATACACTTCAGTGAATCTGGTTTTATGTGAAAGTCCTTGATCCACTTGGACTTGAGATTTGTACAAGGACATAAAAATTGGTTAATTTGCATTTTTCTACATGGTGATCTCCAGTTGATCCAGCACCATTTGTTAAAAATGCTGCCTTTTTTCCACTGGATGTTTTTAGCTCCTTTGTCAAATATCAAGTTACTGTAGGTGTGTGGACTCATTTCTGGGTTTTCAATTCTATTCCACTGATCTTCCTGCCTGTCTCTGTACCAATACTAAACAGTTTTAATTACTATTGCTCTGTAGTAGAGCTTAAGGTCAGGGATGGTAATTCTTTCAGTAAATCATTTGTTTTGGAGAATAGTTGTGGCTATCCTGGGATTTTGTTACTCCAAGTACATTTGCAGATTGCTCTTTCTAGCTTTATGAACAATTGATTTGGAAATTTGATGGGGTTTGCATTGAATCTGTAGGTTGCTTTGTGAAAGATGGACATTTTTAATATATTAATCGTGCCATCCCATGAGCATGTGAGATCTTTCCATCTTCTGAGTTCTTCTATTTCTTCTTCATTTGCTAGAAGTTCTTGTCAAACAGATCATTTCATTGCCTGGTTAGAGTGATACCAATGTATGTAATATTATTTGTGACTATTGTGAAGAGTGTCATTTCCCTAATTTCTTTCTCAGGTTTTTTATCCATTGAGTAGAGTGAGGCTATAATTTTTATGAGTTAATTTTATATTCAGCCATTTTGCTTTAGTTGTTTATCAGCTTTAGGAGTTCTCTGGTGGATTTTTTGGGGGTAATTTAAGTATACTATCTTATCATCTGCAAATAGTGATATTTTGACTTCTTCCTTTCCAATTTGTATACCTTTGACCTCCTTTTGTTGCCTAATTGCTCTGGCTAGGACTTCAAGTACTAGATTGAATACATAGGGATTGAGTCGGCAGTCTTGTCTGTTCCCTGATTTTAGTGGGATTGCTTCAAGTTTCTGTACATTTACTTTTATGTTGGCTACTGGTTTGCTGTATTTTGCTTTCATTATGTTTAGTTATGTGACTTGAATTCCAAATATCTACAAGATTTATATCGTGAAATGATGCTTAATTTTGTTGAAAGCCTTTTCAGCATCTAATGAAATGACCATATGGTTTATTTCTTTTTGTGTTTGTTTATGTAGTGGATTACATTGATCAATGTGCATATATTGAACCATCCCCACATCCTTGGGGCTGTGGAGATGGTTCATCCTAGTTGAATGTCGAAAATGATTATTTTAATGCATTCATGGATTTGGCTGGTCAGAATTTTATTGGTTATTTGTGCATTAATTTTCATAAGAGAAATTGGCCTGAATTTCTCTTTCCTTGTTTGGTCTTTGTTTGGTTGAGGTGCTTCTCTAGGATATATCAGGCAGTAGTGTCGTCACTGTGGCAGACCCTGCAAGATTTTGCCCAGCAGAGAGGATAGACAGCAGAATGGTGAAATTGGTTGAAGGGGAGTGGCATTCAAGAGGGGAGGGCGTTTTGGTAGTTTCTGGCTAGTGAGTCCTGCTGGACCCCCAGCAACAGCTCTGGGACTCCAGTGGTGGGAGGGGGTTCCTACCAAATGCCCTGAGTAGAGTGGGATCTCTGGGATGAATTGGGAGGTGGTATCTTCACAGTGGCAGGCATGGCAAGGGTCTGCCTCAGCAGACAGAACAGGCAAGAAAGAATGGTTAGAGTTTTTATTTTAGGATTATGTGTGGGGCTTGATTTGTTGACAGATATTGTTTGATTTTGGATCTGTCTTGAAATGTCTGGTTTTCTCCATCTCTGGTGATTGAGAGTTTTTATGAGGTTAGTAGCCTAAGTTAGCATCTGTGATTATTTTTTCAAAGATTCAAGAAATCTGAACAAGTCCTTTTAGCTTGTAGATTCTTTGCTCAAAAATCATGTGAAATTTTGACAGGTCTGCCTTTTTTTATTGCCTGGCCATTTTTCAAGGCTTATCACATTATTTATTATTTTATTCATTTGCATTTTATTTTGAAATAACTTTATTAATTATTTTATGCACTCCATATGTTATTCCCCCCTGCAAACCCCTGTCTACCCTCTGACTGTTCCACAGCCCATATGTCCTCTGTTCCCCATGTCTTCACATGGTTATCTCTACTCCTACTCTCCTGATATCTGGATTCCCTAGGGCCTCCAGTCCCTTGAGGGTTAGGTGCATTATCTCTGAATGAACACAGACCTGGCAGTCCTCTGTTGTATGTGTGGTAGGGGCCACATATCAGCTGGTGAATCCTGCCTGTTTGGTGGTCCAATGTTTGCGAAATCCTGGGAGTCCTGATTAGTTGATATTGCTGGTCCTCCTACAGCGTCACCGTCAGCTCCATTCAGTTTTCCCTAATTCAACAGTGGGGGTCAGCTGATATTCTCTTCCTGGTTACCCCTCCACAACCCCTCTCCTACCTCCACTTTGGCTACATGAGGGTGCTTTTCCATTCACCACGACCTCTCTCTTTCAACATCCTCCTATGCTGAGGCATCTAGCCTCCACAGGACAAAGGGCCTCCCTTCTCATTAATGTCACCTAAGGCTGTCTTCTGCTACATATGTACCTGGAAAGAAGGCTCAGTCTATGTATATTCCTTGGTTGGTGGATTAGTCCCTGGAAGCTCTGGGTTGTTCAGTTGGTTTATTTTATTCTTCCTATCATGCTACAATTCCATTCATCTCCTGCAGTCTGTCCCCTAGCTCTTCCATTGTAGTTCCAAGGCTCAGTCTGAGGTTTGGCTATGAGGATCAGCATCTCTATAGGCCAGGTGCTTGTAGAACATCTAAGGGAACATCCATACAAGGCTCCTGTCAACAAGCACTTCTTGGGGTCAACAATAGTGTGGATGATTGGTGTATAAGGTTAGTTTGGCACAGTCACTGGATGGCCATTTCTTCTGTCTATTCTATTTTTGACCCTTAATATGCATTGTTTTGTTCTAAATTTGGTTATTTTATTTATATAATTTCAAATATTATTTCCTTCATAATTTCCCTTCCAATCCCTACCCTTTCCCCTCTACCTCTATGAGAATATTCCCGTAACTACTGACCTACTTCTGCCTGACCACCATAGTATTTCCATATTCTGGTGCATAGAGCTTGAATAGGACAAAGAGCCTCCTCTCCCATTGATGCCAGATAAGGTTATTCTCTGCTACATTTGTGGCAGGAGTCATGTGTTCCCCATGTGTAAACTTTGGATGCTGTTTTAGACTCTGGGAGCTTTGGGGGAAATCTGGATGGTCCATATTTGTGTTCTTCCTATGGGGTTGCAAACCTTCAACTCCTTCAGTCCTTGTCCTAACTTCTTCATTGGGATCCCGAGACTCAGTCTGATGTTTGGGTATGTGCATATCCATCTATATTGGCCAGACTCTAGCAGAACCTACAGAACACCAAATAGATGGAAACAGAACATAAATTACTTCTGTCACATAATAAGTATAACACACAATGCACTTAACAAAGAAAGAATATTGAAAGCAGTAATAGAATATTATCAAGTGACATATAAAGGTAACCCCATTAGAATTACATGAGACTTCCCAAGAGAGATGCTAAAAGCCAGAGGATCTTGTGAAGATGTCACACAGACCCTAAGAAATAAAAAATGCCACCCAAGCTACTATATCCAGCAAAATTCTCAATTATCACACAGAGAGAAACCAAGATATTCCATGACAAAACCAAATTAAACCAAGATGTTTTTCCCAATCCAACTCTTTGCAGCATAATAAAAGGACAAAACTAACAAAAGAAGGAAACTACACCTAAGAAAAAGCAAGGAGTTAATGTTTTCACAACAAACCCAAAAGAAGAGAACAACACAAACATAATTTCTACTGTAACAACAAAAATGACACGAAGCAAATATCATTAGTCTTTAATATTTCTCAACATCAAGGGAATGCCATTACATTCTTTTCTCAACATCACGTAAATAAAGTTACATATACCTAGAATTTGGGGACATGATGAATTTGGTCAAAATGTGTTGTAAGAAAAATGTTTAGACTCTTGAACATATTACCTAAATCTGCAATTTTAAAAGAGGATATATTTAGCTAGAATTAAAATGTTTAAATATACTATGAAATAGATCATGAATTGGATGAATGGAACAATAATTATAGCAAAAATTGGTTAATGTAATTGATGGTATAAAATAGAATTAACACAAACCTCCATTAGACATGCCACATGCAGACTTTATCAAATTAAAGTTTAATTATATAGCATGTATTTCAACAGCCCTCATATCCAAGCTACAATATTATGAGAGAAAAAAATTCATAGTATTGTTACTTTTCTTTATTTTACCAATTAAATTTCAGGTTTTAATCAATACCTGAAGTCCAAAAGGAAACTCTTATGTACATCCAGAGGTATTTTGATCAGGTAGTACATCAAAGAGTTGGGATCTGTAAAATCTTTGTTAATTGAAACTAAGTATTCTGGCAGAGAAAAAAATCTTGGTTGAAAACATAAGAAACTACAGAGGCTCTCTTCATCAACTGAATAAACCTAATGAAAGAGAGAATCACAGACATTGAAGATACAATCAAAGAAGTGGATAAACGCATCAAAGAAGCAATTAAATTTAAAAAATTCTAATTTAAAATATCTAGAAAATCTGGGAAGTTATGAAAGAACAAACTGAAGTATAGTAGGACTATAGGAAGGAGAAGAATCCAAGTTCAATGGTCAAGAAAATATTCTCAACAGTACCATAGAAGAAAAACATCCTTACCTAAAGCAAAAGATACTCCCATGCCACCTAACAATTAAAACTAAACATAGAGAACAAAGAAAGAATATTAAAACCTGATGTGTATTAAAGCATGTAACATTTAAATACAAATTCATATTACATATGACTTCTCTGTGAATATATATATATATATATATATATATATATATATATATATGCATAATAAGTAACTTCATATGGTGGTTGTTTTTCTTTATCCAATGACAATACATGATCAAAATTATTTTTTAATTTTTTTGAGCAATGCCTGGGTAGTATCTATTAATCCTCTAAGATAATCTGGATACCTGCGATCTAAAAATCTCAAGATACTTGCATTATATTTTTGGTCTGGGTGTGTTCAGATGTGTTTCCATTACATCTCAGTGCATCCCTTGGTGATGACTCCAAACTCCATCACACATCACCTTCTCTCTTTTCCCTGGCTTGAGAAGTTCCACCCTATTATTTTTTTCTGTCCTGCCAGTGTAGGACCAGCTTTTTTTTTAATAAGGCAGAGAATAAATGGTAAGGAATATTCATACAAATTTGAGACAAGAGATTCTTGATTTAAGCATTACTTTGCTATGTCTCAATTGAAACAAGATGTAGAGGCAGAGAAATCAACATTTGAATAATACAAGGATAACTCTTACACAGCATATAAGAACATTATTCCCATACTTTCCCCTTTTCCACTTGAGAAAGTTTCTTTTACTACTAATAATAATTTATATATAAAAATAAAAATAAAAATCATGAATACTATAAGATGAGATTTATATAATAATATGTTGACCATAAATATATCGCAATTATTTTGTCTATGTTATCTTAAAAAAACTTAGACTTTGGTTTCCAAATAATTTTCTATTATAATTTGTATTAACATTAAAAGTTTCTTAGAGTTAAATACATCATCTAGACATAGAAAAGTCTTAAATCTGAAATAGCGTAAAGATTGTGAGATTATAAGTACCTAGTTTTGAACCCTATTAGACACCTGAAAAGGCATAAATATAATTTGAACATGGAAGAAGCTACCAAGTTTTTGAAATGGCAGATATACTTGGTTTTCAGAAAAAATCACAGTGAAATATATCTATAATGTTAGAATATCTATCTTCAACTCTCTGGCCCAGTATATCAGAAAGATATATTGTGAAGCGTAATTATTTTTTTTTAATTTTTATTTGATATATTTTTATTTACATTTCAAATGATTTCCCCTTTTCTAGTTCCCCACTCCCTGAAAGTCCCCTAAACCCTCTTCCCTCCCCTTGTTCACCCATCCACCCCTTCTCACTTCCTTGTTCTTGTATCTCCTTACACTGCTGCACTGAGCCTTTCCAGAACCAGGGGCTACTCTTCCGTTCCTCTTGGACTTCATTTGATATGTGGATTACGTTTTGGGTATTCCAAGTTTCTAGGTTAATATCCACTTATCAGAGAGTACATACCATGATTGATCTTTTGAGACTAGGTTACCTCACTTAGTATGATGCTCTCCAATTCCATCCATTTGTCTAAGAATTTCATGAATTCATTGTTTCTAATGGTTGAATAGTTCTCCATTGAGTATATATAACACATTTTTTGTATCCATTCCTCCATTGATGGACACCTGGGCTTTTTTCCAGCTTATAGCTATTATAAATAGGGCTGCTTTGAACTTAGTGGAGCATGTGTCCTTATTACATGTGGGGGAAATCCTCTGGTTATATGTCCAGGAGTGGTATAGCAGCATTTTCCAGAAGTGATGTGCCCAGTTTTTTGATGAACCGCCAGGCTGATTTCCAGAGTGGTAGTACCAATTTGCAACCCCATCAGCAGTGGAGGAGTGTTCTTCTTTCTTCACATCCTCACCAACACCTCCAGTCTCCTGAGTTTTTAATCTTAGCCATTCTGACTGGTGTAAGGTGAAATCTCAGGGTTGTTTTGATTTGCATTTCCCTAATGACTAATGATGGTGAGCATTTTTTAAGATGTTTCTCAGCCATCTGAAGTTCTTCAGGTGAAAATTTTTTGTTTATCTATGTACCCCCATTTTTAATAGGGTTATTTGGTTTTCTGGGGTCTAACTTCTTGAATTTTTTGTATATATTGGATATTAGCCCTTTGTCGGATGTCGAGTTGGTGAAGATCTTTTCCCAATTTGTTGGTTGATGATTTGTTCATTTGATGGTGTCCTTTGCCTTACAGAATCTTTGTAATTTTATGAGGTCCCATTTGCCAATTCTTGATCTTAGAGCATAAGCTATTCATGTTCTATTCAGGAACTGTCCTCCTGTACCAATGTCCTCAAGGGTCTTCCCCAATTTCTTTTCTATTAGCTTCAATGTTTCTGGCTTTATGTGCAGGTCCTTGATCCATTTGGAGTTGAGCTTAGTACAAGGAGATTAGGATGGATCATTTCGCATTCTTCTACATGCTGACCTCCAGTTGAACCAACACCATTTGTTGAAAACGCTATCTTTTTTCCACTGGATATTTTCAGCCCCTTTGCCAAAGATCAAGTGGCATAGGTGTGTGGGTTCATTTCTGGATCTTCAATCCTATTCCACTGATCCACCTGCCTGTCACTGTACAAATACCATGCAATTTTTTAACACTATTGCTCTGTAATATTGCTTGAAGTCAGGGATACTGATTCCCCCAGAATTTCTTTTGTTGTTGAGAATAGTTGTAGCTATCCTTGGTTTTTTGTTATTCCAGATTAATTTGAGAATTGTTCTTTCTAACTCTATGAAGAACAGAGTTGGGATTTTGATGGGTATTGTGTTGAATCTATATGTTGCTTTTGGCAAGATGGCCATTTTAACTATGTTAGTCCTGCCAATCCACAAGCATGGCAAATTTATCCTGTGTGCTATCCATACCAAACATGTAACAATTATGCTAAAAGATAATGAAATATCATGCCTCATGCAGGGAGAATGTGCTAAAGAGTGCACTATGAGAGGAAACATTTCATTCTCGAGGAAACTTTCTTCCTTTTCTTCCTGTTATTAGTAGTTCTGAATGTTAAATATTTTTCCATGGGGTCAAAGCTACCTAAGTATATGAATGCTAGTGGAAACATAGGGGACAGAATCAGGTATTGGCAGTTTTTCCACTTTCATTTGTGTGTGAATTTTTAATATAAATGCAAGATGTAAAGCATTAATAAAAGCAAAATGCTTCAGTGAACAAATTTTAACAGCTCACCTTTATAACAATTATAAATAAAACTTACTTGGAGTTCCTTAAAAATAAATTTTTAATTAATGGCAAATAATTGGTGTTTGAAGCATTTTTATCATACAATAGTTTCCATCCAGTCACTATACTTTTCTGAGTTGTCTTACATCAAAGTCCATGTTTTTAATGTTGTCTGTCTTCTGTGCTGTACATTTGCAATTAAAAGACATTAAACTATAAAAAGTGAATTTCAGGTACTTCCCGGAATAAAACTGTCACATTGTTGAAAAAATCATTTAATAATGAAATAAATTTATTTGCCTTATCCTGTGGATTTGTGCAGACTTGCCCTATGGTCTCATCCTGAGACAGGATATTCTTGCCAAAATATTTATGATACAATGTTCAGATTTAAATTCCATATAAGTGCAGAGAAGGTAGCATTTTAATAACATAAGGAAAATTTTTACACTGTGCATGAAATCATTATGACTTCATTTCTCAAAGGAGTTTTAAAGTCCAAGAGACTTTAATTGATGTAATACAGATTCTACATGAACAAAGATACAAGCTACTATTATAATATCCAGGAAAAATTTCAATAACACTTGACTCATCCATACCATTGGAAGTGGTGAGAGTTATGAAACCAGCACAGTTGCATGACACAATTCTAGCATGTCTGAGCAGATTGAGATAATTGCTGTTCTTCCATCTCTAATATTGTTTTTGGTTCATTCCTGATGTATTCTTGGTAACTTTCTGCATTATTGTTTACTTATTGTCTTTTCCCAAGGGGGAATAATAAGCCTATATACTTTTTGGAAAATCCTAAATAATCTTTATATAGCCAATGATGGAAATTTTCCTCACTAGATATCATCAAGCACAAAGAAGCACAGAGAATTCCATTAATACCAGAATGTTAGTAAACTATCTGTCTATGAGAAAATGCCAAGAGAAGAATTGGTGTAGGGTAAACAGAGAAAAGTGACAAAACTCTGACAGGTCAGGGGTATAGGTGACAAAATTAAGGTTTCTTTTTATTTTTGCTCATAGATCTCTGAAATGTAGTTTTAAAATGGGGTGTCATACAGGGTAAATCTCTGTGGTTAGGAAACTCATTAAATAAGATAGATTGAGTAATATACACCATTTTCCTCTTTCATACCATAGATCATGAAACATATAGTAAAATAAGCTAGGTACTACTATTGGATATTGATAAAAGGACTTGTTTGCATGATTTCTGTTTATCCGGTGTACTTTAAACCTGCAGACATTGCCAGTATAAAAGTAGGCTGTCAAATATTGAGTGTGTTTTCTTTGGATGAGATATTCTTTAGACTCTTAAATTGGAGGTATTGGAATAATAGTGAGAATAAAATCTGTTTCTTATGTATTTCCCCATTATACTCAACTTATAATCCTGGGCTATACTTCTGGTTTCTGTCTTTGGCTCTGGACCATCCTCTGCCACAGAGCACCATATCCAGGTGGGCCAGGTAGATAGCTGACCACCCAGGTGTGCAGAGAGGCTAGTCAGCATAGGTAGGACATCCCCTGCCTCTCAGAGGATTACATCTGGAAACCTCAGGCAGGATACTTCTGATTTCTGTCTGTGGTATGGGACCATCTTCTGCCAGGTCATGCCATATCCACATGGCACAGGGAGGTAGGTAACCACCCAGGAGTGCAGAGAGACCAGACAGCACAGGTATGACCACCCCAGATGCTCAGAAGAAACAACCTGAAACCCTGAGGTCATAATTGTCTAAAAGCAGACTGGGACAGGAGTCTTCAGATTTCCTTCCCAGGGATGATTCAGGCCAACAGACATACATACCTATATACGACCAAAAAATAACTTGTCTCACATGAGTACCTAAATACCTGTGTACACAGAAAGTTCATGTATCCCAAGAGCATGGATACAGAGTCTTGAAGGAAAAATAAGCCACAGTCAGAGACAACAACACCAGCTAAATCAGAGATACCCAAATGGCAAAAGGCAAACTCGAGAACATTACCAACAGAAAGGAAGGCATCATGGCAACATCTGAACAAAGTTCTCCCACAAAAACATGTCCTGGATACCCAAATACACCATAAAAGCCAGATCTGGATTTAAAATCATATTTCATGATGCCGATAGAGGACTTCAATCAATCAATCAATCAATCAATCAATCAATAAATAAATAAATAAGGAAATGTTAAATTTTATTCCACAAGAAAGCAAAAGTAGACAAGATTATATGTAGTTTTGTTTCAAGTAAAGCACTAAAATTAAAACTACATTACCTACTTGAATCTGTAGCCCACTCTATCATTTCTTCAGTCATAAACAATCATTGACAGTTTGGAAAATTACCAGAAATTCCTCCTATTTTCATTTTAAATCCATAGTGGCTTAGGAAATCCATGATATTGAAAAATCATACTCAATATTCAGTTTTTTATTCTGTTTCAGGTTTATTACAAATTTTATGGTATTCAGAAAAGACAACATCTAAAACACATTTGTCATTTTAGTTTCAGCTATGCATACATATTACTACAGAAGTTAAAATGTTTGGACTGTTCCTCATATCCATTACCTACTCCTAACACCCACTTTTATCAGAAGTATTTAGTGTGGAAAAAGTTAAATATATTCCAAATACATTGAAAATTACACTATGCTTTAAAAATAGAATTTTCTCACTGTATTTCATACCATGATACACACACACAAGAATTCTATGTTTTGAGGGTGATGATAAAATTATTCAGTTCTTTTGCCAAGAGTGTTATTTGATCATAAGGTAGTGAAAATAATTCTCAATTGTTCAGAATATGGGAAAAGGACTTAAAATTATTTGAGGTCTATTAATTACAATAATTGTAAACTTTGTTAAATAAAAGAAATATTCTTAATTACATGAGAAAAATTTAAAGTCATGAGATTCTAGAATGATTGACATATTGGATGGAATTTCATGACTTATTGTGAAATCCTGTCTTGATGCCATTGTTGGCTGTAACAAAATCTTAATCTTAATCTTATAAGCCTCATATACAATGGTAGAGTATAGAAATACATGCATTTAAGATGAAGGTTACTTACAGGATTTTGACTTTATAATACCCATTATGATTGCCATTTTTATCAAACACACACACACACACACACACACACACACACACACACACACATATATATATATGTCATTCAGTGTAAGAATTATTACCATCTAGGAGTTAAACTCCAGTAAGTTTCCATCATATTCTGAGCCTGTGTCTACTTATTGCTGAAGCATCTCTAGAAGTGAGTGAGTCACAGCATACACAGAATTGTATAAGAATTGTAACATGTTTCACTCATAGACATTCCAAAGGGTGGCACATAAAATATTTAAATATGGTTTTGGTTGGACAGTTCTTCAGTGTTGTACAATTAGTTGGTGGCAAAGAACACTGAACATAAGTCCATCAGAGTTTAGCAAAAGAAATGTCATTACTGTAGATATAAGGGTGCACTGTTTGTATAAATTGTTTAAAAGTAGAAATCTTTTAATAATAGACTGCTGATGTCAAAAAATAAGATTCCCATGCAAGGACTTAAGCATGAAATCTCCTATCATTGTGATTATATCACATTGTTATTTGTTCATATCAAAAAGTGATGCACACTTACCTAGAGTCTCTGAATGTTTTTAGATTTCCATAGCATGAAGCTCAATTGTAAAGGAGATTCTTTATTCCCATAGACAATCACAACTTTTGCTGATGACATTATGATTTGGTGATAATATTTGTGAATCATTTTAATGTATAACATCTTATCATATGTGATAATAGTGACAAATTCTAAGTAGACAGTTTTCTTTCCATTCCTGTTCTCAATTCAGAAAGGAATTTAATTCCATGGCCATCATATGTAATGATCATTCCTACTCAGTTTCTTCTGAAGTGAATGGCTATTGGCACAATACCTAGTGGAAGAGATGTATCTTTGGGAGTCATCTGGTAGAGATGAGGAAACTGTTCCTGTTCACTTAGATGGAGATGAAAATAACCTCAGTAAAGCTGAAAGACCTTAAACATAAGCATCACTATATAGAAATTGAATGCACAGAGCTCAGTCTAAGATATACATGTGCTAGAACTCATGCTAGAAGTATGAGAAAGTGTGGATTCTTCATCTTATTATGAAAATTATATCCAACACTTGTGAATTGCTATACAATATAGAAAAACTAAGTCCTCTGGTAAAACATTTTACATTGCAATGTGTCTCTTGCCCATTTGTCATAAAGTCATTATGATTTCTAAGAAAGCATCTAAATTTTATAGTTGATAGACCAGAATAGATATAAATAAATTATCTGCCTTTTAGTCTGCCTTGGTACTCAGAATCTCAGAATGTGGTAAGATAGTATTTCAATAAATGTAACATTCTGTGACTTAGTTCTGGAGTTCTGGAAATGTAGAGGGTTGGTCTAAGTTTTTAAGATGCTATCCATACAGGTCCAGTAAGTACAATTAAATATCTTCTCTGCTTTCTACAGTAGTAATTTGGAATCATTTCCTTTTTTTCAAGGACCAATCTCTTTTCTCATGATTCACAATTAGCCTATATTCAATCTTAACAAGTAGGAAATTATTAGGTAAAATATTGCCCAATAATAATATATTACCTAATGGTAACAGGAATTACCATTCCTATTGATTTTTTTCAATGGCAAAATATACAGAAGAAATCAAGAGGATAGTCTTACTTGTCACCCTATAAAACAGAGCACATCAGTCTTGGTGCAAATTGGTTGTGATTATGGTAATCTTAAATAAAATTCAATGTGGGTGAAGCAAAGTATTCTTGTATTTTGTGACCCATTCATATGCTGACACAGTCCTTTTTGTGAGGTATTAGGATGTGATGCTTTCAAAATTATTTAACAATCCAAATTTTTTAATTTGATGAATCAAACTTTATTTACTTTTGTTTTGGAGTCTTTAACATAATATACATAAATTTATTAAGTATTTATAGAGTTTTCTATTATCTTCTTTTGACCTTTTATTTAGCCATGTTCTGAAATTAGACATCATGTGCTTTTATTCATTTTACTTTTTAATAAAGTTTATAAAATATGAATTTTATATTAACAGGATTCTCTCATTTTTCAAATTTCCTAAAATTCTATTTTTAACACAGTGCAATATCTATTTGTCATCTGTGAATAAAAAAAGATTTGTGAGCCAACAATGAATCTTCCCCTGCCTTCATCTTATAAATCTAATATCTAACACATGGTGAAAAGTAATGAGCAATTCTACTATCTAGAAAGTTACACTTCTTGAAATGTAAAAATGTCATGACTCTTCATAATGGTGAAGAACAGGTCACTAAATTTCTCAGTGTCAACAATCACCAAAACCTAATGTGTTCATAGATAATGTAAGCACCACAATAATTCTTACATTCTTTTCTTCATTCCACACAGTTTTTCTTTTCTATTTGAGGCTGTACAAAATTTAAAATTACTTAAACTACAATATTTCTTTGTTTAGATTAAGCTCTCTCACTTCATATGTACCCCTCAGCTGCACTAATTCATTCTTTCTCTACAATCACTGGATATCACATAACTGGCCTTGGGTTCTATTTGGTTTGGTTTGTCCAGATTTCTTCTGTTTCTAATATGTTTACTTTAACATCTCTATTTTAAGAAATGTATTTTAACTGAATATATCTGCTTTTATATATTTTATAGTTTGATAATTTTATTTAACAATTATATATCATTTCTGTATATTTTACATAAGCGTTTTTGCTATTGCCTCATCTGAATTTTCTGTAATGCTTTGTAACTACAGGAAATGTTTGTGTAACTGGACTTATCTTTTGTTTCTGAAGCTAGTACCGAATAGCCTTAACATTTTTATATTCTCTATTATTTACTACTTTCTTTTTAAAACATTTTTCTAGTCTTATTCCCTTATTTATTAGATATTTTCTTTCTGAAATTGTGCCATTCTTTTTGAAGGAGATTGCTATTCTGTACTGGAAAAAGATATGCATATTGTAAAATGAGTTAACTCGAATTGATCCACTCCAATTGCTGAAGTATCAAGGTTTAATATATCAAGTAATACAGACTTTTCTTTTAAAAGTACAGTTCAGATTAAAATATAGAAAACCTAAAACAATTTTAAATAATAAAAATATAATAGGAGTATCACCATTTCTGATCTTACTTTGTACCCCACACCTCTATTACAAAATTGGCTTAATGGGGTGGTATTTGATCAATAGAATCTAACTGAAGATATATAAACAAACACACACCTTTGGGAACCTGGTGTTTCGGAAATAAATCCAGAGAACTACACTAAAATAAAGAAACTATTTTGAATAATGGTACTGGTCCTAGTCTATGTATTCATTGAGAAGAATAAAAATACAACCATGTCTATAATTTTGAAAAAATCCCAACTCTAAATTTGGTATCACCACTGGGAATACAAAAAACTCACTGGTGATGCTGTTTCAAGGGTATACTGGATATCAAGTACATGAACCAGATAAGATAAACTCAGTGTTATTTTTGAAATTCTTAGTCTTATTATATATTGTCAGCAGATTAATTTTTGAAGTTTGTAGTTTTTTTAGTTTATGTTATAGCTTCTGAACATTTTTCTTTATGAACTACTCTTTTGTAAATATACACATATCTATTTTTCTATTTTTTGCAATATATGTTTATTTACATTTCAAATGATTTCCCCTTTTCTGATTCCCCACTCCCCGAAAGTCCCATATGCCCTCTTCCCTCCCGCTATTCCCCCATCCACCCCTTCCCACTTCCCTGTTCTTATATTCCCCTATACTGTTCAATTTCCATGTGTATGTGGGTTTTCTGTTGTTTTTGTTGCTATTGAAGACCACTTTTACTCCATAGTGATCTGATAGGAGGCATGGGATTAGTTCGATCTTCTTATATTTGTTGAGGTCTGTCTTGTGACCAATTATATGGTCGATTTTGGAGAAGGTACCAATGAGGTGCTGAGAAAAAGGTATATTCCTTTGCTTTAGGATAGAATGTTCTATATATATATATCTGTTACATCTAATTGGTCCAAAGCTTCAATTAGTTTCATTGTGTCCCTGTTTAGTTTCTGTTTTCCTGATCGGTCCATTGAGGAAAGCGCAGTGTTGAAGTCACCCACAATTATTGTGTTCGGTGCAATGTGTGCTTTGAGCTTTAATAAAGTTTCTTTTATGAAAGAGGGTGCCCTTGCATTTGGAGCATAGATGTTCAGGATTGAGAGTTCTTCTTGTTGTATTTTTCCTTTGACCAGCAAGAAGTGTCCCTCAGAGTCTCTTTTGATGACTTTGGTTTGAAAGTCAATTTTATCTGATATTAAAATGGCTATTCCAGCTTGTTTCCTGAGACCATTTGCTTGTAAAATTGTCTTCCAGCCTTTTACTCTAAGGTAGTGTTTGTCTTTGACCCTTAGGTGTGTTTCCTCTAAGCAGCAAAATGTAGGGTCCTGTTTACGTATCCAGTAGGTTACTCTATGTCTTTTTATTGGGGCATTGAGTCCATTGATGTGAAGAGATATTAAGGAATAGTGATTGTTACTTCCTGTCATTTTTGACATTATTTTTATATTTGAGTGGTTATCTTCTTTTGGGTTTGATGAAAGAAGGTAACTATCTTACTTTTTCCAGGGTGTCGTTTCCCTCCTTGGATTGGAGTTTTCCTCCTATTATTCTTTGTAGAGCTGGGTTTGTAGAAAGATATTGTGTAAATTTGGTTTTGTCATGGAATATCTTGGTTTCTCCATCTATTGAGATTGAGAGTTTTGCTGGGTATAGTAGTCTTGGCTGACATTTGTGTTCTCTTAGAGTCTGCATGAGATCTGCCCAGGATCTTCTAGCCTTCATAGTCTCAGGTGAAAAGTCTGCTGTGATTCCGATAGGTCTTCCTTTATATGTTACTTGGCCTTTTTCTCTTACTGTCTTTAATATTCTTTCTTTGTTTAGTACATTTGGTGTTTTGTTTATTATGTGACGGGAGGTATTTCTGTTCTGGTCCAGTCTGTTTGGAGTTCTGTAGGCTTCTTGTATATTCATGGGCATCTCTCTCTTTTGGTTAGGGGAAGTTTTCTTCCATAATTTTATTGAAGATATTTGCTGGCCCTTTAAGTTGTATTTCTTCACTCTCATCTATGCTTATAATCCTTAGGTTTGGTCTTCTCATTGTGTCCTGGATTTCCTGGATATTTTGGGTTACAAGCTTTTTGCTTTTTGCATTTTCTTTAACTGTTGAGTCCATGGTTTCTATGGTATCTTCAGCATCTGAGATTCTTTCTTCTATCTCTTGTATTCTATTGTTGATATTTGCATCTATGGCCACTGATTTCTTCTCAAGGCTTTCTATCTCCAAAGTTGTCTCCCTTTGAGTTTTCTTAGTTGTTTCTTCTTCTGATTTTAGATCCTGGATGGTTTTGTTTAGCTCCTTCACTTGCTTGTTTGTGCTTTCCTGTAATTCTTTAAGAGATTTTTGTGTTTCCTCTTTCATGACCTCAGTCTGTTGACCAAAGTTCTCCTGTATTTCTTTAAGTGTTTTTTGTGTTTCCTCGTTATTGGCTTTTGTGTTCTCCTGGATTTCTTTCAATGATTTTTTTGTTTCCCTTGCAAGGGCTTCTAACTTTTGATCCATTTTCTCCTGAATTTCTTTAAGTATGTCCTTCATGTGTTCCTGTACCAGCATCATGACCAGTGATTTTAAATCCAAATCTTGTTTTACTGGTGTGATGGTGTATCCAGGACATGCTGGTAGAGGAGAATTGGGTTCAGATGTTGCCATATTGCCTTGATTTCTGTTAGTGACGTTCCTGCGTTTGCCTTTTGCCATCTAGTTCTCACTGGTGTTAGTTGGTCTTGTCAATGCTGGACTCACCAGTGCAAGCTGTCCCTTCACAGGTGGCCTCTGGTGCACAGCTTACCTCCTGCACTACCTGTAGACAGGGTGCTGTTGCCCAGGCTGTTCAGACCCCGAAGCAGCCACCTGAAGGCTCCTGCTGGGGCCCGCTGGATTCACTGGAACAGACTGACTTCTCCCCGCTGGCCGCCTGGAAGCCCCACTTGCCTTTTTCAGGACCTGGAGATGTGGTGTTGCCGCCCAGGCTGATCTGGATCCGGAAACGGAGAGGTCTGAGGGCTACCGCCAGAGGCCTCAGGACTGAAGCCTAAGCTCTGTGCCACAGGAACAAGCTGTGCTGTGAGCTCCCAGACTGCCTCTGGGTGCACACCAGGTCTCCCACACTTCCTGGATACTGAGTGCTGTGGCCCAGGCTGTTCAGATCCCAAAGCAGGCGCCTGAAGGTTCCTGCTGGGGCCCGCTGGATACTTGACTCTGTTTTCTAGAGGGCATTTAGCCTTATAGATGTCTTTAGAATCCGGATGCTTCTGCTTTAGGAGGGATTGCAAAGGAGTTAGCATCAATTGTTCTGGTTTGGCAGGCCCTTGATGGGTATCCTAAGGCTGTATGTTTACAGAGGAACAGGTCTAAATATTTCAGGATCCACAGGTATTGTTCATGATCTACATGTCTGATGAAGTTGGGTAGCTACATGCCATGAGAATGGAGGCCTACCTGTTGAAGCAAGCTAGTCATCACTGCTTGGCATTCCTGAGAGGACTCAGCAAACAGGGAAGATTGTTAGAGGTGATTATCTGTGCCAATACCATGCAGTTTTTAACACTATTGCTCTGTAGTATTGCTTGAGGTCAGGGATACTAATTTCCCCCAGAAGTTCTTTTACTGTTGAGAATAGTTTTCGCTATCCTGGGTTTTTTTGTTATTCCAGATGAATTTGAGAATTGCTTTTTCTAACTCTGTGAAGAACTGAGTTGGGATTTTGATGGGGATTGCATTGAATCTGTATATTGCTTTTGGCAAGATGGCCATTTTAACTATATTAATCCTGCCAATCCTCAAGTGTGGAAGAAGTTTCCATTTTCTGAAGTCTTCTTGATTTCCCTCTTCAGAGACCTGAAGTTCTTGTTGTATAGAACCTTCACTTGTTTGGTTAGAGTCACACCAAGATACTTATTATTGTTTGTGGTTATTGTGAAGGGTGTCATTTCCCTAACTTCTTTCTCAGCCTGCTTATCCTTTGAGTATAGGAAGGCAACTGATTTGCTTGAGTTGATTTTATAACCTGCCACTTTGCTGAAGTTGTTTATCAGCTGTAGGAGTTTTCTGGTGGAGTTTTTGGGTCACTTAAGTATACTATCATGTCATCTGCAAAGGTTCCTAAGAAAACTGGACATGACACTTCCAGAGCACCCTGCTATACCTTTCCTGGGTATATACCCAGAGAATTCCCCAGTATGCAATAAGGACACATGCTCCACTATGTTCGTAGCAGCCTTATTTATAATAGCCAGAAGCTGCAAAGACCCCAGATATCCCTCAATGGAGTAATGGATACAGAAAATGTGGTATATATACACAATGGAGTACTATTCAGCAATTAAAAACAATGAATTCATGAATTGTTTAGGCAAATGGTTCGAACTAGAAAATATCATCCTAAGCGAAGTAACGCATTCACAAAAGAATACACTTGGAATGCAATCATTGCTAAGTGGATATTAATTATCCCTGAAACTCTGAATACTGAAGATATAATTAGCATATCAAATGATTCCCATGAATAAGGAAGAAGAGGGCCCTAATCCTGGAAAGGCTTGATCCAGCATTGTAGGGGAGTACCAGGACAGAGAAAAGGGAGGGGGAAAGATAGGAGAATGGATGGAAAGAAGAGGACTTATGGGACACATGTGGAACTGGGAAAGCTTTTGGATTGTAAACAAAGAATATGGAAATATATATAGCTTTTGGATTGTAAACAAAGAATATATATATATATATATATATATATATATATATATATATATATATATATATATATATATGAGGTGATTATCTTCATTATTCTTATTTGTTCCCTGTAGAAGAGCCTCTCAGAGTATAGCCAAGCTAAGGTCCTGTCTTCAAGCACAACATATTATTTTACTAGTGTCAGATATTGGTGCCTGCTGATTGCATGGATCTCAAGTTGGAAAGGTAACTGATGAGCCTTTCCTTCAGTGTCAGTTCCGTTTTTGTCCCTGCACTTCTTTTAGTGAGAACTATTTCTGGGCCAATAATTTTGCATGTAGATTAGTGACCACACCCCTCTAGAAGGGACACTGTCCAAATATTGGAAATGATCTTTTCTGGTTCTATCAATCCACATTGGATATTTCAGCTGCATTGAACCATAATGAATCCTTAGAGTCTCACATGTTCCAGGTATCTGGGAATTTCTAACCTCTGTTTCCAAAATCCCTTAAGGTGAATTGTTCCATTCATTGTCTTAGTTCTCTGGGCTTCTCTTGTCTCTCCACTATACCTTATCCTGTACCCATTTTTCCATATACTTCCATTTTGCTGCTCAGTTTGTTCAGTTTCTCTACATTCTGTGATTGTGTTGTTCCTATTTCTAAGTTTAATTGAATGATCCTCACTTGAGATTTCATTTTTGGTTAATATTTTAGGGTATGTGTGTTTTATTATAGGTATTCTGTATTCCACTAATTAAATGAACCACATTTCAATATCCATTCTTCATTTGATGGACATCTGTGTTATTTCCAGTTTCTGGCTCTTACTAATAATGATGCGATGAAAGTATTTGAGAATGTATACTTGTGTTAAAGTGAACCACCTTTTTGGTAAATGCTCAGGAGTGGTATAGCTCAGTATAATGATAGATCTTCCAATTTTCTGAGGAACCTTCAGATGCATTTCCAGAGTGATTATACCAGTTTTCATTTCAAACAGGAATGTAGAAGTATTCTTCTCCTTCCCCATCCTGTGCAGCACCTGTGATTGCCTGAGATTTTAATTTTAGACATTCAAATTTGATTAAAGTGGACACTCAATGTCATTTGGACTTGCATTTCTTTGAAGACTAAGTATGTTGAGCATTTCTTTAAGGGCATAATAGCCATCTTAACAAAAGCAATCTAAAGATAGATTCACCACAATCCTCATTAAAATTTCAACTAAATTCTTCACAGGGAGAGGAAGAACAATTCTCAACATGGTATGGAATAAAATAAACAAAAGTAAACAAAAATGGAAAAACAAAACCAACTCTCATCAAAAGGAAAAACATCTAGAGGAATCACCATCCCTGACCTTAAGCTGTACTACAGAAGAAAACTGCATAGTATTAATTGGTGCAGAGAGAGACAGATCAATCAAAGGAAGACAATTGAAGACACAGACTACAAGCCACATACCTATGGAAACTTGATCTTTGACAAAGAATCTAAAATTATACAATGGAATAAAGAAGACCTCTTTGATAATTTGTTTAGCTCTAACTAACAAGTAGTTTGCTTGTAAAAATAATGCAAGTTTATTCATATTTATCAGCTTGATAAAGATCAACTCCAATTGGATCAAGGACCTCCACATAAAACCAGGTCCACTGATTCTAACAGCAGAGAAATGGGAGCAAACCTTAAATACATTGGTGCAGATCAAAATTTTCCTTAACATATCGCCAGTTTCTCAGACTCTACGAATAACAATTGACAAATGTGACTGAAAATCTTCTGTAAAGCAAAGGACACTTTCAATAACATGAAGCAGCGTCATAAAGATAGAAAAAAGATTTTCACTAACCATACATTTGATAGAAGGCAGATATCCAAAATATATAAAGCCCTCAAGACGTTAGCCTCCAGAAAACCAAATAATCCAATTTAAAAATGGACTAGAGACATAAAAAAAGAAATTTCAACTAAGGCATCTTGACAGCCCTAAAAGCACTTAAACAAATGGGTGAAAGCTTCAATAGATATGTGTTAGGTCCATTTGATCCATAATATTTGATAGTTTTGCAAGTTCTCTATTTTCTTCTAGATTACCTGTTCATTGATGACTGTGGCATATTGAAGTCTCCCTGTATTAATGTCTATTGTTTAGTGTGCAACTTTAGCTTTAGTATATTCCTTCCCAAATGTGGAAGCCGCTGAATTTTACATAGATATGTTCAGAACTGTGATATCATCTTGGTTGATTTCTGTATCATGAGTATAAAATGCTTTTCTCTGTCTCTTTTGATTAATTTATTTGAAAGTCTATTTTGTTAACTATTAGAATGAATATTCCATCTTGGTTTTATGGGGGAAGGTGGGGAATACAAGGAGTTTGGAATTGAGAGGTAATATGAATATATAAATTATTGAGAAAATATATACTATTTCTAATGATTCTATTGCCTATATGCCAAATACAATTAAATGTACATATTGTTTGACTTCTAAATTCCTTTAACACAAGGATACCAAATTAAATTTAAATCCATTTTGTGTTTATGTTTATCATACCAGACCCCAGAAATATAAGATATTTCCAGGACCCAATGGTGATGCCTTCATAAGAAATTCCAAATACTGGTGAGCTGGAACTAACCCCAGTAGAGAGACAAAGCACTCAATTGAAAGATGGTGCCCCCTACCCATTTTCAAATTTTTTGACCCAGAATAGTTCCTGTCAAAAGGAAATGCAGGGAAAAAATAGAGACTGAAGGAATGGCCATTCAGTGGTTGCCCCAATTTGGGATACATTCCATGTACATGCACCAAACCTTAAGACTATGGCTTATGCCATGTTGGGCTTGCAAGTAGAACTTAATATGGTTGTTCTTTAAATGGTTCTATGAGCAACTGACTGAGACAGATGCATACAAGTACAGCTTACTACTGGACTAAGCTCTGGAACCTGTATGGAAGAATTAGGGGAAAGTCTGTTGCACAGTCGGAAGAACAACATTATCGACTAGCCAGACTCACTCAGGTCTCCATGCGACTAAGACACCAACAAAAGAGCATACATGGGATGGTCCCCTGATACAAATGTAGCTGAGGACTGCTTTGTCTTGTCACAGTGGCAGAGGAGGAGCTTTGTTTGTGCAGGCTTAATTCCCCTGAGAAGAGGGATGCTAGGGGGTGAGGTGGCAGTGAGTGATTTGGTGAGGGAACACCCTCTTAAAATAAGTGGAGGTTAGATGAGGTGGAGGGCATTCTTAGGGCAGCAAGTGGGGTGATAACATTTGAAATGATAATAAATAAAATAATTTTAAAAATATTTTACCCAAACACAAAAGTATATATCTCCTTCTCAGTACCTTATGAATCCTTCCACAAAACTGAGCATATAGTCAGTCATAAAGGAAGCCTCAACAGATAAAATACATTTAAAATATTGCCTTATATCTTAATTGACTACCATGAATTAAAGCTGGACTTCAACAAAAACAGAAAGAGGAGAGTCTATACAGTCTCATGTAAATGGAACAATTATTTACTAAATGATCTCTGAGTCTTGGAAATAATACTGAAAAAAATACTGACTTTTAAGGAATTACATGAAAATAAATGCATTACATACCCAAGTTTATTAAACACCACAATAGTTATGTTAACACAATTGTTGATCTCATTAAGTGCCTCAATTAAGAAAATACAAAGCTCCAATACCAGCAATTTATAAGAACACCTGAAAACTCTGGAAGAAAAGAACCAAGAATATCAAAGAGAAGTAGATAAAAGGAAACAATCAGAAATCTATCATTTAGAAATAACTAAACAATGTAAAGGATCAATGAACCCAAGTGTTGGTTCTTTGGTAAATTTCACAAGACAAACAGAACCTTCTCCAAACTAGTGAAAAGACAGATATATGTTTCAATCAACAAAATCAAAAGTGAACTGAGAGACATGACATATAATGAGGAAATTCAAAGAATCACTAGTTCTTGCTTCAAAAGACTGTATTCCACATTAGAAAGTATTTTCTACTTGTTGTTTTGTTTACTTACATGTCAAATGTTATCTGCCTTCCAAGTTTTCCCTCCACAATCTATTACTTCCCCACTCTTGCTGCCTCTATGAGGATACGATCCCACATGCCCACCCACCACTGTTTCAGCACTTAGCATTCCTTTACTCTGGGTCATCTAGTCTACACAAGATGAGGGGTTCCCCTTCTAGTGATGCCTCATAAGGCAATCAACTGCTACATGTCCAGCTGGGACCATGGGTCCCTCCATGTGTATTCTTTGGTTAGTGGCTGAGTCCCTGGGAATTTTGGGGTGTCTGGATGGCAGATATTGCAGTTCTTCCAATGGAATTGCAAATCTTTTCAGCTTCATAAGTCTTTGCCCTAACTTTTTCATTGAGGTACAGTACTCAGTCTGATATTTGGCTGCATGAGTCCTCATCTGTATTTGTCAGATTTGGCAGACCATCTCAGGGGAGAGCAATATCTGGCTCCTGTCAGGAAGCACTTTTTGGCATCCCCAATAGTTTCTGAGTTTAATGCCCACAAATGGGAAGGATCCCTAGGAGGGACAGTTTCTGGATGACTTTTCCTTTAATTTCCTCTGCACCACTTTCCCCTGCATTTCCTTTTGAAAGGAGGAATTCTGGATTTATATTTTTGATGTCGGTGGATAGCCCCATCACTCAAGCAGGTACTATGCCTATCCACTGGAAATAGTCTCTAAAGGTTCTTTCTCTTCATTGTTTGGTATTTCACCTAATGTTCTCTCTGTTGGATCCTGATATACCATGGGTTCCTTGCATCTGTGACTTTCTAATAACTATTCCAGTTTCCAATTCCCTGCTGCTATACACCTTCTTCCAAATTCCATACCCTTTGTACTTCTTCTACATCTCCTCCTGTATCTAAAAAATCTTTTTTATTTGAATTTGGTTTTTTTCAAGACAAGATTTCTCTGTATAATCCTGGCTCTCCTGGAACTCACTCTGTAGACCAGGCAGGCCTTGAACTCAGAAATCTGCCTGCCTCTGCCTCCCAGAATGCTGGGATTACAGGCATGCACCACCACTGCCTGGCTCAAAATCTTAATGAAATATATAATTTTCTATCTAGCCATATTGATGAAGGTATTCCGCAGCTATAGGACTTCTCTGCCAGAATATTCTAGGGAGCTTATGTATAATATCATATCATTCACAAATAGTGATACTTTGACATCTTGCTTTCTACTTTGTATCTAATTTATCTGCTTTACCTGTCTTTTTGCACTGCCTGGAATGTAATGTACATAGATAAGAAGACAAGACTAGTTAGCCAAATTTTTCCCTGATTTTAGTGAAACTGATTTAAATTTTTCTCCATTTAATTTGATGTTTGCTATTCTCTTAGTGTGTATTGCTTTCATTATGTTTACATATATACTTTATTTTCCTATTCTAGTACTTTTAACAAGCCAAATTATTTTATATTTTCTATTTTTCATTTAATCTTTTTTACATTCCAGACTTATCACCCTTCCGGTATCACCTCTAACAGTACCACATTACTTATCACCTCATTCCTCCCAACCCCATGAGGATCCACATCCACCCCCACAAACACACATCCCATTAGACCTTCCTACCACCTGGTGGCATTTTCTATAATAGTTGCTAATCTAACTGAATGACTACATGTAGAAGAATGAAAATAGATCCCCTTTTCATCCTGCATAAAATACACGTCCAAGTACTTTGAGGACATAAACTTAAAACTCTATATACCAAATCTCAAAGAAAAGTAAATTATAAATAGCCTGGAACATATTGGGACAGTAGAAACATCTCTGAACATAACAACAATGGCTCAGGCTCCAAAATAAACAATTGACAAATGGGACCTTATGAAACTCAAAAATTTCTTCAAGATATTTAATATTGTCAAAAGTACAAGAGGTTAGGACAAAATATCTGACATGAAGCAACTATGCAAAATATATAAATGAATCAAGTCAGATGCTACCCCCCTGCCCCAAATTTTAAAAAAATGGAGCTAAGTACTAAACACAGAATTATGAACAGGGGAGTCACCAATTGTAAAGAAACATTAAAATAAATGGTCAAATTCCTTATGCTCCATGGAAATGGAAATCAAAGTAATAAGATGTTATTTTTTACACAAGTCTGTATGCTAAGTTCATAACCTGAAGAGCTAGTACATATCAGCAAGGATGTAGAACTAGAACAATGCTGCTCCATTGCCTGTGGGAATGCAAACATGGACGACCACTTGAGAAATCAACTTGGTTGATTCCTAAATCTGGGAAAAACTATACCTCAAGACACAGGCATACTGCTCATGTGAATATAACCAAAAGATGCTCCTTCATCTCACATATAGACTTGCTCAACTATGTTCAGAGTAGCTTTATTCATAATATTAGAAACCAGGAAACAAATTAGGTGGTCCTCAACTGAAGAATGTGTAAAGTAATGTGGTACATCGGCAATGGAATACTATTCTGCCATTAAACATGAATTTTGGATGGATTGAAAATGAATGAAACTTGAGAATATCATCCTGAGTGAAATAATCCAGTCTCAAAAGGACAAGCATGGTATGTACTTATAAGTGGATAATAACTGTAAAACATTGGATAACCATGCTACATCCCACAGATCCAAATAAGCTAAACAATAAGGAAGACACAAACTAGAATGCTTGGAAATTACCTAGAATGGGGAAAATTCTGATAAGAGGAAAATGGAGAGAGAGTAGTGGATGGGAGAGTGAATATGTAAAGGTGTTCACAATCAGGTGTTTGGAAAGACAGGGAAGATGAATAGATGACTATGAGAATAAATGGTAATATAAAACTGACAAGGATTTGGAGGTAGATGTTTCCAGGACATAGTAGACCTTGGATAAGGGAGTTCATGAAGAATCATTGGGGGTGAACTAAGCTATGATTCATAGCTTTTTGGATATGGAACATGAACAAAAAGTGACCTTCCGTAGCCAGCTAGGAATGTAAGTGGAAAGATATAGTCATTAAACTACCCACAAAGCTTTCAGCCCAAAATTTATCCTGACTAAAAGAAATGCAAAGATTGGGAATAGACTGATAGAATGGCAAAACAATAACTGGCCAAACTTGAGATTCATACCGTGGGCGAGCACTAAATCACTGACACTATTAATGATACTCTGTTTTTATTGCAGAGAGAAATCAAGAATGGATTTCCTTCCAGAGACTCCACCTGGAAGATGACTCAGATAGATGCAGTTACCCACAGCCAAACAGTGAATGAATCATGGGGATTCTGGAGAAAGAAAAGGAGAAATGATTGCAGGCCCCATTAGGTATAGGGGAAAAAGATTTATTGTGTAAATGGCATATTGCTTAAAACAGAGGGATTTATAGGATTGGGAGACATTGGGCAGACAAAGAAATACAATTACATTTCAAAATATCTTGTAATAGTTTGGGTGTTTTGATAATAAGAAATAATAAAAAATAAAAATAAATAAATCCACAATTTATGCTACTTGGTGAAAAATTACAATTCTTGGAGCCATAACTTTACAAAAGAAACCTTTTAATGCTAGGAATTTGTTACCTACTTGTAACTTGTTGGCAAGGGGAGATTCTGACACAAAACTATCTATAAAATCTATTATCCCTGGTCATCCTTTTATGCCAGTTCTAGATGTTAAATCCATTTTCAGGAGCCATCATAGGCTAAAGTGATAACTAATATGTAAACTTCCTGATCTGGTCTGCTTCATATTATAATAATGCAAGATAAATTTGCTTTTATAGGCAAGGCCAAGATGAACATAATTTTATGAAAAAAATTTTCTATCAATACTCTTTTTTCCTGTTACTATTAAATATATATGACAATCACTGGTTCTTTCCCCCAACTTACAAGCACATCTCTGCAGATTTAAGAACGTTCTTGTGATGATGCTATTTAGACAAATAAGTGAATTATCAACTTTTTATGATGATCTTTTAAGAATTACCAGAATTACATTATTTATTAAGGTCTTTATATTGGTAGTGATATTAGGTTATTTTCTTGTCCCAACCCGCAGGACAGTCAACAGGGTCCCCGGACCACCTAGGAGAGGACGAGAGACAAGAGAGATGAGAAATGGACAGCAAGACAGTATTTTGATCAAGCTGTCAAACTTTATTGTTTTACACACCGCAATATAAATGAAGGCAAGCAAGATGTGGGGAGGGAGTATGACAGGGCAAACATTGTCTCCAGGGAACAGTCTCTCAGGGAACTCGCACTGTCTCTAAACATTGTATCTATGAAGTAGTCTCTCAGAATTTTCTCTCAGAATCTCATGACAAAGGTGTCTTGGCCTTCAAGGAAGCTGGCAAACAAAAATGGTCATGAAGAGGTGAAATGGAAAGAGGTTGTTATAGTAACCTAACTGCAGGTGAGCTCTTTTTGTTCTAATCAACATGAACTCTATATGTACTGACCAACTTGATATTTGCAAACCTGAAAGCTAATATTGTTCCTTCTAAAGGCAGGCTTGAGCATGTAAGATGGCTGAAAGGAGGAGGTTTTGAGATCTAAGTGAGAATGGCTCCTGTGATTTTCTTATAATCAAAACTGCAATGAGAATTTTCAGTTGCTATGTATCACCAGGTATCTTGTTTGATTATCTTAACAAACCTCTTAAGCAGATAATACTGTTATTCTTTTTTTAATTGGTTATATTATTTATTTGTATTTCAAATGGTTTGCCCTTTCCCCATTTTTCCTCTATAAAAACTCTATCACATCCTGTCCTACCTTACACTGCATCTATGAATGTGGTCCCCCACCAACCTACCCATATCCACCTCACTGCCCTAGAATTCTTCTACACTGGGCTATCAAGCCTTCACAGGTCCAAGGGCCTCCCCTCCCATTGTTGCCAGATAAGGCCCATTCAGCTCCTTCAGCTCTTTCCAAATTTCCTCCTGTGGAGTTCCCATGCTCAGTCCTATGGTTGGCTGCAAGGTTCCACATCTGTATTGGTCAGGATCAGGCTCCTGTTAGCAAGCACTTCTTGGCATCCATAATAGTGTCTGGGTTTGCTGTTTGCATGCAGTATATATCCTAAGTCTCTGGATGGCCTTTCCATCAGTCACTATTTCATCCCTTGTTCCCGTATTTCCTTTAGACAGGAGCAATTCTGGGTTAAAATTTGGGATATGGGTGGGTGGCCCTATTCTTCAATAGGGATGAGGCATGGTTAACCTCTCGATATGGTCTCCACGGGTTCTCCCTCCTATTGTGGGGTGTTTCAGCTAATTTCATCCAGAAGTGGTCCTGTGAAGGCTCTTGCTTTCATGACATCTGGGACTTTTTGGCTGCCAACAACAGTTCCCTATCCCCCACTGTTACAGCCCTCTGTTCAATTTCTTCAGCTCTGTGTACATATCCTCCATCTCCTTTCAAATCTGATTCATTCCCTCTTTTCCCCTCCCCCTGTTCTCTTCCTCCATGTCCCTCCCAATCTCTATTTCCCTTGATTTTTTTGTTCCCCCTTCTAAGCATGACTGAAGCATCCACGTTTTGGTCTTCTTTCCTCTTGAGCTTCATGTGGCTCATGAGTTGTATCATGTGAATTCCATGCTCTTTGCCTAATGCCTACATATCAGTGAATGCATAAGTTGTAAGTTCTTTATTTTTTAATTTTATAATCGAATATATTCTTCATGTACATATCAAATGTTATACCCTTTCCCAGTTTCTTCCCTCCCAGAAAAGCCTCAACACATCCTCCCAAATCCTGCCTCCAAGAATATGCTCCTCCACCCACCCCACTGCCACCTACAACCCCCATGGATTTCTCCACACTGGGTTACCTATCTAGTCTTCAGACAATTAAGGACCTCTCCTCCCAATGATGCCCAACAAGACATTCATTGCAAAACTTGTGACTGGAACCATGTGCACCTATTCGATGATGGCTTAGACCGTAGTCCTGGGGTATCTGGTTGGCCGACATCATCATTCATCCTGTGGGGCTGAAAAACCCTTCAGCTCCTCTAGCCTTCCCTCCAGCTCCTCCATTGTGTACCCCACACTCTGTCCAATGGTTGGCTGCTAGCATCTGTGTCTGTATCTGTAAAGCTCTAGTAGGGACCTTCTGGAGACAACCATAACAGGATCTTTTCAGGAAGCACTTCTTGTCATCCATAATAGTGTCATGATTTGGGGATTGTTTATAAGATGAATGCCAAGGTAGGACAGTCTATAGATGGCCTTTCCTTCAGTCTCTGTCCACACTTTGTCTCCATAATTGATCCTCTGAGTACTTTGTTCCCTTTTTAAGAAAAAAAATATACACACACTTTCGTCTTCCTTCTTCTTGAACTTCCTGTGCTCTATGAATTGTATCTTGTTTATTCTGAAGTTTGGGTTAATACCCACTTATCTGTGAGTGCATACAATGTGTGTGCTATTGTGATTGGATTATCTCACTCAACATGACACTTTCTAGTTCCACCCATTTGCCTAAGAATTTCATGAATTTATTAATTTTAATAGCTGAGTAGTAAACCATTGTGTAAATATACTATATTTTCTGTATCCATTCTTCTATTGAATGACATCTGGATCCTATGCAGCTTCTGGCTATTACAAATAAGACTGCTATGAACATAGTGGATCATGTGACCTTATTTCATATTGGAGCATTTTCTGGGTATTTGCCCAGGAGTGGTAAACCTGGGTCCTCAGGTAGTACTATGTCTAATTTTTTTTAGGAACCACCAAACTGATTTCCAGAGTAGGTTTTCCAGCTTGCAATGCAACCAGGAATGGAGGAGTGTTCTGTTTTATCCATATTCTAGAAAGCATGTGCTGTCCCCTGAGTTTTTCATTTTATCCATTCTGACTGGTATGAGGTATTATCTCAGTGTTATCTTTATTTGCATTTTCTGGATAACTAAGGATACTATAATTTCTTTAGGTGCTTCACTGCCATTTTTGTTTCCTTAGTTGAGAATTCTCTGTTTAGGTTTGTACCCCATTTGTAATAGGATTATTTGACTCCTTGGAGTTTAACTTCCTTGTATGCATTGGATATTAGCCATCTATCTGATGTAGAATTGATAAAGATCTTTTCACGATCTGTTGGCTGCTGTTTTTGTTACTGACAGTGTCCTTTGTCTAACAGAAACATTGCAGTTTAATGAGGTTCCTTTTATCGATTTTTCTTCTTAGATCATAAGCCACCAGTAGCTGGATATAAAATTAACTCAAACAAATCAGTAGCCCTTCTCTACTCAAAGGATAAACAAGCTGAGAAATAAATTAGAGAAATGCATACCCTTTACAATCGTTTCAAATAATATTACATACCTTGGTGTGACTCTAACCAAGCAAGTGAAAGATGTGTATGACAAGAACTTCAAGCCTTTGAAGAAAGAAATTGAAGAAGATCTCAGAAGATGGAAAGACCTCCCATGCTCATGGATTGGCAAGATTAATATAGTAAAAATGTCCAAGTTGCCAAAAGTAATCTATAGATTCAATTCACTCCCCATCAAATTTCAAAATCAATTCTTCATAGAGCTAGAAAGAGCAAGGGGCAAATTCATTTAGAAAAAAAAAAAACAGGATAGCAAAAACTATTCTCTTCAACAAAAGATCTTCTGGGGAGAATCACCATCCCTGACCTCAAGCTCTACTACAGAAAAATAGTGATAAAAACTCTTTGGTATTGGTACCAAGACAGGCACGAAGATCAATGGAATAGAAATGAAAACCCAGAAATTAATCCACATGCCTACAGTTACTTGATATTTGACAAAGTATCTCAAAATATCCACTTGAAAAAAGACAGCATTTTTAACAAATGGTGTGGGGTTAACTGGAGGTCAACATGTAGAACAATGGAAATTGACACATTGTTATCTCCTTGTACAAAGTTTAAGTCCAAGTGGATCAAGGACCTTCACATAAAACCAGATACACTGAAACTTATAGAGTGGAAAGTGAGAAAGCCTTGAACACATGGGCACAGGGGAAATTTCCTGAAAAGAACATTTGTATTTCTTTAAGGGAGTTATTTATGTTTTTCTTGAAGTCCTCTATCAGCATCATAAGTTATGGTTTTAAATCCAAATCTTACTTTTCTGGGATGTTGGGGTATCCAGGACTTGCTGTTGTGATAAAACTGTCTTCAGATGATGTCATGTTGCTTTGGATTCTGTTGGTAATGTTCTTATCCTTTTACCTTCTGGCTATCTTTTGTGTTAGCTGGTCTTGCTGTCTCTGTATGTGGCTTTTCTGTCCTTCAAGCCTGTGCATTGGTGTTTCTGGGAGATTAGTTCTCTCTTGGAGAAATTTAGTTATGGAGAGCTGTTGTACAGGCTCAGGTGAGGGCTATAGACAGAAAGCAGAAAAATCCTGTCCCCAGCTGATACTTTGTTCCTGTGTCCTGATGGATGTGAGCAGGTCTCTCTTGGGCCGCAAATTTGAACAGAAGTGGTGGTCTTACCTGTACATGCAGGTTTGTAGGTACTCCTGGGAGAATATTTCTCTAGTGGCAGTATTTGTGTATGTAGCTCTGTGGCTCAGGTTCATCTCTGGGTGCAGACAGATATTGGAAGTTTCCTGTCTCAGGCTGCCCCTAGTTTCTTGTGTTCTCGGGATTTGGGGCAGTTTTCTCCAACCAGCATAAGTGGCCTTACTTGTGCTCTCAGGCCTGTCCACACTCCTGGAATGCTAGCTATCTCCCTGTGCCTAGGAGCCCTGTGGCAGTGGATAGTCTCGAGCAACAGACAGAAACTGGAAGGCTCCCTCCTGATGGTTCCAGGCAGGTTCCTTTGAGCAGCAGACTTGATCCTACCTGTGCTCCCAGGCCTGTCCATGTTCCTAGGAACATTAGTTTGCATTTTCAAATGTAATACTGAACAAAATGCTCTTTTTATTTAGGTACATACATATAAATATAAGGAGGGTATAACTTAAAACTTGGCATTTATTTGTCATCAAAATTAACTAATTAAAAATTAGTATTCTAGATTTTTTTTTTGTTTTTTGTTTTTTCGAGACAGGGTTTCTCTGTGTAGTTCTGGCTGTCCTGGAACTCACTCTGTAGACAAGACTGGCCTCGAACTCAGAAATCCACCTGCCTTTGCCTCTCAAGTGCTGGGATTACAGGTGTGTGCCACCACTCTTGGCAAATATTATTTTAAAATAAAAGTTTGATAGAAACTTATATCTCAGACAAACATGTAATTACTTTGAAAGGTATATAGTATTAAAACCACATAGAAAACTAAAAACACATCATATTATAGACCTATTTGCATCCACAGTCATGAGGTTTTCAACAGCATTACAATATAAGTTATAAAATATCTTCAAGTTATGAAGCATCATATTGAAAGAGGAAGCAGTAATAATGAGCCAATATCATTATTAGTTTTTGTAAGAACTTTCAAGTGATTTATTAGATAATTATTATATTAAGAGATTTTAGAAAAACAAACTCACAATGATATGGTATCTGTTTTTAGGTGCAGAAGTGTTTTTTATTGGGTTTTCCTCTTTGCTTGAATTTTAATTTTCATAAATTAGATATTATTCCTGAGAATAAGGAACACTTAATTTTTCCATTAATGTATTCTTTGAATTTACATGTTGGTAAAAATCTTCCCTCTGATTACTCACCTCACATAGCACCTCCCCATTTTTATCCCCTCCCCTTCCTTTTTGGGATGGGATAGAACCCACTCAGCTCCTTGAGGACCAACTCACATTGAGACATCAAATCAATGAAGGACAAGGTACATGTTCTCCCAGTGCTGCCAGAGAAGATACCCAGTCATGAGAACAGGTTGTACAGGCAAGTAACAGAGTCTGTGACAGTCCCTGCTCCAGAAGCTTGCAGACTTGCATGGTTTCCATGCTGACCTTCTTCCAAATTTGTACAGGAAGTTTATAACCAACCCATAAATAACCATTAATTGATAGTTCATCTCTGGCAGCTCCCAAGTATCCAGGTTAGTTTTCCTTTTTGGAAATTTTCTGTCTTTCAATCCTTCCCTCGATCTTTCAGAGGACATGCTGAACTGTGTACATTGTTTAGCTAGGGTTCTGTGAATCTTTTTCTGTCAATTGCTGAGTGGAAGAATGTAGGGCATTTACCTCAGAAGATAATTATGCTAGGTTTCTGACTGCAAACATGATAGGGTAGCATACACAGTTTCAAGTATTGGTTCTTGCCAGTTGGATGAGTCTTAAGGGGACCTAGTCATTGGTAAGTTATTTCCTCACTCTCTGTTCCATCACTGTCCCTTCACTTCTGTGTTGTTTGAAGGACACCAAATGGGCTGAAGGTTTTGAGATTGGTGTCCACTGGGACACCAATCCTGCTTGTGTATAGGAGATTGTCATTTTAATCTCCAAATATCATGATACCAGAAGTCTAGAATTCCCCCTCCCAAACTTCTGGGACCTTCCCCCATCCCAGATCTCTGACGCATGACCAAGATGCCTCATACCTCTCTTACTGCCAATATTTTTTTTGCTGAAATGGCACTTCCTCTATATGTTCCTACACCTGATATCCTTAATCATCACCACATTCTATCTTGCAAACAAATCCTGCCGTACATTCTCATTCGATGAGTATTCTATTTGTTAGTTTAAGTGAGATTCAAGCATTCTTTGAGCCTTCCTTGTTATTCTTATCATCTCAAGTCCTATAATACCACCTCACATTGAAAATTATTTCAGAATGTTTTATAGATTCCCTTGAAGATCTAAATTAGATCTAAATTATATATATATATATATATATATATATATGATTTAGGATAATGATATGATAGGAGTCATATTTGGGAGAAGGTTTGAACCAATTTTATGGTCGATTTTTGAGAAGGTACCATGAGGTCCTAAGAAAAAGATATATTCTATTCTTTTGCTTTAGGATAAAATGTTCTCTCTCTCTCTCTCTCTCTCTCTCTCTCTCTCTCTCTCTCTCTCTCTCTCTCTCCTCTCTCTCTCTTCATATATATATATATATATATATATATATATATTCCACTTGGCAATATTTTTTCTTGGAATCGAATAATAACAATTTGCACTGGAAAATAAGTATGAAATAAATTAATTTTTACACATAAGTCACAATTGTCAGATACCAGACAATTCAGTGAAAAAAAAAAAAAGCCTTATTACATGGTTTGATCCAAAACACTAATGCAAAGGTCATATGTTATATCTTTATTGTCCAGTTTTCTTTCTACATTTTTAATGCTAGAAACTCAAATAATGATATAACACATAGTAAGTATTTTGATGATCATATGGATATGGTTGATATACTAAATAAGTAGTTACATTTAGTTAATATTTATAGCTCTCACATTTATTTTCCTAAACTCATAAAAAGAATTTATTTGTGGTCTCAACAAAATAATATAACACTTTGGCACAATTATGCATAGAAATATCCCTGCACTGGAGGCTATTATACTGAAGACCTCCACAGCAACCATAGCCTTACCCTTACTGCTGTGGTAGACAGGGAGGAAAGTGATCCAAACACTGCAGAACACCACCATGCTAAATGTCAGGAGCTTTGCTTCATTGAATGTGTCAGGCAGATTCCTGGCCAGGAAAGCTACAATGAAACTTGCTAGAGCAAGAGAGCCCATGTAGCCCAGGACACAGTAGAAGGCAATCACTGAACCTTTGTTGCAAACAATGAGGATGTGTCCATGAATCATGTGTAGTTCAGCATCAACAAATGGAGAAGTTCCTAGCCAAAATCCACAGACAATCATTTGGGTCAGGGTGCATATGGGAATGATGTAATTAGGTGCCCCTGAAAGCAGCATCCACCTCAGTCTTCTTCCCGGAACAGTGATCTTAAAAGCTAGTACTACAGTAATTGTCTTGGCTAAGACACTAGAGGTAGCCACAGTGAACACAATGGCAAAAGTGGTCTGCTGTAGGATGCAGCGTATCATACTGGGATAACCAATGTAGAACAAGGAACAGATAAAGCAAAATATGAGAGAGATGAGTAGGACATAAGTGAGAGTTTCATTATTGGCCTTGACTATGGGAGTGTCACGGTGTTTCAAGAAGACACAGAGAACAAAAACTGCAAGAAAAGAGAAAAACACAGCCAAGCTAGCCAGAGTCATTCCCAAGGGCTCTTCATAACCCAGAAATATCACAACTTTTTTGAGGCAGTTCGTTTTATTTATGTTGGCATATTCATCCTCTGGACATTTCACACATTGATCCATGTCTAGTGCAGGAATGGAAGAACTGTCAGATTTAATTTTTCTAGAATAACCACAAGATGCATTAAACTTATGCTTGAAAAAGTCATAATTAAATTAGACTAGAATCATGTATTCGATACAAACATAAATATGGGGGCTTCATAAGATGTGATCCTAATTTCCAATGCTTTTATTTTTTTTAACTCCAGAATTTTATAAAACTATTTTCAGAGTCTTATTCTTTAAGTAAGTATTTGTTTATATTTATCTAATATACTCAAATTATTTATTATACTGTTCAGAGGCAACATAATTTATATGTTTCTAGAATAATATGCCTGAGATTGATCCCTCACAGAATGACAGAATTACACTTATATTGTGTATAGTATACAAAATAAGAATTTAGAAGGGCGTGTGTTAGCAAAAAGTGTGGTCCACCCAGTGTTTTCAAGCAGACTTTTGGACACAGTATCTCTACCACTTCATGTCTCCTTAAAAACCTTACAGCCAACATTTTACTAAACCATGGTAATCTCTGGCCCTGTTCTACACTCTTGTTCTTACTCACACAATTATTTATAATTTTTTTATTGTGAATTTTTTATTGGATATGATTTTTTATTTACATTTCAAATGATTTCCCCTTTTCTAGCCCCCCACTCCCCGAAAGTCCCATAAGCCCCTTTCTCTTCCCCTGTCCTCCCACACACCCCTTCCCACTTCCCCGTTCTGGTTTTACCGAATACTGCTTCACTGAGTCGTTCCAGAACAAGGGGCCACTCCTCCTTTCTTCTTGTACCTCATTTGATGTGTGGATTATGTTTTGGGTATTCCAGTTATCTAGGTTAATATCCACTTATTAGTGAGTGCATACCATGATTCACCTTTTGAGTCTGGGTTACCTCACTTAGTATGATGTTCTCTAGCTCCATCCATTTGCCTAAGAATTTCATGAATTCATTGTTTCTAATGGCTGAATAGTACTCCATTGTGTAGATATACCACATTTTTTGCATCCACTCTTCTGTTGAGGGATACCTGGGTTCTTTCCAGCATCTGGCAATTATAAATAGGGCTGCTATGAACATAGTAGAGCATGTATCCTTATTACATGGTGGGGAATCCTCTGGGTATATGCCCAGGAGTGGTATAGCAGGATCTTCTGGAAGTGAGGTGCCCAGTTTTCGGAGGAACCGCCAGACTGATTTCCAGAGTGGTTGTACCAATTTGCAACCCCACCAGAAGTGGAGGAATGTTCCTCTTTCTCCACACCCTCTCCAACACCTGCTGTCTCCTGAATTTTTAATCTTAGCCATTCTGACTGGTGTAAGGTGAAATCTCAGGGTTGTTTTGATTTGCATTTCCCTAATGACTAATGAAGTTGAGCATTTTTTAAGATGTTTCTCTGCCATCCGAAGTTCTTCAGGTGAGAATTCTTTGTTTAACTCTGTACCCCATTTTTAATAGGTTTGGGGTGACGCTTACCAAACATGTGAAAGATCTGTATGACAAGAACTTCAAGACTCTGAAGAAGGAAATGGAAGAAAACCTCAAAAAAATGGGGAAAACCTCCCATGCTCATGGATCGGTAGAATCAATATAGTTAAAATGGCCATTTTGCCAAAAGCAATATACAGATTCAATGCAATACCCATCAAAATCCCTACTCAATTCTTCACAGAGTTAGAAAGAGCAATTATCAAATTCATCTGGAGCAACAAAAAACCCAGGATAGCTAAAACTATTCTCAGCAACAAAAGAAAATCTGGGGGAATCAGTATCCCTGACCTCAAGCAATACTACAGAGCAGTAGTGTTAAAAACTGCATGGTATTGGTACAGTGACAGGCAGGAGGATCAATGGAACAGGATTGAAGATCCAGAAATGAACCCACAAACCTATGGCCACTTGATCCTCGACAAAGAGGCTGAAAACATCCAATGGAAAAAAGATAGCCTTTTCAACAAATGGTGCTGGTTCAACTGGAGGTCAGCATGCAGAAGAATGTGAATTGATCCATCCTTGTCTCCTTGTACTAAGCTCAACTCCAAATGGATCAAGGACCTCCACATAAAGCCAGACACTCTGAAGCTAATAGAAAAGAAACTGGGGAAGACCCTTGAGGACATCGGTACAGGGAGAAAGTTTATGAACAGAACACCAATAGCGTATGCTCTAAGATCAAGAATTGACAAATGGGACCTCATAAAATTACAAAGTTTCTGTAAGGCAAAGGACACCATCAAGAAGACAAATCGGCAAGCAACAAATTGGGAAAAGATCTTCACCAATCCTACATCAGATAGAGGGCTAATATCCAATATATATAAAGAACTCAAGAAGTTAGACTCCAGAAAACCAAACAACCCTATTGTTTATAATTTTTACCATTCATTATGGCATCTTACTTTTGAATAAGAAATCATTAGAGAATATCATATTCAATAAAAATTTAGAGTTTTGGATTTGGATACAATGGATACATTTACAAAATTTATTCCTCAGTTAAGGCTAGAAATTTTTGAAATAAATGATTTGAAGAGTTTAAGAGCTAAAGGACCAGAGAATTTTATATTAGTATGTTTTTTTCATATGAAGGTTGCAAGTAGCACACATTAACATCTGACAACCAAATTTTCTTGAGCCAGTGCTGACTAAAAACAAAAACAAAAACAAAAACAATACACATCAGGGAAAGGAAGAACCATCATGCAAAATTTAATCTTAGAGAATTACAGATAACGAAGAAATTTGTAGAGTGAGTAAAATTGTTTTCTCCTGTGAAACATATAGCAATGTGTGTGTGTGTGTGTGTGTATGTGTGTGTGTGTGTGTGTGTGTGTGTGTGTGTGTGTGTGAGAGAGAGAGAGAGAGAGAGAGAGAGAGAAAGCATTTAATAAAAATGCCATAAATATGAAAAAGTTAAAGGCGGGGTGTTAGGCATGTTCATAAGAAAGGTAGGGAAAGAACAAAATGTTATCATATTGTAATATCCAAAATGAAAGTATCATAAAAGGCACTGATAATATCAACAGAAGAATAGATAACAGAAAAAATCATCACCTAACTTCTCCACATTAAAAATATTATGTTCAGTTGTTTTACTCAATGTGCAAATTGTTGTAGTACACAGTAATTGTCAGTTTTACTTATTGAGGTAAGTTTTCCTATGCTGTACTCCCATTATTGTAGTGTTTATTGGATATTAGCCCAGAAGCTTGGAATACCCAAGATCCAATTCACAGACCATAAGAAGCGCAAGAAGAAAGAAGACCAAACTATGGATAATTTGGTCCTTCTTAGAAGGGGGAAGAAAATACCCATAGAAGGAGATATGGAGACAAAGTTTGGATCAGAGAGTGAAGGAAAAGCCATCCAGAGACTGTCATACCTGTTCATTCACCTCATAGATTGTCACCAACCCCAAAATAATGAGGATTCCAACAAAGGTATGCTGCTAGAAGCCTGATATAGCTGTCTCCTGAGAGGTTCAGCTAGTACCTGACAAACACAGAGGTAGGTGCTCTCACTCATGCATTGGACTTAGCACAAGGTTCCCAATGGACCAGCTAGAGAAAGGACCAAAGGTGCTGAAGGAACTTGCAGCCCCATAGGAGGAACAACATTATGAGCTAACCATTACACCCAGAATGCCTAGGGACTAAACTACTATCCAAAGAAAACACATGAAGGGACCCGTGACTCCAGCTGCATATGTATCAGAGGATGGCCTTTTTGGACATTGAAGGGAGGAGAGGATCTTGGCCTTGAGAAAGCTTGATGCCCCAGTTAGGGGAATACCAGGACAGCGAAGGGGGTATAGAAGGTTTGGTGAGCCGCAAGGAGGTTATGGGATAAGGTCTGTTCAGAAGGGAAAACCAGGAAAGGGAATAACATTAAAAATGTAAATAAAGAAAATATCTATTAAAAAAGAACTTTAAAAATGAATATATCCACTAAAAATGGATAGTAATAATGTAGGTGACTGTATATTTTAAATGACCAGTGACATATAAACACCCTAGGTCCACTTCATCATTGAGAATTTTTGTCATTGTCTTCATAGCCATTGTGCTTTTATAGCAACTATGATATTTAGAAATTGCTATATTTTGTAGTAAGATTCATTTTCATAAATAATTGTGATGTCAAGGACATGTATGCATTGAATACATAAAATGCTTTAAGAGGTTTATGAAAAAGAAGGTATTTTTTGTGTTATTTTCTTAGTGTTTGCTCTGCAATTTAAATCGCCACATATGATTGGAGTAGTTTTCTTTATTAACAAATGATTTGTTGTGGAGAGAGAGAGAGAGAGAGAGAGAGAGAGAGAGAGAGAGAGAGAGAGAGAGAGAGAGAGAGAGAGAGAGAGAGATCCATAATCTAAATAATGATAAATTACTCAAAAAACAATATTGACAAAATGCAGAGATGGAGGTTTTTGATATCCCCTTCACACTTATCCATGTGGATTATATAATAGTATATTCATTTTTTTCAATCATATTAAGCCAATAGTTCAAAGTGAAAGTGATGCTCTTTTCCAAGTTCAGAGCCTCTGCATTGAAAACTGTACATTTGGTTTCAGTTTGTGTTTCCTTCTTGAATTTGCCAGACTGTGTTATCTAAATTGGTGAGTAGACATATTCAAATACCCCAATTTTTCCCAGTTAAAAATAATCAAATAGATTTATACTATTCTTATATCTCTTAAATATAGTATTTGTTCTGGCTGTGGCAATGAGCCCACTGAAGGAGATCAAGAGATATAAATTGGAAAAGAAGTACACCAAGTATCACTATTTTCAGAAGATATTTAATTAACTGTCAAAATTCAACCAGAGAACCCTTACAGCTGATGAACAACTTCAACACTTTAGTCTAAATAATGGCAAATGCCTCAAAAATAATATTGACAGAATGCAGAGATGGAGGTTTTTGAGATTCCTTTTACACATATACTTGTGGATTCCACAATAGTGTATTCAAGTTTTTTCAATCACATTAATCTAATAGATCAATGTGAAACGTGATGCTCTCTTGCATGTACAAAGTCTCTGCATTGAAAGATATACATTTGGTTTCAGTTTGCATTTTCTTCTTGAATTTGCCAAACAGTGTTAACTAAATTGGTGAGTAGACATACTCAATACTCCTTTTTGTTTTACCCACTTAAAAATAATCAAGTAGTTGGTATACTACAAAGCAGGATAAATAATTAACTCAAAGAAATTAGTAGTCTTCTTTATACAAAAGAGAAACAGTCTGAGAATGAAATTAGTGAAACAGTACCCTTCGCAATAGGCAAAAATAGTATAAAGCATCTTGGTATAACTCTTTGCAAAAAGTGAACTATCTCTACAACCAGAAATTCAAATCTCTCAGAGAAATCGAGAAAGAACTCTGAAGACAGAAAGATCTCCTATGCTCATGCATTAGCAATATTAACATTGTGAAATGGCCACCTTACCAAAACCAATCTACAGATTCAAGGCACTCACCATCAAAATTCCCAACACAATTATTCGTAGTCAGGAAAACATAAGTTTTCAACTTCATATAGAAAAAAAGAAAACAGGACAGTCAAAATAATTCTTAATAGATAAGTATCCAGTGGAAATCACCATTCTGGAACATAGACTGTACTACTGAGCATTAGTGATAAAACTGGATGGAATTGGTACAGAGATAGTCAGGTTAATCAATTGAATAAAATGAAAAGACACAGAAGCAAACCCCCAAACCTCTAGATTCTTGATCTTTGACAAAGAAACAAAGAAATACAGTGGAAAATACAAAAGAAGGAAGCCTCTTCAATAGATGGTGCTGATATAATTGTTCTCTGTATTGGAAAATGAACATAGATCCATATTTATCAACTTACACCAAACTCTAGTCCAGGTGAGTCAAATACCACAAGTAATATCAGGTACATTGAATTTTATAGAACAGAAAGTTGGAAATAACCTTGAAGTCATTGTCACAAGGGGAGGTTTCCTGAATAAAACACCAATGGTTCAGGTTCTAAGATCAAGATTTGATAAATGTGACTTCATGAACCTGAAGAGCTTGGTTAAGCCAAAAGACAATATCAATATGAAAAACTGACAACCTACTGACTGGAAAAAATTGCTAATCCTATTTCTTACACAGTGCTAATATCCAACACATAAAAAGAACTCAAGAATAGGACCTCCAAAGAACTAAATAACCTAATTAGAAAATGGGGTACAGAGTTGAACAAAGATTTCACAAATTAAAAAAAAATTAAAAAAAAAAGTTAAAAGTACTTAGTCATCAGGGAAAGGGAAATCAAAGTGATTCTGAGAATGGCTAAGATCAAAAACTCAAATGATAGCACATGCTATCTAGAATGTGGAGAAAGAAGAACAGTCTTACATTGCTGGTGGGATTGTAATATGGTATAACCAGTCTGGAAATCAATTTGGTGTTTTCTCATGAAATTGTAAATACTTCTACCTTAATGTTTGTGTCACTATTCATGATGCTATGTTGCACATATACCCTGTAGCATGGCATGGCTGTCATCTGAGGGATCTATCAGCAACTGACTGAGTCATATTGATGCTTATACCCAAACATTGGACTGAAGTTGGGGACTCCTATGTTTGAATAAGGAGAAGGATAGAAGGAGTCTAATCAGAGATTGATCCCATAGGAAGCTAAGTATGCTAATCTAATCGAGTTTCTAGGGAGCAGCTAGAGGCTGAGCCACTAAACACCAACATACAGTGGCTGTTCTGAAGCCCTGGTTAGGTGTGGAGATTCATCAAATGGGCAAGGGCAAAAAATAATTGGAGTAGCATTTTTAGCAAAGAGAATAACAACTTAATTGAGTACTGTAAAATGTATGCAAGCTTAGACTCCTTTTATTTAACCATGGTGACAAATTATAGTTTTTTAAAAGTATTTTTAATCCTGTTTTCAAATTTGATATTTTATTTACTTACATTAAAAATGCTATTCACTTTCCTCCTTTCCCCTCTGAAAACCCCTGTAACTCATCCCCCACTCCCTGCTCACTAATCCACACACTCTAGATTTCCCTGATCTGGCATTTCCATACCCTGAGACAATGAGTCTTTTTGCATCCCAGGGCTCTCTCCTTTCACTGATGTCCAACCACATCAGCCTCTGCTACCCAGGTGGCTGGATCTATGGGTCCCTCCATGTATACTCTGGTTCAATCCATTCCTATCCCCTTATACAAAGCTCAAGTCCAAGTCGATCAAGTACCTCCACATAAAACTAATTACACTGAATCTAATAGAAAAGAAAGCAGGCAAGACCCTGAAGCACATGGACACATGAGAAAATTTCCTGAATAGAACACCAATAGCTTATGCTCTAAGATCAAGAGTTGACAAATGGGACCTCATAAAATTGGAAAGTTTCTGTAAGGCAACGGACAATGTATTTTCAATCTTCAAGAGTGATAAACCCTGCTCTTCCATAGCCCACGCCATCCAGAAGAACAGGTTGGCTCTCTGTAGAATGTTCCTACCCTTTCTATTTCCTCAATCACAATTATAAGTGTCTCTCCCAGTCTCTCAACAGAATTACAAGGGCTGATTCTGCTGTAAAATATACTTAAATCCCTGAGAGATATTTCTACTCCAACTTTTAATATTGAGTTCCAGGGCAAAAACCACACACTGCCTTTATAATTTTAATATGCCTTAATAAGCACATAGCCTGGACAGCTATCTACCCATTGTGGTATTACTGTCTAGTTTCCTATCTAAAACCCCAAGTTACTACATATCACTAACTATGTTTCATCTGGGCTGCTCAGTAGAAATTGAGGAATTTTAATAAAAATCATCAAGTCTTACTCTAAAAGCCTGGACTACAGAAAAATGGAAAATCTACATGAAATAGATGATTTTCTATATACATATCACTTATTAAAGTTAAATGAAATCAGGAGACTATTTAAATAGCCTTAAAGTCCCTAAAGAAATATAAGGGGTCACTTAATGTACTCAACAATGTAAAGCTCATGTCCCTATGGTTTTACAACAGACTTATACAAGACTTTCAATATAAAGTAAATAACCATACTCCACAGTGTACTTCACAAAATTGAAATAAAAGTACAATGCCAAATTACTTTTATAAGACCATAGTAACCTCGATAAATAAACTACATAAAAACTGAACAAAGAGAATTTCAGGCAAATTTCCTTTTAAATAATTGATGTGAAAATTTTCAAATCACAAATTGTTGTGAGGTTTAGCCTTTGAGAATCCAAATAAAGCAATTTCACTAAAATCTGTGATGAAACAAGTGTTCTGGATATTTCTGTATCTCTTCAAGGTAGTATGTGAATTTCTAGCTAGAGCAATATGATGAGAGGAGATGATCATGATACAAATCAGAAGAAAATAAGTCAAAGTATTACTATTCACTAATGATATGATAGTATAAATAAGCGACTCAAAAAAATCCACCAGAGAAGTGCTGAAAAACATATTCAGCAAAATGGATTGATAGAAAATTACCTCAAAGAAAATAGTAGTCACATTTTCAATAAACAATAATTGCACTGATATTGAAATTATGGCAACAATATCATTTATGATACACGCAAAACATAAAAAATGCTAACCAAGCAAGAGAAAGACAAAAAATAAATTTTCTATGGAAAAACATTAAGGAAACTATCAGAAGATGGAAACATCTCCCCTCTCATGGATTAGATGGATTAATAGTAAAATAGGCCATATTGACAATAGCAATCTACAAATTCAAAGAAATTATTCAATTCCCTTCATAATACTCACACAATTCTTTATAAAGGCCTTGAAAACAATTGTTAACTTCACACAGAAAAATAAAAGGGAGGAGGAGAAGAAAAAAATAACCAAAAATGATAGGATAAATAAATCCTGAACATGAAAGTTCTGGAAAAATCAGCATCTCTCAAGCAATTTACATGGTAATAGTAACTTAAAAATGCATGATATTAGTATTTAAAATGACAGATTAATCAAAGGGTTGAAATGTAAACCAACATGTAAAACCAAAGCACTGTGGGCATTTGATTTTTGACAAAGAATACAAAACTATACAATGCAAATATGAATGCATATTTTGCAAATGGTATTGCTCTAACTGGATCTTTATTTAACACCCTGAACAAAACTAAACTGCAAATGGATCAAGGACCTCAGCATAAAACTGTACATACTAAATCAAATGGAAGAGAATGTAATAAATAGCCTTAAATTTGTTGAAACAGGAAACAATTCTTTTTTTCTGAAAAGAACATCTATGGTCCAGGTACAAAGATCAACAATTGTTAAATTGGACCTTATGAAACTGAAAGGCTTATGTAAGGCAAAGGTCAGTGTCAATAGGACAACCTAAAGAATGTAAAACTGTCTTACTCAACCTTACATATGACGTAGGGTTATGATCAACAATATGCAAAGAACTCAGGAAGTTAAACATCAACAAAACAAATAACCCAATTAGAATATGTGGTAAAGAGCTAAACAGATAATTCTCAACAAAGTAAATCTCGAATAGTGGAGAAGCATAAATAAACATTCAACATACTTAGCCATCAGGGAAATGCAAAAGAAAATGACCCAGAGATTGCATCTTACATATATCAAAATGACTGAGATCAAAACATTTATGTGATACCACATTCTGGTAAGTATGTGGTCAAAGGAGAACAATCATCCATTTTTCCCCCTGCAAGAATTTAGAAACTCAGCCATCATATCATCTAAAAGCATACATGAGGTGGGCCAAGACCTACTTGAAATATATAGTAGATATGCAGCTCAAACTCTATTACAGTCTTGTCTCAGTGAGCATGGATGAGCTTAGCTCTGCAGAAACTTTTGTGCCAGGGTAAACGGCCCCCACCTCTCAAAGATGAAGAGGGTGGGTGTAGGGTTAGGACATTCTTGGTCATGGGGATGAGGAAGGGTGCAGCATCCATATTGAATAAATATACAAATTAATAAATTTATTAATTAAATAATTAAAAGATTGACCAAGTCACATCCACTATTTCCTTATCTATTCTTTACACTACTTGGTGGTTTAGCTAGAGCAATAGGAGGATACAATATATAGAAATTAAAGTCAAATCATCATTTACAGGTGGTATGGTTTTAAAAGCTTGTAACCCTAAATATTTCAGTAGAGAACTGCACCTGATATAAATTGTCACCAAAATGGCTGGATGCAAGATGAACACACACACACACACACACACACACACACACACACACACATACACACACAAACACAAAGTCAATTGCTTCCCTATAAAAAACCAAAATGTCTGAAGAAGAAATTATAGAAACAGCACCCTACACAATTTACTCAAATAATATAAAATATCTTATTTAAACTATGAGTAAACAAATGGAAGTCTTGCAAGAAAACCATAAGTCTCAAAACTTTGAAGAGATTAATTTAAGATCTATCAGAAGGTAGAAAGATCTCCCTTTGCCTTGTATCACTTGAATATAACCATCCTTCCAACTTCAAACAATGTCATCAAAATGTGATCCTAAATTTCTACAGAGCTTGAAGATACACTTTCTAACATCATGTAATACCTGAGAATTACTGAACAATATTAGAACTGCTAGATGAATCACCATTTTTTATTTCAAGTTGTGCTATAGAATCATAGTGCTAAAAATTGCATGATATTGGTATAAAACTAGGCCCATTCATCAGTGAAATTGAATTTAGGATGAGAGATAAATTCACATACATATGAACACTTGATATTGCATAAAGAACCCAAAAGTACACACTGGTAGAAAAAGCCTTTTAAAATCAGATACATTATAGAAATGAACAGTTTAACATATGTGTCAAAACAAAACACTGGAGTGATTCACAAGTGAAAACCAATTAAATATTTCCCTTTACATATCGTATCATGTTACAAAGCAAATTTACATTGTTTTGCTTTTTAATGATAATACCTGTATGAATATTTGGTGCTTTTTATATCATGACACAATTATGACAGAGTAAGTAAGACAGAGATCAAATAAGTGGAGAAAGGCACACATACACACAAACACACACACATACACACACACACACACAGAGAGAGAGAGAGAGAGAGAGAGAGAGAGAGAGTGAGAGAGAGAGAGAGAGAGACAGAGAGAGAGAGACAGAGAGAGAGACAGAGACAAAGAGAGAATATATGATGGTGGAAGTCAATAAATGGGGACTTGTTAAAATTTTATTCCACATCAAAACAAATGTACATAAATTTATAGGTAGTTTTGCTTCATGTAAAGTATTTAAATGAAAACTAAATTACCTGGCTGATATCTATAGCCCACTCTATCATTTCATCAGATATAAGTAGTTGTTGGCCATTAGGAAAATGACCAAAAAAACTTCCTATTTTCATTTTAAGTCCTTCCTGTTTTAAAAAATCCATGATGTAGAAAATGTCATACTCTTTATCCAGTTTTCTATTCTGGTTCATGTTCACTAGGTCTCCAGCAGGATTTACAAATCGTATGGTCTTCAGAAAAGAGAACATCTAAAACATATTTGAATTTTAGTTTCAACTATGCAAATACATTAATAAATGAATTATAAAGCTTGTCATATCACTCATATCCATTATTCATATCCTAAACTGTATATTTATCAGAAGTATTCAGTTCTGAAAAATTAAAATGTATTCCATATACACTTAAAGTTTGACTATGCTTAAAAATACATTTTTATCACTATATTTGATGCCATTACACATGCACACATGAATTTTATGTTTGGTGCCTATTGATAAATTATCCATTTTATTTGGCCAATAGTATTATTTGATCATAAGATAAGGAAACTGAATACTTAATGGTACAAAATAAAGAAAAAGTACTTGAAATTATTTGAGTTCTTTTCATGACATTAGAAAAATTTTGATCAAATAAATAAAAGTTATTTTCTGAATTTCATTTATTAAATGTGTAAGAAAAAACTCAGAGAGTAAACTCATGAGATTTTAGTATGATTGAAATAAATGAGGATACTTCATTACTGAGATTGTGAAATGCTGGTACGATTGTTGGCTGTAACCTAAATTATGACACTAATATCATGGGCTTCTTGTGCAGTGGAAGAATACAGGAATATAGGATAAATTTTACTTATTTACAGGATTTTGAATTTATGAATCCCTTATGAATACTACCTCTATGATATACATGCCATTCAGTGTAAAAATTATTACCTTCCAGGAGTTAAATTCCAGTACCTTACCATCATGTTCTGCACCTGTGTCTACTTGTTGCAGAAGCATCTCATGAAGTGAGTGAGCCACAGCATATACAGAATTGTATAAGTTGTAACATGTTTCGCTCATGGACATTCCAAGGGGTGGAACAAAAAGCCATTTAAATAGGGATTTGTTTGCACAATTCTTCAGTGTTGTACAATTAGGTGGTGGCAAAGAACACTTAAAGTAAGTCCACCACAGTTTAGCAAAAGAAATATCATTACTGTAGTTAGAAGGGTGAACTGTCTGCAGAAATTCTTTAAAACCAGACATCTCAGAGTGCTGATGTGAAAAAATAAGAGTCCCATGCATGGAGTTAAGCATGAAATCTCCTATCATTGTGATCATATCAAATTGTGACACACTGATCCAGAGTCTCTGAATATTTTTAAATTTCCAAAGCATGAAGTTCAATTGTACAGGAGAGTCTTTATTTCCGTAGACAATTACAACTTTTGCTGATGTCATTATGATTTGGTGATAATATTTAAGCACCATTTTAAAGTATAATGACTTATCATTTGGGATAATAGTGACAAATTCTAAGCAGACAGTGTTTCTTTCCATTACTGCTCTCAATTCAGAAAGAAATTGGATTCCATGGTCATCATCTGTAATGATCACTCCTACCCAGTTCCATCTGAAGTGAACTGCTAGAGACACCATGGCTAGTGGTAGAGATGTGTCCTTGAGAGACATCTGATAGAGATGAGGAAACTGTTCCTGGTTACTTAGGAAATGAAAATAACCACAGTAAACCTGAAATATATTGACCATACACTTCATTATGAAGAAGAAGGAATGTGCAGGACTCAGTCTAAGACCTAATTATAAAAAAACAATGTGCTAAAAGTGTGAGAAAATATGATCATTCATTTTATTATGAAAATCACTTCCAATGTCTTGTGAATTGCTATACAAGGACAGATAACGTAAGCGACTTGATAAAACATTTCAATTTTTGTTGTCTCTGCTCCCCATTTGTCATAAAGTTGTTGAATTTGCCATAGAAATTGAGTAACCTTTATGTTCAATAGATCAAAATATGTACAAATAAATTCTCATAATTTTTTAAGCCTTGATACTCAGAAACTTAGATTGCAGAAAGATAATATTCCCTTTAAAATAACCCTCTGTGAGTTACTTCTGGAGTTCTGGAGAAGTACTGGAATGGTCCAAGTTTATAAGATGTCATCCATACAGGTCCCGTAAGTACAATTAAATATCTTCTCTGATTTTTACAGTAGTAATTAGGAATAATTTCCTTTTTTCTCAAGGACCAAACATTTTCCACAATATCCTTAATTAGGTTACATTCAACGTTAACTAACAGGGAAATGTTGGGTAAAATATGAACATTCCTATTGATTTCTTCAAAGGCAAAATAAGCAGAGGAAATAAAGTGGATGGTCTTTGGGGTCACCCTGAAATCAGAGCACATCAATGATTATGGATATAGGTTCTCATTATGATACTTTTAAGGAAAACTCAATGTGGGTTAAGCAAAGATTTCTTGTATTTTTGTGACATATTCATACATTGGCATAGTTCATTATTGTGATATATTAGGATGTGAGAAATGCAAAATAGTTTATCAATCTTAATGTTGATTTTTTTATTCAATGAATTGAACTTCACTCTTTTCTTTTTAAGTCTTGTATCTAAATTATACTGGTGTATTAAGCATTGAGCCATGATACGGTTGCTGGGAATTGAACTCAGGACCTCTGGAAGAAGGGTTAGTGCTCTTAATCACTGATCCATTTCTCCAGCCCTATTATATTCTTCTTTTGACGTGTTCTTTAACTGTGTTCTGAGATTAGATACCTTGTGACCTTTTCCTCTTGATATTTTCAATAGTGGCTTTTAAAGTATGAATTTCATATTAAGACATTTCTGTCAGTTTTGAAATTTTCTACAGTTTCATATTGTTTTTCTTTGACACTGTGAAATCTATGTGTTTTCATGAGTAAAAAAAAAAAAAAAGATTTTTGTGGCCCACATTGAATCTGCCCATGACTTTATCTCCTTATTCCTATACTGAACATATGTGGAAGAGAAATAAGAATTATCTCCTATCTAGAATATTATTCTTTTTTACAGAAACAGCACGAAAAATGTCATGACGCTACATAATGGAATGATGCAATGGTAACCAAATTTTTCTGTATCAACAATTGCAAAAGTCTAAAGAATTCATAGCTATTCCAAAACCACCATGATTCTTACATTTATTTCTTTATTTAACACAATTCCTTTCTTTTCATTTTTCTATTTAAGGCTGTACAAAATTGAGTGATATAAGAATGGTTATATCTACAACCGATCTTTTGGTTTGGATTTTACTCCTCTAGCTTCACATGTACTCTTAGCTTTTACTAATTCATTCTTTCTTTAAAATCACTGGGTATTACATAACTGTCCTTGGGTTCTATTTGGTTCAGATTTGTCCAGATATATTCTGTTTCTAATATGTCCACTTTATTTTCTCTTATTTTTAAACATGATTTAACTGGATATATCTGTTTGGTACATTTTTAAAGAGTTTGATAATCTTACTTAGCAGTTACATATTCGGTGTGTAGTACATGAGTTTTTTGCTTTTGCCTCATCTGTATTTTCTGTAATGCTTTGGTTAAACAGTAAATATTTATGTAACTGTTCACAACTTGTGGTTCTGAAGCTGGTGTTGAATTGACTTAACAGTATTATTTTCTCTATTATTGACAAATTCTTATTTTTAAATAACTTTTATTCTAATCTTATTCCCTTATTTGTTGGATTTTTTTCTTTGATTCAGAACTACCTAAAATTGTGTAATAGTTTTTTAAAGCTACTGCTATTCTGTACATGAAAATTGAAACATTTTGAAAATTGAGTTCTCCAATTAATCTACTTTAATTGCTGATTAATGACAGTTTAATATATCAAGTAATATTCACTTTTCTTTACAGACTACTGTATAGAATTTTTTAAAAAGCTAAAACCGTTCTAAATAATAAAATAACTACTAGTTATTTCTGACCTCACTTTGTACTCCACATCTCTCTTAATAAAATTGGCTTGATGGGTGTGGCGATTGATCAATAAAATTTAACCAAAGACCTAGGAAGTGACACACAACTTTGGATACGTGAAATTTTTAGAAAAAAATCCAGAGATCTGCTCTAGAATAAAGAAACTTTCTTGAATATTGATGCTGGTTCAAATGTATGGATTCAGAGAGAAGAATGAAACTACATCTATGTGTATTATTGTGTAGAAATCTTAACTCTATATTGTATATAACTACAGCAGATAGAAAAACTTCACTGGTATTATGGTTTCAAAGGAATACTGATGCCAAGTACATGAACATCAAAAGATAAACTCAGTGACATTTTTGAAAATTCTTTGTCTCATTATATTTTTCGGAGATTATCTTTTAACGATTGCTATTCTTTTGTATTTATGTTATAGCTTCCAATTCTTTAATGGACTTTTTGTTTGTAAAGATGCATATGTTAATTTTTACTTGTATATAAGTGTGTTTCTCATGCTTTTGCATGATCTCATTGTATGGTTTATTGAATAATTTTTATATTCTATAATACTTGTTTTATGCTATAATATTTCTACTATTTACATGATAACCCTTTAGTGGGTAAAAGTAATAAAGTGGGTCCATATGGGAGGTAATTAGTAAATGATCTTTCTGGAGCTGAGGAAGGAAATTGAAAGTTTGTTTATATTGTATTAAAAGTGTATTTGATATAAACAATGATATAAACAACCTTGAATTATGCTGTAATTTAGATAGACTTGAAAATAGTAGGATTCATAAAATGCCTATTAGGACACAAAGCATATTACCTCAATACATTAAAATTCTAATGTCCAAGTATGGAACTGAAAGTAGATTTCAGATTTGGATCCGTAATATGAATTTATAAATGGTTAATTGTTGAGGACATAGCATTCAGTATTCCCACGAAATCTTCTACGTAATTCAAGCTTGACGTGGTGTTAGAGACACCCACATGTACATACATATACACATACACACATATACATGCACAAACATAAACACAAACACACACAGACACACACACACTCACGCACAGACACACACACATATTGCATTCTCACTTTAAAAACATGGATCATAAATTATTTATCTACAAAAATTAAATTGAAAAAATAACCATCTAAATCATATCAACTATAATAAAATTAATGTTCAAATAATGTACTTTAATTTATATTAAATTTTATTATACAACCGTTTTACAGCCAATGGTTTCTATATAAAATATTTAATGCTTTACATTTTAAAAATATTGTTGGTTTTGTTTTGCCATCATCAATGATGCCACATTTTCTAATCAAAATGTTCTCTTCTAAACCATTCTGCGATTTCTCTTTATTCTGTGGAAAGGTTGGAGTATATCTGATTAGAATTTTCTATTCAATGCACCACAAGTTTTCTACTTCTAAGCATGAAAGTGCAGTGACATTTTGCATTTTCAAACTTGATTACTCTATTTAGAAATTAGCCCTTTATTATCCTATATAAAGCCATTAAATACACATATGAAAAATAACAATTCATATCTATCTGTGCATAGAATATGTTAAAAACATAGACTAATAAAGGGAATGAATAGATGTGAATGAGGTAAAATGCTAAATGAGAAAGAATCAGTAATCTTTAAAACTGTATCTTCTTGGTAGTTAAACCTCATGTAATAAAAGGCCATAAATATAAGAGCATATCTGTAGTGCAAAGTAGACTTGTTTGGTTTTTTAAAGGACTGCATGTACTAGCATGAGAGAATGTGTAAATTTCAAAGAACTATTGGAAGGGATTACATATGATGATAATTCATTATATGATACCCACATATATGCTTTTTTTTTTAAAGCAGGTACCACAGGTAGGGAACTTGTGGGAGAAAAATAGGAAAACATTGCGGCATTGTTCAACGAAAGACATTTGAATGATTCATTAAATTACTGTAAATTTCTCTGTAGATGTTCATCAAAACGCCTATTATATGATGTAGGCCTAACACTTATTACTATAATAGGAGAGTTAATTGAAACAGTGTCCCAAGGATTCAAGGTGTGTTCACTATGTAATCTAACCTAATCTAACCTAGATAACTTAATGTAATTTAACCTCAAACAAACTCAAAAATTCACTTGACCATCTCAGTTGCTGAAAAGGCATTTGACAAAATATATTACCTCTTTATGTTAAAATTACTGGAGAGATCATGTATTCAAGGCTCATATCTAAACATAAGAAAACAATATTCAGTGTCTTTAAAAGAAATTTATAACAGTGGTGATAGGGAACTTATAGAGTTCACCTCCAGTAGAAAGAAGGGGCATAATATGAGTGGATGGGATGCTATCCCATAGTCCTACACTCTTACCCTGAATGTTTCTGACTAAAAGAACTACAGTGACATATATGGAGAACAGACTAAGGAAAAGTAGTTTCAATGACCTGGTCAAATTGGGATACATCTCAGTAGAGGCTCCAAGGACTGACACTATTATTTATTCTATGGTGTGTTTATAGACAGGAGTCTATCATGGCTGTCCTTTGAGTGGCCCAACAAGCAGCTGACTGAGACAGATGCAGATGCTTCCACCCAACCATTGGACTGAATTTAGGTATCCCTGTAGCTGATTTATGGAAAGGCAGGAAGAAGCTGAGGAGGAGGGCGACCCCATAAGAAGACTATCAGTCTCAACTAACCTGGACGCCGAGATGTCTCAAGTTATGACACTTAGCCATAAACTAGGCAGCATAGATTAGCATCACATGAAACCATAGAATGGAAATTACCATATAAATGGAATCTCTCTAAGAGCAAGGCCAATAATGTCATTCATTCATCTGCCCTCTAACTAGTTTGTGATTCAAAAACGACAATAAACCAGCTACACCTTAAACTACCATAATTAGCGAAATATCCAGCCATGAAGCAGAATAAATTTTAGTTATATACTAGAAAAGTATAGTCAAAAGACACATAGGATCTTATCTCTCACTCCCTGTTCCTGGAAGGCTTGGTGTGCATTTATGCATAAATGAAAGATGCACTTACTGCTTGTTTAGATTCTCACTGAAGTAATCATTCTTCACATTACCGTGCTCTGTATAAATGGAAAAGAAACAATCATCCTCTTTATCTGCTAGATAATTTTCCATGTCTTTTATTCTCCAAAAGCATCTGGGGTCACTCAAATGGCAAAAACAAAAGGAAAAATTCAGGACCATGGAGAAAACACTCAAAGCGAACATCTTTGCAATGTCATCAATATAGGTGCCCAAGGAAAATGCAGCATTAAGTGTCAGGAAGGCAGATTCTCAAATATCAATTTTTGATGAACACAACCATGTTTCACATTTTATTGATGTAGTTACTAATAAAGAGCATATGTGTTTGTCACAGCATTTACTTTTCAGTTCACTCTTTGCCTCTGGAGGATTCTGAAGTACTCTTTGGCCTGCGGTGCTGCATCTGTGATCCTATGGCCAGGTGAAAAATAGGGGAAATAATTTTCGTCAGTATTATCCTTCTATGTATTCCTTATGTCTGCATTCATGTCAGTAGACATGAAGGTTCCAGACATGATTCCTTTTGGGAATATTTTCTCACAAGTCAAGTTCATCAAACCACTTTTCTGAAATCATTTGCAATAGTTCACTTTTGTTACATAGGTTATTCCTATGAGATTTACAAGCAATTATTACAATGAATCCAATTGAACTTAATTGACCTCAGTAATAAAAATATTAATAAAATTAAGCAATATCGTTATGCATCTTCAACACTTTTAGACATTAACTAAATTGTTGCTTTCTGTCTCATTCTTATTTATTGCATTTATTATTGAATTATCTATAATTGAATTGAATTATGTTTTAACAGGGTTATGAAAAATACAGAATTTGGAATTCATGTTATTCATAAACTGTTAACAAAAACTGATACATGAGAAATCCAAGTCAAGCAAGTTTTTTATTTCGTTGTTCATTAAAGGGCAGGTAAAATAGAAAGTTCAATGTACAGAATATACTGTGTACTGTCTTATGTGACCTCAAGGTGTATTAAACTTAGTAGTGATATTAAATAATAAATCAATTCTATTAATATGCAGGAGCAATTTCATAATGATGTTTCATTACAGGGCATAGTTGTCTTGGGTTATTTTCTGTTTGATTTACAATGTAGTCAGTTCTAAGCATTCTTTATTAGGAGTCATCTGCAGCGATTTCCTTTATGCTAGAGTTCTAATGGATATACATAGATATTACAAAGCACAAATCATCTTTACGAAAATCTTTAAAATTTTAGGCAAGAAAGAAAATAACCCCATTGAATCTCGCTTAGCATATAACTCAGTGAACATGTTTATTACTCATATCTTTTCTAAGAATGCATTTTCAAAGTATTTGTTTCTTGCAGTTAATTTTCTTCAGTTTATTGTTTTGTTTTTTCTTTTGTTTTGTTTTGTTTTTATAGCAATTGAATTATATTGCATGGGCAAGAATGTCACATGTTAAAAGCTTTTATATATTTTTTAGTGCTTTGATAGTCCTTAGTTTTAAAAGGTCATTTCATTGGATGCTGAAAAAGCATTTGACAAAATTCAGCATCCCTTCATGCTTAAAGTCTTGGAGAGAACAGGAATTCAAGGCCCATACCTAAACATAGTAAAAGCAATATACAGCAAACCGGTAGCCAGCATCAAACTAAATGGAGAGAAACTTGAAGCAATCCCACTGAAATCAGGGACCAGACAAGGCTGCCCCCTTTCTCCTTATCTTTTCAATATTGTACTTGAGGTACTAGCTCGGGCAATTCGACAACATAAGGAGGTCAAAGGGATACAAATTGGAAAGGAGGAAGTCAAACTATCATTATTTGCAGACGACATGATCGTCTACCTAAGTGACCCAAAGAACTCCACTAGAGAGCTCCTACAGCTGATAAACAACTTCAGCAAAGTGGCAGGTTACAAAATCAACTCAAGCAAATCAGTGGCCTTCCTATACTCAAAGGATAAGCAGGCTGAGAAAGAAATTAGGGAAATGACCCCCTTCACAATAGCCACAAACAGTATAAAGTATCTTGGGGTGACTCTTACCAAACATGTGAAAGATCTGTATGGCAAGAACTTCAAGACTCTGAAGAAGGAAATGGAAGAAGACCTCAAAAAATGGGAAAACCTCCCATGCTCATGGATCGGTAGAATCAATATAGTTAAAATGGCCATTTTGCCTAAAGCACTATACAGATTCAATGCAATACCCATCAAAATCCCAACTCAATTCTTCACAGAGTTAGAAAGAGCAATTATCAAATTCATCTGGAACAACAAAAAACCCAGGATAGCTAAAACTATTCTCAGCAACAAAAGAAAATCTGGGGGAATCAGTATCCCTGACCTCAAGCAATACTACAGAGCAATAGTGTTAAAAACTGCATGGTATTGGTACAGTGACAGGCAGGAGGATCAATGGAACAGGATTGAAGATCCAGAAATGAACCCACACACCTATGGCCACTTGATCCTCGACAAAGAGGCTGAAAACATCCAATGGAAAAAAGATAGCCTTTTCAACAAATGGTGCTGGTTCAACTGGAGGTCAGCATGCAGAAGAATGCGAATTGATCCATCCTTGTCTCCTTGTACTAAGCTCAAATCCAAATGGATCAAGGACCTCCACATAAAGCCAGACACTCTGAAGCTAATAGAAAAGAAACTGGGGAAGACCCTTGAGGACATCGGTACAGGGAGAAAGTTTCTGAACAGAACACCAATAGCGTATGCTCTAAGAGCAAGAATTGACAAATGGGACCTCATAAGGTTACAGAGTTTCTGTAAGGCAAAGGACACCATCAAGAGGACAGATCGGCAACCAACAAATTGGGAAAAGATCTTCACCAATCCTACATCAGATAGAGGGCTAATATCCAATATATATAAAGAACTCAAGAAGTTAGACTCCAGAAAACCGAACAACCCTATTAAAAAATGGGGTACAGAGTTAAACAAAGAATTCTCACCTGAAGAACTTCGGATGGCGGAGAAGCATCTTAAAAAATGCTCCACTTCATTAGTCATTAGGGAAATGCAAATCAAAACAACCCTAAGATTTCATCTTACACCAGTCAGAATGGCTAAGATTAAAAATTCAGGAGACAGCAGGTGTTGGAGAGGGTGCGGAGAAAGAGGAACACTCCTCCACTGCTGGTGGGGTTGCAAATTGGTACAACCACTCTGGAAAGCAGTCTGGCGGTTCCTCCGAAAACTGGGCACCTCACTTCCAGAAGATCCTGCTATACCACTCCTGGGCATATACCCAGAGGATTCCCCACCATGTAATAAGGATACATGCTCTACTATGTTCATAGCAGCCCTATTTATAATTGCCAGATGCTGGAAAGAACCCAGGTATCCCTCAACAGAAGAGTGGATACAAAAAATGTGGTATATCTACACAATGGAGTATTATTCAGCCACTAGAAACAATGAATTCATGAAATTCTTAGGCAAATGGATGGAGCTAGAGAACATCATACTAAGTGAGGTAACCCAGACTCAAAAGGTGAATCATGGTATGCACTCACTAATAAGTGGTTATTAACCTAGAAAACTGGAATACCCAAAACATAATCCACACATCAAATGAGATACAAGAAGAAAGCAGGAGTGGTCCCTGGTTCTGGAAAGACTCAGTGAAACAGTATTTGGCAAAACCAGAACGGGGAACTGGGAAGGGGTGGGAGGGAGGACAGGGGAAGAGAAGGGGGCTTACGGGACTTTCGGGGAGTGGGGGGGGGCTAGAAAAGGGGAAATCATTTGAAATGTAAATAAATTATATCAAATAAAAAAAAAAGAAGTTAAAAAAAAAATAAAGTTCTTAAGAAAAATAAAAAAAAAAAAAAGAAAACCTTAAAAAAAAAAAAAAAAAGTGATTTTGATCACAATTACACCATTGTCTAATTTTTTGTACCTACATTCACTATCCATCCCACTCTGTTTCCTTTATCTTTTAAGCTCTTCAAACATTTTTACTGCAAAAATATTTATGGAACAAATGATCTTGGAAAGGTCAACTAGTTATGGTTTGGGTTCTCTTTAGAAAAAATATTGTTTTTTTTCCAGGATCTAAAACTTCCATTCACTAATACCAGTGGGGGAATTATGGGTCCACCTCTCATCTTCATATCTGGTGTAATCTCTCTTGGCCTTGAAAGATCATGTTTTTGTTACCTCCGTTCCTGGGAGTTGGAACCTGCTTTCCTTGTGTTCAGAACTTGCGTCCTTCTACTCATCTACCACTTTCAGCACATATATTCAATGTGATCAAACTACTGCAATAGTTCCTTTGTCCTGGGGAACATGTATTAAATATAGTGCTTACAGTCTCATATACTGTCGTTTTTTCCAATTCTTTCCCTTTCAGCCCATACATTTCTCTGTGGTAATAATCTAATAATAAGAAGCACTGAAGCATCCACACTTTTATTTTTCTTCTTCTTGAACTTCATATGATCTGTGAATTGTATCAAGACGAATACAAAACTGGGATAATATCCATTTATTAGTGAGTGCATACCATGTGTCTTATTTTGAGACTGAGTTACCTCACTCAGGAGATTATTTTCAAGATCCATCCATTTACTTATGAATTTCATGAAATCAGTGTTTTTAATTGTTGAATAATGTTCCATTGTGTAAATATACCAGATTTTCAGTATCTATTCCTCTATTGAAGGACATATGGATAGTTTCTAGCTTCTGGCTATAATAAGGCTGCTATGCACATAGTGTATCATCTGTGTTTATTACATGTTGGGGAACCTTCTGGGTATATTCTCATGAGTTAAATAACTGGGTCCTCAGTCAGTACTATGTCTAGTTTTCTGAGGAACCGTCAGAAAGGTTTAGAGAGTGGTTATACCAATTTGCAATACCACCAGTGATAGAGGAGTGTTCCTCTTTCTCTATGCCCTCCACAGAATCTGATGTCACCTAAGTTTTTAATTTTAGGTATTCTGACTGTTTTGAGATGGAATCCCATGTTTGATTTGATTTGCATTACCCTGATGTCTAAAAAGATGTTAATGATTTCTTTAGGTTCTTTTTGACATTTCTACTTTCCTCCCTTAAAGTCATCTCCAGATTGAAGTCCTTCTTTGTTCACCATCTTCTTATTTTATTATTAGATATATTTAATTTCAGATGATTTCTTCATTCCTGGTTCTGCTCTCCCTGAAAATCCCATAACCCTTCTCACCTTATGCAGTAGGATCTGATGACTTTTTTTAATTTCCTCAGTTTCTATCATTATATCTCCCTTATCATTTTTGGTTTTGTTAATTTGGATAATGTCTTTATACCTTCTGGTTAGTCTGGCTAAAATTTCATCTATCTTGTTGATTTACTCGAAGAACCAACTCCTGGTTTTGTTGACTCTTTGTATAGTTCTTTTTATTTCTACTTTCTTGATTTCAGCCCTGAGTTTAATGATTTCTTGTCTTCTAGTTCTCTTGGGTGTATTAGCTTCTTTTTGTTCTAACACATTCTAAAGTGTGTGGTCAGGCTGCTAGTGCATGCTCTCTCCAGCTGCTTTTGGGAGACACTCAGAACTATGAATCTTCCTCTTAGCACTGGTTTCATTGTGTCCCATATATTTTTGTATATTGTGCCTTCATTTTCATTAAATTCTAAAAAGTCTTTGCTTTCTTACTTTATTTCTTCCTTGACCAAGTTATCATTGAGTAGAGCATTGGTCAGCTTCTATCTGTATGTCGGTTTTCTGTTGTTTTTATTATTAGTGAAGAACACACTTACTCCATAGTGATCTGATAGGAAGCATGGGCTTATTTTGATCTTCTTATATCTCTTGAGGTCTGTATTGTGACCAATTATATGGTCAATTTTGGAGAAGGTACTATGAAGTACTCAGAAGAAGATATATTCTTTTGATTTAGGATGTAATGTTCTATAGATATCTATTAAATCCATTAGATCCAAAAGTTCTGTTATTTTCACTGTGTCTCTGTTTAGTTTGTGTTTCCCTGATCTGTCCATTGTAGAGAGTGGGGTATTGAATTCACCAACAATCACTGTGTGAGGTGCAATGTGTGCTTTAAGCTTTAGTAAACTTTCTTTTACAAATGAGGGTGCCCTTGTATTTGGAACATAGATGTTCAGAATTGAAAGTTTTTCTTGGTAGATTTTTTCCTTTGATGAGAATAAAGTCTCCTTCAATGTCTTTTTTGATGACTTTTGGTTGAAAGTCTACTTTATTGGATATTAGAATGGATATTCCAGCTTGTTTTCTGGGACCATTTGCTTGGAAACTGTTTTCCAGACTTTTCCTCCGAGGTAGTGTTTGTCTTTGACACTGAGATGTGTTTCCTTTATGCAACCAAATGTTGGGTACTATTTAAGTATCCAGTCCATTATTCTATCTCTTTTTATTGGGGAATTGAGTCCGTTGATATTAAGAGATATTAAGGAATAGTGATTAGTGCTTTCTGATATTTTTGATTTAATTTTTATATTTGTGTGGTTATCTTCTTTTGGGTTTGTTGAACGAATATTAACTTCTTGTTTTTTCTAGTGTGTAGTTTCCCTCCTTTTGTTGGTGTTTTCCATTCATTATTTTTGAATGGCTCGATTTGTGGAAAGAAGCTGTGTAAATTTGTTTTTATCATGAAATACCTTGGTTTCTCAATTTATGGTAATTGAGATATTTGCTGGATATAGCAGTCTGGGTTGGCATTTGTGTTTCTTTTGGGTCTGTATGACATCTGCCCAGGCCCTTCTGGCTTTCCTAGTCTCTGGTGAGAAGCCTGGTGTAATTCTCATAGGTCTACCTTTATATGTTACTTTACTTTTTCCCTTACTGCTTTTAATATTCTTTCTTTGTTTAGTACATTTGGTGTTTTAATTATTATGTGATGGAAGGAATTTCTTTTCTGGTCAAATCTATTTGGAGTTCTGAAGGGTTATTTTATGTTCACGGGCATCTGTTTTTTAGGTTAGGGAAGTGTTCTATAATTTTGTTGAAGACACTTATTGTCCTGTATGTTGGAAATCTTCATTCTCTTCTATACCTATATCCTTAGGTTTGGTCTTCTCATCTTGTTCTGGATTTTCTGGATGTTTTGGCTTAGCAGCTTTTTGCATTTTACATTTTCTTTGATTGTTGTGTCAATGAGTTGTATGGTGTCTTCTGCATCTGAGATTCTCTCTTATATCTCTTGTAATCTGTTGTTGATGCTTGTGTGTATGTCTCCTGACAACTTTCCGAGGTTTTCTACATCCAGAGTTGTTTCCCTTCATGATTTCTTTATGATTTCTACTTCCAATTTTAGATCCTGGATGCTTTTGTTCAATTCCTTCACCTGTTTTGTTATGTTTTCCTGTACTTCTTTAAAGGTTCTCCCTGTTTACTTGTGTTCTACCGTATTTCTTTAAGTGAGTTATTCATGTCCTTCTTGAAGCCTTCTATCAGCATCATGAGCTGTGCTTTTAAATCCAAATCTTATTTTGCTGTTGTGTTGGGGTATCCATGACTTGCTAGTATAGAAGAATTGGCTGCACATTGTGTCATATTGCCTTGATTTCTGTTAGTAATTTTCCTACATTTGCTTTTTGCCTAACCGTAACCGTAACCGTAACCGTAACCGTAACCCTAACCCTAACCCTAACCCTAACCCTAACCCTAACCCTATCCTTGACCCTGACCCTGACCCTAACCCTAACCCTGGATACCCTTTTGGGGTATCCAGGACTTGCTATTGTAGAAGAATTGGCTTCACATAGTGCCATATTGCCTTGATTTCTTTTAGTAATGTTTCAACATTTGCTTTTTGGTTATCTCTGGTATTAGTTTGTCCTGCTGTCACTGGCTGGTACTTGTCCCTACTCTGTGCATGCAAGCCTATCTCAGTACTGCTGGTTTACTGGCTTTATCCTGGTACAGACTGCTGTGGTGCTGCCCAGCTCCTGGGTTCAGGTGGGGCCCTGGCAGACCAAGTCCCATGGGATCTTACACTTGGGTGTTCTCTGCATACTTGACTGTAAATGTCTGCTCAGTCACAGGAGCCAAGGTGATGGCTTCAACTCTAAACACGGGACTCCCTGTTGGTATTGAGTCCCCAGATGCCTGTGAAATCACATAGGCCACAGTGCAACCTATAGGCCTATTGCTAAGGCAAACGCCATTATGTACCAAGTTCACTGGTCTCACCTTTACCTGTGTCTACATTGCCATCCATATATATAGGGATAGCACCTCCCTTTCTCTTTCTCTCTTTCCTTCTTTCTACTGCCACCTTTGTCCCTCTCCTCCCCAATAAGCCTCAAATGGAACTGTTTGGCTTGGTGTGGTCTCTCTGCTGCTGCTGTAGCTGTTCACTCATGCTGCTGCAGTAGCCTGCTAGTCATAACATTGGTGCAGAAACCTGGGACTCATTACCCAGCAGTGCTGTGGATCCCGATAACCAGTGGTCACCATCCGGCGTGAAGATAGCACTGCTGCTGACAACTGATGCCATCACCATCACTGCCTGCAGACACTATCACACTGAGCAGACTCCATCTGCTAGCACCTGCCATCATCATCTGACTAGTAGATTTCCACCACTGTGCAGACCATCACTGCTGCCACTGCTGCAAGTATCTCAGGCTTCTATCACATGAGCTGTGTGCTATGGCCTACCACGTGGAATTGCCTCCTGGCCAACCAAACCAATGGTTCCACATTCCAGGCTACCGGATTGCAAATTCTGCAAACACACACCTGCTATATTAATTGGTAAGGAGTTTTCCCTGTTGGCAGGAGGGAACCTTAGGCCCAGATAAGTATTTCCAGTCTCTTTTGGGCTAAGGATTGGCTTCCAATGCCCAGTCCATATGACTGGACCCCTGGCTGACATTCATGTTAGGACATTACGCCCTCAGCTGACTCCCTCACTAGGAAGCAACCCAGACCCCTGTTTTAACTCTCTCAGATGCAGAAAATCCTGAACTAGATTGTGTGTTTCTTGACATTCCCTGTAATGGCATAGGAACTGAATTTCTAGCTTGGCTGTAACTGTTCTCCTAATAGTCCTGCAGGATGCTGGTTCAGATTATTTAGCAGCTATCCCTTTGTCCCAATGGGTGCTAAATTGTCTTCCACTGTACCTCCAGACACCCCACTGGGATATCTCCTGGAAAATCTCAAGTCTCTGAAACTAACACCCAATTTGAGGTGCTCAAAACTGATAAACCTCTGCAATAAGGTCTGGATTCAATAGCCATTAGACAATAATTCCAAATGCCCACCAAATGGCACTTTATACCCTATTTGTTTTAAAGAATCTTAATACATATTTTCAGCAATCAGGTAAATGAGGTTTTATATATTCTATCTCCACTCCCTCTGCTCTTTGCGTCCCCAAACCCAGCTTTTCTTAGCCATAAAACCTACATAAGTACAGTCGTGAGGGACTTTGGGCTGTTGATTGCCCTCATGTTGCACAGAAGAGAGGGACATCCCATCTAGGTACTCCCCCTGATGACCTCCTAAGTTTGGCTATGGATGGCTGAACGGGCCAGAGCTACCTCAACCTGACCATGCCCATCACCCTAGGCAGGGAGTCCCAGGTAGCTATCATGGTACTGGGCATTCATTTCCTTCCTCTTGGACACTAGGGCCACTTACTCAGTCCTGACTGAGTTTGGGGGATCCCCTTCACCTTCACGTTTTCTTATTGTTGGAGTAGGAGGGCAACCTTATCTTCATCATTAAAGCCCCACCACTTAGCTGCACTTTTGTACCTTCACCCATTCATTTTTGGTAGCGCCAACTTGTCCTGTTCCCCTATTAGGAAGAGATCTTTTAAATAAATTGGAAGCCTGCATTTCCTTTGCTGCCACCACTCACATGAACCCGAGCTATCCAGCAGTTCCTCTACTACTTCTTCTAGCCAGTCAACCTACTAACACTAACATGTTTTCCTTACCAGCTTGTCAGGTGGTCCCCAGAATTTGGGATGTCCAAAACCCCTCTGTTGCTAAGCATCATTTTCCTGTTGTCATCCAGTAACTGGACTCTACCAGGTACCTCACTCAAGCTCAGTACCCTCTTTCTCTCCAAAGACTCAGTGGGCTTATGCCTATAATTTCTGACCTCTTAAGGAAAAAACACCTTCGCCTCACTTCTTCCCACCTCAACACCCCTATACTAGCAGTTAAAAAACCTAATGGTAACTGTTGCCTGGTTCAAGACCTCAGGAACATTAATTCTGCAGTGATTCACCTCCATCCTGTTGTAGTGAACCTCTACACACTTCCTTCTACTATTCCCTCAGGAAGGTCTCATTTCTCAGTCCTAGATCTCAAGAGCACAGTTTTCTCTATCCCTCTTAACGCCCAGTCACAGAACATATTCCCCTTTACCAGGACAGATCCTGACACCCACTTTTCTACTCAACTAACCTGGACTGTTCTGCATCAGGGATTCCCCTGCCAATCCCAGTTGTAGATATGATAGCTGCCCAACATAAGAGGGCAGTTCAGATCGTGCCACTCTTGGTCACTACAGGAACAGCCATAGGTGTTGGTACTGGTATTACAGGGATAATGACTTATATGTCCCAATATAATGCATCTACTTCCCAGTCTAAAAGCGATCTCCAACTAATGACTGAAACTGTGCTTACTATCCAGAAACAAACTGATTCTCTGGCAGCCATGGTTCTTCAGAACCAATGGGTCCTAGATGTCATGACAGCTAAGAAGATGTTCTTTGCCTCTTCTTCCAAAAAAAAAAAAAAATGCTGTTTCTATGTCAAACAATCCAGGATAGTGAGAAATAAAATCCTGGAGCTACAGTCAGACATAAAGAATTCCAGGGATCATGAGACCTCCAGTTCATTTGAATAATGAAACTATTTTAAATGCCATGTTCTAAGGATCCGTGATTCCCTACTATTTTCTCTCTTCTTGAAACAGGAGACTCTTGACATAAGCATTACAATGACATGTCCAGATTCAAACTATGTATGGGGGCAGAAAAATCAATATTTGGATAACATACATTAACTTTTATACTGTGCAGAAAAAATAAAACCATTATGACTGCATTTCTCTAAGAAGATTTAAATGCTAGGAGGCTTCCCCTGGTGTACTGCAGAGTCTACAAGACCAGGGACAGCAGCCCATATTATAATGTGCAGGAAAATTTTCAATAACTTTTGCCACAGCCATATCCATTAAAAATGGTGAGAGATATGAAGACAGCACAGTTGCTTGACACAAGTCTAGCCTTTCTGGAAGGATTAAGATAATTGTGTCCTTCTATCTTTAACATTGTTTTTTTCTCCTTTACTATTGTATTCTTGGTAACTTTCTGCATTTTTACTTACTTACTTCTCTTTCCTGAAGTAGAAATAATATGTTTAATGTTATTAAGGAAATCCTAAATGATCTTTATTTAACAATTGCTTGGAAACCATCCTCACATCTTAGTGATCATCAAGTACAGAGAAAGACATAGGTAGATGAATCTATTACTAGCAGAATATTAGTGAAGTATCTGTCCCTGCGCAAGCTCAAAAAGAAGAATTCATGTAGGGTAAACAGAGACAAGTGACAATACTCTGATTGCCCAGGAGAATAGTTTACAGAATTCAGGTTTCTTTAAATTATAACACATAGCTCCTGGGAAAATTTTAGTTTAAAGATGACGTGTCATACAGGGTATAGTCTTGGAAGAGGAAAACTCATTAAATAAGAAAGATTTAATAAAATGCACTTTTCCTGCATTATAGCATAGATGATGAGCCATACAGTAAAATAAGTTAGGTACTGCAATTTGTCATTCATTTAAAAAAAAAAGTGTTTGTATGTCTTCTGTTTGGAGTGATTTAAAAATGCAAATAGGGAGACCTGGTGTGGTGTTCACCTTGCTCCGGCAGCATGGAGCTTAGGTTCCAGTCCTGAGGCCTCTGGCAGGAGCCCTCAGATCTCCGCTTCAGGATCCAGAACAGCCTGGGCTGCAATGCCACCTCTCCAGGTCCTGCAAGACACAAGAGGGGCATCCAGGAGGGAAGCTGGGAGGAGTCAGTATGCTCTGGTGAGTCCAGCAGGCCCCAGCGGGAGCCTTCAGGTGTCTGTTTTGGGATCTGAACAGCCTGGGTCACAGCACTCGGTCTCCAGGAAGTGCAAGAGACCTGGTGTGCACCCGGAAGCAGACTGGGAGCACACAGCTTGCTCCTGCAGCACAAAGCTTAGTTTCCAGTCCTGAGGCCTCTGGCAGGAGCCTTCAGATCTCCGCTTTGGGATCCAGAACAGCCTGGGCTGCAACGCTACATCTCCAGGTCCTGCAAGATGCAAGAGGGGCATCCGGGAGGCCGGTTGGGAGGAGTCAATGTGCTCTGGTGAGTCCCCCAGGCCGCTGCGGGAGCCTTTAGGTGTCTGCTTCAGTATCTGAACAGCCTGGCCACAGCACCCTGTCTCCAGGCAATGCAGGAGGTCAGCTGTGCATCAGAGGCCACCTGGGAAGAGGCATCATGCACTGGTGAGTCCAGCATTGACAAGACCAACTAACAGCAGTGAGAACTAGATGGCAAAAGGCAAAGACAGGAACGTCACTAACAGAAATCAAGGCAATATGGCAGCATCTGAACCCAATTCTACTTTATCACCATGTCCTGGATACCCCATCACACCAGTAAAACAAGATTTGGATTTAAAATCACTGGTCATGATGCTGGTACAGGAACACATGAAGGACATACTTAAAGAAATTCAGGAGAAAATGGATCAAAAGTTAGAAGCCCTTACAAGGGAAACACAAAAATCATTGAAAGAAATCCAGGAGAATACAAAAGCCATTAAGGAGGAAATGGAAAAAATCACTTAAAGAAATACAGGAGAACTTTGGTCAACAGGCTGAGGTCATGAAAGAGGAAACACAAAAATCTCTTAAAGAATTACAGGAAAGAACAAACAAGCAAGTGAAGGAGCTAAGCAAAACCATCCAGGATCTAAAATCAGAAGAAGAAACAACTAAGAAAACTCAAAGGGAGACAACATTGGAGATAGAAAACCTTGGGAAGAAATCAGGGGACATAGATGCAAATATCAACAACAGAATACAAGAGATAGAAGAAAGAATCTCAGATGCTGAAGATACCATAGAAACCATGGCATGGACTCAACAGTTAAAGAAAATGCAAAATGCAAAAATCTTGTAACCCAAAATATCCAGGAAATCCAGGACACAATGAGAAGACCAAACGTAAGGATTATAGGCATAGATGAGAGTGAAGATTTACAACTTAAAGGGCCAGCAAATATCTTCAATAAAATTATGGAAGAAAACTTCCCTAACCTAAAGAGAGAGATGCCCATGAATATACAAGAAACCTACAGAACTCCAAAGAGACTGGACCAGAACAGAAATACCTCCTATCACATAATAATCAAAACACCAAATGTACTAAACAAAGAAAGAATATTAAAGGCAGTAAGGGAAAAAGGCCAAGTAACATATAAAGGAAGACCTATCAGAATCTCAGCAGACATTTCACCTGAGATTATGAAAGCTAGAAGATCCTGGGCAGATCTCATGCAGACTCTAAGAGAACACATATGCCAGCCAACACTACTATACCCAGCAAAACTCTCAATCACCATAGATGGAGAAACTAAGATATTCCATGACAAAACCAAGTTTACCCAATATCTATCCACAAACCCAGCCCTCCAAAGGATAATAGGAGGAAAACACCAATACAAAGAGAGAAACTTCACCCTGGAAAAAGCAAGATAGTAACCTTCTCTCGTCAAACCCAAAAGAAGTTAAGCAATCAAATTTAAAAAATAACATCAAAAATGACGGGAAGTAACAATCACTATTCCTTAATATCTCTTAACATCAATGGAATCAATGCCCCAATAAAAAGACATAGACTAACTGACTGGATACTTAAACAGGACCCTACATCTTAGTACATACAGGAAACACACCTCAGGGTCAAAGACAAACACTACCTTAGAGTAAAAGGCTGGAAGACAATTTTACAAGCAAATGGTCTCAGGAAACAAACTGGAGTAGCCATTCTAATATCAGGTAAAATTGACTTTCAACCCAAAGTCATCAAAAGAGACCCTGAGGGACATTTCTTGCTGGTCAAAGGAAAAATACAACAAGAAGAACTCTCAATCCTGAACATCTATGCTCCAAATGCAAGGGCAACCTCATTCATAAAAGAAACTTTACTAAAGCTTAAAGCACAAATTGCACCTAACACAATAATTGTGGGTGACTTCAACACTGCACTTTCCTCCATGGACCGATCAGGAAAACAGAAACTGAACAGGGACACAATGAAACTAATTGAATCTTTGGACGAATTAGATTTAACATGTATATATATATATATATATATATATATATATATATATATATATATATATATATATATATATATATATAACATTCTATCCTAAAGCAAAAGAATATACCTTTTAATCAGCACCTCATGGTACCTTCTCCAAAATCAACTATATAATTGGTCACAAGACAGACCTCAACACATATAAGAAGATTGAACTAATCCCATGCCTCCTATCAGATCGCTATGGAGTAAAAGTGGTCTTCAATAGCAACAAAAACAACAGAAAACACACATACACGTGGAAACTGAACAATATTCTACTCAATGATACCTTGGTCAAGGAAGAAATAAAGAAAGAAATTAAAGACTTTTTAGAACTTAATGAAAATGAAGACACAACATACCCAAATCTATGGGACACAAGGAAAGCAGTGCTAGGAGGAAAGCTCATAGCCCTGAGTGCCTCCAAAAAGAAAATGGAGAGAGCATACACTAACAGCTTAATGACACACCTGAAAGTCCTGGAACAAAAAGAAGCTATTTCACCCAGGAGGAGTAGAAGGTAGGAAATCATCAAAATCAGGGCCAAAATCAATTAAGTAGAAACAAAGAGAACCATACAAAGAATCAACAAAACCAGGAGCTGGTTCTTTGAGAAAATCAACAAGATAGATAAACCCTTAGACAGACTAACCAAAGGGCACAGAGACAGTATCCAGATTAACAAACTTAGAAATGAAAAGGGAGATATAACAGCAGAAACTGAGAAAATTCAAAAAATCATTAGATCCTACTACAAAAGCCTATACTCAACACAACTGGAGAATCTGGAGGAAATGGACAGTTTCCTAGACAGATATCTGACACCAAAACTAAATCAGGATCAAATAGATCAACTAAACAGTCCCATAACACCAGAAGAAATAAAAAGGGTCATAGAAAGTCTTCCAACCAAAAAAAGCACGGGAGCAGATCGCTTCAGTGCAGAATTCTATCGGACCTTCATAGAAGACCTAACACCAATACTCTTCAAACTATTCCACAAAATAGAAACAGAAGGAACTCTACCCAATTCGTTCTATGACACTGATACCAAAACCACACAAAGATCCAACAATGAAAGAGAACTTCAGGCCAATTTCTCTTATGAATATTGATGCAAAAATACTTAATAAAATTCTTGCCAACCGAATCCAAGAACACATCAAAACGATCATCCACCATGATCAAGTAGGCTTCATCCCAGGGATGCAGGGATGGTTCAATATAACTAAATCCATCAATGCTATCCACTACATAAACAAACTCAAAGAAAAAAAATGACCCTGCTATACCTCTCCTGGGCATATACCCAAAGGATTCCCCAGCATTCAATAAAGACACATGCTCCATTATGTTCATAGCAACCTTATTTATAATAGCCAGAAGCTGGAAAGAACCCAGATGCCCCTCAAAGGAGGAATGGATACAGAAAATGTGGTATATTTACACAAAGGAATACTTACTACTCAGCAATTAGAAACAATGAATTCACAAAATTTTAGGTAAATGGTTTGATCTGGAAAATATCATCCTAAGTGAGGTAACCCAGTCACAAAAAATTACACATGGAATGCAATCTCTGACAAGTGGATATTAATTCGCCCAGAAGCCCTGAATACCCAAGGCACAAATCGCATAACAAATGACACCCATGAAGAATTATGGAGAAGGTCCTGATCCTGGAAAGGAATGATCTAGCATTGGAGGGGAATATAAGGACAGAGAAAAAAGGAGGGAGGTGATTGGAGAATGGATGGAGAGAAGATTTAAGGGACATATGGGGGGGGGGGCATCCGGGAAAGGGGAAATCATTTGGAATGTAAACAAAGAATATAGAAAATAAAAATATATAAGAAATAAAGAATCTCAAACAAATTAAAAAAATGCAAATAGTGCCAGCATAAAAGTAGGCAGTGAAATATTGAATGTGTTTGCTTTGGACACGATATTTTTTGATTCATTAAATTGGAGGTTAGGGATAATAATGAGAAAAATATCTGTTCTGTTTGTATTTCCCCATTGTAACTCAACTTGAGTACCTGGCCATATAATGAAAAATCAAATATGTAAGGCCTACAACTTGCATAATAATTAGTCTCTCTTTGTTCTGTGACTATTTTGTAATTTAAAAATATCTATCTGCTAGTTAGTCAAGGCCAGAGAATTTGCCTGATTGCTAGTGACACAGAGATGCTAAGTTCTCTTGACCATCTTCTGACACATTCTCTCCCCTCTCTGTCTCCTAATCTCCTCTGAAGCCATGCTGTAAAAAACAGCTCTAAAAGACTCTGGTAGGAATGCTTTGCATAGGAAGGCTCCCCATGCAACGTGGAGGAAGAAATTAAAATATTTCACAATAAATTCAAATTTAAAAGATATCAATCTCAAAACTCAGTCCTACAAATATGCTAGAGAAAAAGCCATCAAAAGGGTGTAAACAACACACATCAAAAATTATAGCAAATATATTAATTCACACAACCAAAACCAAAAGAAACAATAAACATAAACACACCACACACACACACACACACACACACACACACACACACAGCATTACTACAATGAACAACTTCAAAAAATAATAGATATTAAAAATCAGTGTGCACAGGGCATTGATATCATTCAATAATAATGACCTCAATTCTACTATTCAAATACACAGATTAATGATTGGTTGGATAAGAAATCAGGATTCACCCTCTGCTGCATACAACAAACATACTTCAATATCAAAAGGAGATATTATCTCAGAGTGAAATGTCCAAAAATATATTGTACGCTAATGGTCTTATAAAGCTAATGTTATCTAGCAACATAGACTTATAAAATATTAGTCAAAAGATATGGGCAAAGACACTAACATTTATGAGAAGAAAATTCACAAAGGAAAAAAAAACATGAATTTTCAGTTTTTAACATTTGTCCATTAAATACAGGGAAACCTACTTTTGAGTAGAAACACTACTTCAGCTTAAATAATGTACTGACCTCATACAACGATAATGGGGTACTTCCATACCCCACTCTACTAATGCAGAGTCCATGCAGAGAATTTAACCTGAACAGTGCTGGAGATAATTGACATGAAAAACACAATAATCCTAAGAAATATTTATAGAATATTATATTCAAACCCACAATTGTGATCAGCTCCTTAGATGCTAAAAAAGCATTTAACAAAATATAATACACTTGCACATTGAAAGTAATGGAGAGATAAGGAATTCAAGACACTTACCTAAACATAATAAAGGCAATACATTGGCTCTTTAGATGAAATATTCAACAATAGGTAGAGGGAACTTGTACAATCTACTTCCAGTAGAAAGATATCAAGGGGAGGGATGAGGTTACAATTGCACAGTCCAAAACTCTGACCCAGAAATATTACTGTCTAAAAACACTGCAGAGACAGAAATGGAAAAGATTTTGAGGGAAAGGTGATCCAGTTACCTGCCCAAATTGGGATCCATCCTAAGGGGAAGCTACAAGACCTGACACGATGACTGATTCTGAGGTGTGTTTACAGACAGGAGCCTAGAATGACTGTCCGTCTGTGGAAAGGCTCAACTGACAAGATAGTAGAGGAGTAATTGGGAGGTTTTGGAAAAAGAATGAGTTAATGGAAAATGGAAATGTTTTTAAATCTCAAAAATAAGAGAAACAAAAGAGTATTGATAGTGTAAAAGAAGGCAAAGATAACGTACAAAACATAACACCACAATTATATAAAGGTTGTAAATGTCAATTTCAGTATTTTAAGTCAATATGTGAGTTTTCTTAGTGCCTATTATCTGCCATTTTTACTAACTACTGTAACATATACATACTCAAGATTCACAATTTGAGTATGTACATCTTACAGTAGTTAGTAAAAAAAAGTACATTTCATAAGGAATGTCATATTCAAAATAGTGCTTCCAATCTATTTTAAAACAAAATTCTTTCATTACATTTTATTTATTTACATGCCAAATGTGGCCCCCTCCCATTCACCTTTCCCAGAGATTGTCATCCTATCACAATTCTTTTCATCTCAGAGAGGATGCTCCACACCTCCAGGAATTTCCTTTCCTGGGTCATCATTTCTCTACAGGATTTGACATATACCCTGCCACTGAAGTGAGACAAGGCAGAACTCTCCAATGTATGTCTATGGGGCCTTGGGGCAGCCTATGTATATTCTTTGGTTAATTTTTTAGTCCCTGGAATCTCCCCAGAAACCAGGTTAGTTGACACTTTAAGTCTTCCTCTGGGGTTGAATGACCTTCAGATCATTCATATCTTCCCCTAATTTTTCCAAATGGGGCCTGACCTCAGTCCTGTGGTTGGCTATAAGTGCATGCATTAGTCTCAGTTCATGGTCACCAAGGAAAGTCATGAAATGCTCTTGTCTGTAAGCAGAACATAGTTTCAATAACAGTGTCAGTAACTGGTGCCTTCTGATGAAGTGGAGTTTAACTTGGGATGGTCACTGATGGGCCTTTCCTTTCATTGTCTATTTCATTTTTGTCCCTGCATTAATATTAGACAGGAACATGTCTGGTACAAATATTTTGAAGGTAGATTGGTGTCCCCATCCCTCCAGTGGGAACTCTGTCCAACTTCTGGAGGTGGTCGGTTCAGGTTCAATCAACACACATTGGCATTTCAGCTAAGGTCATCTGCAAGGAATCCTTAGTGTCTATTATATCCAAGATCTCTGGGACTTTCTAGAGTTTGCCCCACAAACTCTGACCTCCAAAATTTCCCATTTATTCTCTTGGACATCTGGGCTTCTCTTTAGTGGGATTGAAGTATCCTCACTTGGACCTTACCTCTTGTATAACATTTTAGGATATGTTGGATGTATTATGACTATTTTGTGTTTCATCATGTAAATAAACAGCATTTTCTATATCTATTCTCTGTTATGGGACATATGGATTATTTCCTACTCTGGCCATTACAACTAAGGCTGCTATGGCTAAGGATGTTCATAAGAGCCATCTAACCAAACACAATCTACAGACAGATTCAGAGTAATCCTAATCAAAATTCCAACTCAATTCTTCACAGAGATGGGAAGATAAATTCTCAAGTTCATACGAAATAACAAAGAAACAAACAAATGGAATAGAAAAAAACATTCTCAACAATGAAAGAACCAAGCAGAAACACCAGCACTGACGTCAAGCTGTACTACAGAACAATAGTGATAAGAACTGCAAGGTGTTGATTGGTACAGAGAGAGACAGCTGGGTCAATGGAATACAATTGGAGACACAGAATTAAACCCACACTCCTATGGACTTTTTGGTTTTCTCAAAGAAATTAAATCAATGCAATGGGAACAGGAAAGCATATCCAATACAACTTTCTTGTCAAATTGGTGGTCTTCATGTAAAAATGAATATTGATCTATATTTCTCAGCTTATACAAAACTCAAGTCCAAGAAGATCAAGGAGCTCCACATAAATCAGTTACACTGATTATAATTGAAGAGAAGGTAAGAAAGCTCCTTAAGCACTTTGGCACAGGAGAACATTTCCTGAACAGAACATCAATGGCTGAGGTGTTAAGATTAACAATTGACAGATGGGACTGAAAATCTTCTGTAAGGCAAAGAATACTCTCAATAATAACAAAGAGCAACATACCCATTGGGAAAAGATTGTCACTAACTTGATATCTGATAGAAGGTTAATATCCAAAATATACAAAGGGCTCAAGAAGTTAGCCTCCAGAATAAAAGCAAATAATGCACTTGACAAATGGGCTACAAAGATAAACAGAAAAATCACAAATGAAGCATCTCAAATGCCCAAAGAGCATGTAAAGAAATGAGTGAAACATTCTATAGATGTCTGTTGGGTCCATTTGACCCATAATGCTTGTTAGTTTCATTATTTCTCTACTTTTTTCTGTATTTATTCTCAATTGGTATGTGTAGGGTGTTCAAACCTTTCACTATTAATGTATGTGGCTCAGTGTGTAATTTAAACATTAATATATGTCTATTCCAAATGTGGGGGCTCTTTCATTTGGGGTATAGATGTTAAGAACTGAGAATCATCTTGGAAGATGGCCTTTTTGTGAGTAAGATGTGTCCTTTTTGTCTGTTTTGATTAGTTTTGTTTAAAAGTCTATGTTATTAACTATTTGAATGGTTATTCAGTCTGAGGGGGTTTGGGGAGGCCAAGGGGAAGAAAAGGATTTTGGTATAAGGATGCAATTTGATTAAATAAATAATTTTTGGAAAATATATATTGCTTCAAATGATTCTGTAGCATAAATATCAAAAGCCTGTATTCTACAAAATTCAAAAATCTTAATTAAATATATGATTTTTCTGACAGATAAGACTTACCAAGTCAAATGAAGTTCAGGAAAACTACTTAAAAATCCCTATAAACTCTGAGCAAATAAATAAAGTTTTTAAAATTCTCACAAACAGCAAGAACAACTACTACAACCAAACCACCAAAAACCCAAGAAAACATATTTTAAGTATTTTATATTACCACCCGTTCAAAGACGACCTGGCATCCTTAACCTTCAAATGATTCCTCAAAATAAAATTAGAAGGAATACTGCCAAACTCATTCTATGATACCACAGTCATCCTGAACCCTAATCCATAAAAAGACTCAATGAAGAATGAGAACTTCATACCCATTTCTCTTTTGAATATGGACACATAAAATAGTCAATAAAATAGTTGAAACTCAAGTCCAGGAACACCAACCACCATGATCATGTAGCCTATATCCCAGTGATGCAAGGATCGTTCAATACAGGAAAAGTGTTCAACTTAATCCACTGAATCAAATGCATATAAACAAACTAATAGAAAAAGGCACATGTTAACAATTTTTTTTGTGTGTGAGAAAAAAGCAATCACAGGAGAGGGAAGGGAGGGACAAGGGTAGGAAAGGAGACAAGGAAGGGAAGAGTTGAATATGATCAGGTATTGGGAGGTGTAGCAAAACTAAAGCCCTAAAGGTAGCAGAAAAATGAAAACAGGCAACCTCAGGAAGTAAGAGTTGAGAGGACCAACAAAAATATTCTCAACAAAATGACGTGAAAGACTCACAGGACTCAAAGGGGGGGACATTAGATGAAATGCTCTACAGTGGGGAGAGGTATCTTGTAGAGTCCACCTCCAGTAGAAAGATAAGGCATCTAGTAGAGGGAAGGGATTGCCATCCCATAGTCAAAAATTCTAACCTAGAATTGTGACTTTCTAAAAAACTGCAGGGAAAATTTGAGAAGAGCAAGAGGGAATAAAAGTCCAACAACAGGTCCAAAGTGGGATCCAGCTCAAGAGATGTGCCAAGGCCCGACACTATTACTGATGCTATGGTATGCTCACATTCAGGTGCCTATCTTGTCTACACTCAAAAATCCCAACAATCCCCTAAAAGAATCAAATGCAGATATTTACACTCAAACAATGGAAAGACGCTAGTGACCTCTGTGGTTGAATTATAGAAGAGTGGGAAGAAGGTGAGGATACTGGTGATTCTCTAAGAAGACTAGAAGTCTCAACAAATCTAGACCCTAGATATCTCTTAAATAAGTCAACTGACACCAAACAGTCAGGATAGACCAGTTTATTTGAGACCCCCAATGTGTTCACAGCAGAGGACTGTTGAATCTGGACTCAGAGAAGATGCACATGACACTAAAGGGACTGGAGGCCACAGGGAATGGGGAGGTCTGATGGAGTGGGTTTGGGGGGTGGAGGTGGGAACATCATCCTGGAGTCTTGAGACCTGTGGGCAGGAGGAGGTTTGGAATTAGGCACTTTCAGAGGGTGGACTAGTAGGGAGATAAATCCCTGGATGGTTAAATAAAAATAGAAAAAAATATATAGACATGTTAACAGTATTAAAGAGAACAGGGAAATAAGGTGTATATCTAAACATGATGAAAGCAATAAACAGCAAGCAACTGGACAACATCAAACTGAAAGGAGAGAAATTTCAACCAATTTCACTACAATGATGGACAAAATAAGGTGGACCACTGTATTCCTGTCTATACATTATAGTACATAACATTCTAAGCAGTTCAAAAAGAAAACTAAAGGAGAACAAGGAGATACAAATTAGAAAGGAAAGAATCAAAGTATCTCTATTAGTGGTTTACACATAAGCTACCCAAAAAGATCTCTGTCTGAGAACTTTTCTAGCTGAAGAACACCTTACTTCATCAAAGTGACTAGATAGAAAATTAAGTCAAAGACAATATGGCCCTTCTTTAAGCAAATTATAAATGGACCAAGAAAGAAATTTCACAAAGAATACCCTTAGCAATAGCTACTAATAATGTAAAATATCTTGCTGCAACTCTATCAAAGCAAGTGAAAGGTCTGTGTGAAAAGAAACTAAAATCATCATTTAATGAAACTGAAGAAGACATGAAAAGATAGAAAGAACACCCATGCTCATGGATAGGTAGGATTGGCAAAGTAAAAGTTAGCTATCTTACCAAAAGCAATCTACAGATTCAATGAACTCCCCATCAATATTCCAACATAATTTTTTTATAGACACTGAAGTTAGAATTCTCCTATGGGAAAATAAAAGACCCTGGAAAGTGAAAACAATCCTGAATATTCAAAGACCTTAGGGATGTACCACCATCTCTGACCTCAAGCTGTATTACAGAGCAATAGTGTTAAAAACTTCATAGGCTTGACAATTAAACAGACATGTAGATAATGGAATTGAATGTAAATCCAAAACTAAAGCCATATATCTATGAACACTTGATTTTTGATAAAGCAGTCACACAATGGAAAAAATAAATCATCTTCAACAAATCTTGCTGATTTAACTGGATATCTGATTGTAGAAGAAGGAAAATAAATCCATTAATTATTTTGCTACACCAAACTCAAGTTCAAGTAGTTCAAGGACCTCAACATAAAACTTGATACACTAAATCTCATGGAAAAGAAAGTGAGAAATAGCCTGTAACATATTAGAACAGAAGACAAATCCCTGAACATAACAAAAATGGCCGTGGATCCAAAACCTACAATAAATGGGACATCATGAAACTCAAATGTTTTTATAAGGCATTTGACATTGCGAGGGGGACAAAATGACAGTCTACTGAATATGAAAGGATTATCAAGAACCCTATACCTGAAAGGAAGCTACTGTCCAAATTTATAAAAAAATCAATTCACACTCTAACCTGTACCCCAAATTTAAAGAACTGAGCTAAGAGCTAAACAGAGAAATATAAACAAAGGATTATCCATTATCCATGAAGCACTAAAAGAAATGGTCAAATTACTTATGCTCTAGGGAAATGGAAATCAAAATAATCAAATATTCTGTCTGTCAATATGGCTAAGATCAAATCCTCAAGAACTAAAACATACCAGTAAGAATGTAGAGCTAGAAGAAAACTCTTCCATTTCTAGTGGGAATGAAAACTTGTACAAACAATTGAGAAATCAATTTGTTGGATTCTCAGAAAATTGGGAATAGCTCTGCCTTAAGACCCATCTGAGCATACCACTTCTGAGCATATAACCAAATGGTACTCCTCCATCTCCCAAATACACTTGTTCAACCATGTTTGTAGCACCTTTATTCATAATTTCAGAAACCTGGACAACCTATATTGTCCTCTACAGAAGAATATATAAAGAATAGTACTCCGTTGTGTATATATACCACAGTTCCTGTATCCATTCCTCTATTGAGGGACATCTGGGCTTTCCCTCTTTCCAGCTTCTGGCTATTATAAATAAGGCAACATTGAACATAGTGCAGCATGTATCCTTATTACGTGTAGGATCATCTTCTGAGTATATGCCCAGGAGTGGTATATATAGGTGGGTCAGCAGGTAGTACTATGTTCAATTTTCTGAGGAATCGCCAAACAGTTTTCCAAAGTGGTTTTACCAGCCTGAAATCCCACGAACAATGGAGAATTTTTCCTTTTCCCCCACATCCTCTCCAGCATCCGCTGTCCCCTGAGTTTTTCATCTTAGCCATTCTGACTGGTGTAAGGTAGAATCTCAGTGATTTTTTTTTTATTCAATATATTTTTTATTTACATTTCAAATGATTTCCCCTTTTCTGGCCCCCCATTCCCGAAAGTCGCATTAACCCTCTTCCCTCCCCCTGTTCTTACACCCACCCCTTCCCACTTCCCTGTTCTGGTTTTGCCCTATACTGCTACACTGAATCTTTCCAGAACAAGGGGCACTCCTCCATTCTTCCTCCTTTGATGTGTGGATTGCGTTTTGGGTATTCCAGTTTTCTAGGTTAATATCCACTTATTAGTGAGTGCATGCCATGATTGATCTTTTGAGACTGGGTTACCTCACTTAGTATGATGTTCTCCAGCTACATCCATTTGCCTAAGAATTTCATGAATTCATTGTTTCTAATGGCTGAATAGTACTACATTGTGTATATATACCACATTTTTGCATCCATTCTTCTATTGAGGGATACCTGGGTTCTTTCCAGCTTCTGGCTATTATAATTAGGGCTGCTATGAACATAGTGGAGCATGTGTTCTTATTACATGCTGGGGAATCCTCTGGGTATATGCCCAGGAGTGGTATAGCAGGATCTTCTGGAACTGAGGTGCCCAGTTTTCTGAGGAACCGCCAGACTGATTTCCAGAGTGGTTGTTCCAATTTGCAACCCCATCAGCAGTGTAGGAGTGTTCCCCTTTCTCCACATCCTCGCCAACACCTGCTGTCTCCTGAGTTTTTAATCTTAGCCATTCTGACTGGTGTAGGGTGAAATCTCATGGTTGTTTTGATATGCATTTCCATAATGACTAATGTAGTTGAACAGTTTTAAGATGTTTCTCCACCATCCGAAGTTCTTCATGTGAAAATTCTTTGTTTAACTCTGTGCCCCATTTTTTAAAAGTGTTATTTGGTTTTCTGGAGTCTAACTTCTCGAGTTCTTTGTATATATTGGATATAAGCCCTCTATCTGATGTAGGGTTGGTGAAGATCTTTTCCCAATTTGTTGGTTGCTGATTTGCCCTTTTGATGTTGTCCTTTGCTTTACAGAAACTTTGTAATTTTATGAGGTCCCATTTGTCAAGTCTTGATCTTAGAGCATACACTATTGGTGACCTCTTCAGAAACCTTCCCCCTGTACCAATGTCCTAAAGGGTCTTCCCCACTCTCTTTTCTATTAGCTTCAGAGTGTCTGGCTTTATGTGGAGGTCCTTGATCCATTTGGAGTTGAGCTTAGTACAAAGAGATAAGGATAGATCAATTCGCATTCTTCTGCATGCTGAACTCCAGTTGAACCAGCACCATTTGTTGAAAAGGCTATCTTTTTTCCATTGGATGTTTTCAGCCCATTTGTCAAGGGTCAAGTGGCCATAGGTGTGTGGGTTCATTTCTGCATCTGCAATCCTGTTCCATTGCTCCACCTACCTGTCACTGTACCAATACCATGCATTTTTAACACTATTGCATTGTAGTATTGCTTGAGGTCAGGGATACTGATTCCCCCAGATTTTCTTTTGTTGTTGAGAATAGCTTTAGCTATCCTGGGTATTTTCTTATTCCAGATGAGTTTGAGAATTGCTCTTTTTAACTATATGAAGAATTGAGTTGGGATTTTGATGGGTATTCTGTTGAATCTGTATATTTCTTTTGGCAAGATGGCCATTTTAACTATATTAATCCTGCCAATCCATGAGCAGGGGAAGTTTTTCCATTTTGTGGGGTCTTCTTCCATTTCCTTCTTCATAGTCTTGAAGTTCTTGTCATACAGATCTTTCACATGTTTGGTAAGAGTCACCCCAAGGTACTTTATACTGTTGGTGGCTATTGTGAAAGGGATCATTTCCCTAATTTCTTTCTCAGCCTGCTTATCCTTTGAGTATAGGAAGATTACTGGTTTGCTTGAGTTGATTTTATAACCTGCCACTTTGCTGAAGTTGTTTATCAGCTGTAGGATTCTCTAGTGGAGTTTTTTGGGTCACTTAGGTAGACTATCATATCATCTGCAAATAATGATAGTTTGACTTCTTCCTTTCCAATTTATATCCCTTTGACCTCCTTATGTTGTCTAATTGCTCGAGCTAGTACCTCCAGTACAATATTGAAAAGATAAGGAGAAAGGGGGCAGCCCTGTCTAGTCCCTGATTTTAGTGGGATTGCTTCAAGTTTGTCTCCATTTAGTTTGATGCTGGCTACCGGTGTGCTGTATATTGCTTTTACTATGTTTAGGTATGGGCCTTGAATTCCTGTTCTTTCCAAGACTTTAAGCATGAAAGGATGCTGAATTTTGTCAAATGTTTTTTCAGCATCCAATGAAATGACCATGTGGCTTTTTTCTTTGAGTTTGTTTATTTAGTGGATTGTATTGATGGATTTCCGTATATTGAACCCACCCTGCACCCCTGGGATAAAGTCTACTTTATCGTAATGGATGATCATTTTTACGTGTTCTTAGATTCGGTTGGCAAGAATTTTATTATTTTGAGTATTTTTGCATCGATGTTCATAAGGGAAATTGGTCTGATGTTCTTTTTTTTTGTTGGATTTTGTGTGGTTTTTGTAGGAGCATAATTGTGGCTCTGTAGAAGGAATTTGGTAGTGTTCCTTCTGTTTCTATTTTGTGGAATAGTTTGAAGAGTATTGGTGTTAGGTCTTCTTTGAAGGTCTGATAGAATTCTGCACTGAAACCATCTGGTCCTGTGCTTTTTTTAGTTGGAAGAGTTTCTATGACCCCTTCTATTTCTTTAGGCATTATGGGACTGTTTAGATGATCTATTTGGTCCTGATTTAATTTTGGTATTTGGTATCTGTCTAGGAAACTGTCCATTTCCTCCAGATTCTCCAGTTGTGTTGAGTGTAGGCTTTTGTAGTAGGATCTGATGATTCTTTGCATTTCCTCAGTTTCTGTTGTTATATCTCCCTTTTCATTTCTAATTTTGTTAATTTGGATACTTTCTCTGTGCCCTTTAGTCAGTCTGGCTAAGGGTTTATCTATCTTGTTGATGTTATCCAAGAACCAGCTCCTCATTTTTCTAATATCTAAGGATGCTTAATATTTCTTTAAGTGCTTTAGGGCCATTCGAGTTTCCTTAGTTGGGAATTTAAATGGATGGAACTAGAAGGTGTCATCCTGAGCTAGGCAAGCCAATCACAAATGATCACACATGGTATGCACACACTAATAAGCAGAAGTTAGCCCAAAAGTTCAGAATAAACAGGTTACAATTCACCCAGCACAGGAAGCTGAAGAAGAAGGAGAACTGAAGTAAGGTTGCTTACAATACTCACAGGAGCAATAAGGAAAACAATTTGTGGAGCAGGGGCTGAAGTAAAGACCACACAGAGACTGCCAATCCCTGGGGATTCATTTTATAAACTGTCAACAAACCCTGACACTACTAAGAACAACAAGAATGTATACCAAAAGGAGCATGCAATGGTTGTCTCAATAGGGGCTCTGCCAGAGATTTACAAATACAAATGTGGATGCTCACATCAACTATTGGACAGTTCATGGGGTCCCCAATGAAGGAGCTGGAAGTTGGTCCAGAAGAACTGAAGGGGCTTATAGCCCCATGGGAAGAACAATGATTTCGGCCCCTCAGATGCCCCCAGACACCCAGGGACTGAACCATCAACCAAAGGGCACACATAGTTCCAGCCAAAAATGTGACAGAGGAAGGACTTGTTGGGCATCAGTGGGAAGAATGGACCTTGGTTAGGTAAAGGCTCAACAGAGGCCCCAACAATGAGAAACTGATGGGGGGGTAGGTGGGAGTGTGTCGGGTGGATGGGACATATATATGGAGGCAGGGGGAAGGAAGAGGAATTGGAGGTCATTGGGGAAAGGGGGCATTGGGAAAGGTTTTATTATGGCAATGTAAATGAAGATGATATTCAATTAAAAAATTTAAAAAAAGAATGTATTAAAAATGCCATACATCTACAAGAGAATAATATTCTGCCATTAAATCAAAGATATCATGAATTTTGGAAGGATGGCAAATGTAATTTGAGAATATCATCCTCAGTGAGGTAATCCAGTCCCAGAAGGACATGCATGGTATGTACTCACTTAAAATTTTATATTAGCCATAAAGTACTGAATATCCATGCTACATCCCACAGATCCAAAGAAGCTAAACAACAAGAACGGCCCAAGCTAGCATGCTTTGCTATTACCTAGAATGGATAATAATTTTTTCTTAACAGAAAAATAGAGGGAGGGAACGGAATGAAAGTGGGGATATGGAGAATATTTGAAGGATTTCATGATAAGGTGTAGGGAGAGATATGGGAGATGGAGAGATGGCCATGAGAATGAGTGGTAATATGAAACTGACAGAGGTGGGGAGGTAGAGGATAGCTCCAGGCATTAGCAGACTTTGTATAAGGAAGGTCAGCAAGAATCAATAGCAGTGAACTTAGACATAATTCATAGCTTTGGAGATTTGAAACATTAATAGACCACACTCTTTAGCCAGCCAGGTAACTCAGTGAAAATATAGTCACAAAACCACCCACAAAAATTTCAATTCAAAATTTATCTGGTATAAGAGATATGCAGAGATTGGGGATGGACTGAGAGAATGGCCAATCAATAACCAGCCCAACTTGAGATTCATACCATGGGCAAGCACCAAGGCTGACAATACTAATGATACTCTTATATTCTTGCAGACAGGAGTCTAACATGACTGCCCTTCTAGAGTATCCACCTAGCAGCTGACTCATATAGATGCCGACACCCACATCCAAGCAGTGAATGGAGCTTTGGGACTATTAGGAAGGACAGGAAAAATGATTGCAGGCCCTGTTATGGATAGAAAATAAAGGAATTATTATTGTAAAAATAGAATATTGCAAAAATGGAGTGATTTATAGGTTTGAAGAAATATTGGAGAGACAAATACAATCATATTACCAATTATCTTGTAATAGTGTACATGCTTAGATAATAATAAATAACTTGAAAAATATAACCTTAAAAATATAACTGAAAAAATTAAACCTGCTAGTTCTACTACATGGTGAAATAAGAAAATTCTTGAAGCCGTAACTTAAATAGAATAAATCTGTTAGTGCTAGGAGATTTTCCTGCATTACTTGTTGATAAGAGGAGACACTGAAACAATACAAACTATAAAAGCTATTACTTCTGGTCTTCCTTTTATGCCAGGATTAGATGGTAAAATCATTGTCAAGAGCAATCCTTGGGCAAGTTGATAAGAAACAGTTGATCTTCCTGGTTTTCTTGGTTTGTTTCAGATTATAAAAATTCAACACAGATTTGCTCCTATAACCAAGGCTCAGACAAAAATCATATTAGCAAAAATGGCTAAATTGCTTTTAATATTCTTTTTTCCTATTATTATTAAATATATATAATAATGGCTAGCTGTTTGTCCACCTCGCTGCAGATTTATGAAGATGTACTCTCTTATAGTGATGCTATATGTACAAATAGATGACTTCTCAATTCTTTATCATGTTCTTATAGGAATTATTAAAATTACATTAGTATTTATTAAGCTATTTTATATGTACTGATATCAAGTTCCTTTGTGGTAGTCAAAACTACAAAGCAAACTCCCATATGTCTCCCATATGTCACCAGTTAATTGTTCTTAGGAAGTAACCAGAGTTTCTACTACTCTTTTCACATTCCAAGAGGTTATAAAACCATTAACCTAAGGTCATAAAAGTGAATTTATGATTTATTATATATGCCAGATCAGAAGACATACTATTGAGTGAGATTATCTAGGCAAAATTTCATAAATAACTTAGTTGTGGTTTTTAACATTTTATGTACCTGTGGAATGATAACAGGTAATTTTTGTTTAGCCAGATAACTAGTTATAATGGCTATGTATTTAAAATTCTGTGTTCTAAAGTTCTATTTTAATTTATGATTTGATTTTTGGTTGTCAACTTGTGGTGAACTTTACCATGTGATCATTTATTCTGATACATATATAAGTGCTGAAGACAAGAATAAGTGTCAGAACTGAGCTGAGGAGGAATTTTTGCATAGAACATGTTTTAGTCAAATCTGAAAGGAAAGTTTTTTATAACAAAAAGGAGGATAGTGTTTTAGTCAGGACACAAGAAAACTTTTTGTCACAGGACCAAACTGAAAAAGAATATAACCACAGGCATAGCATTGGAGAAAACAGGCATTATGAATAAGAGCATTATTTTAACATCAAGGCGGCATCAGGAAAAAGCAAGATTAGAAGGAGAATGTAGTGTGAAAAATGTTAGAAACTATAAGGTAGCATAAAAACAACTAAGAGAGCAATATGCACAATATAGAGGAAAAAAGGAAAAAAGAAGAAACTGAAGAAAGCAGAGGAAGCAGGCAGGTTTCTCCTTACCATGAGACAGAAAAAGTTGTTTTTTAATAAGAAGATAGGTTTAGTCTTATTAAAAGGAGCAATGATTTCTTATGAAAAACTTACGTATAATTTATTTAGAATGAAAAGTTTAGAAGTTATATCTTTCTCTATGCAATGAAGATTAGGGCTCAGTTTTCATCCAAAAACAGTGATCATCTTTTGCTCCAAATGTACATGTAAGTATGGATGTTTGTATAAGTATGTAATTTTGAGAATGTATGCAAAGTGGATCCAAGTGGTTTAAATAGAAAGGTATAAATACACATGCATAATTCTGTATATGAATTTAGGTGAATTTGTGCACATTATCTTATATGCAATTTTTTGTTTCTGCCAGGATTTTTATTTGATCTTGTCTCAACCGAAGTTTATTGCTTCAAACATCCTCCTAGCCTAACAAGCAAAAGACAGGTGGACAAAGAAAAAAATCTCTAGCAATTAAGGTTTTACTTAGACTCTTGCTGTTTTAGGATGAGGTGCTTAGTGACATAGAGTCTAACATAGTCTCAGAAGAACCTAGAAGGCAGGTCAACTACAGTAGGAAAGTAAATTAGACTTAGATAAGTGAACATCTAATTATAACTCAGCAACCATAAGTATCTCCTATGATGAAAGTCTTACCCTCTGTCTATGTACTTTCCATCACTTGTTTCAAGGTGAAACTTCAAGAAATATATGCTGACCACACCTGGGCTGTTCCCCAGCAAAGTATATGCCTAAGGCCCTACAATTACATAGATTGACTGTACAACATGAAGAATTTTACCCATTACTAGAATGAAAATGATCATGCTGGCTTGCTTGATTTTAGGTAAGGGAGCAGCATGAATGCTGCTGGTGAACTCTCTCTAACATTCTAGCTTTAAGAAGCTATCATGCCAGCCCAGGCTACTATACCCAGAAAAACTCTGAATCAACATAGATGGAGACACCAAAATATTTCAGGAAAAAAAAAATTCAAACAGTATCTTATGGAGCCCTGCAGAGGTTCCTAGAAGAAAAAGTTCAACATAAGCAAGGTATCTGCAAAAAAGAAAGGACAAGATATTAAGCATCTCACAACAAAGTGAAGAGGATAAAAAAATATATAACATTAAAGACAACTATAAAAACAAATATATCAGGAACAAACAGTTAACTCACTTTAATATCTCTGAATATTAATGAGCTAAACTCACCTATTAAAAAAAACATAAACTAACAGGCTAGATACACAAACAAGATTCAGCATTTTGCTGTACGCAATAAACACACCTCAATCACAACGACAGACACTATTTCAGAGTAGAAGAATGGAAAAATGTCTTCCAAGGAAATGATCCCAAGAAAAAAAGCAGCAGTTGCCATCATAATGTCCAATAAAATAAACTATCAAGCAAAAGTTAAAAAGCATGATAATGAAGGAAACTTCATATTCATCAAGAAGAAAATACAGAAAGATGAACTCTCAATTATGAACATCAATGCCTCAAATGCAAGAGCATTCACATTCATAAAAGCAACTTTACTAAAGCTCAAAACACACCTTTAATGCCACACAATAATAGTGGGAGACTACAACAACTCACTCTCACCAACTGACAGCATTGAAACAGAAACTAAACAGAGATGCCGTAAAACTTAGAGAGGTTAAGAACCAAGTTGATTTAAGAAATATCTACAGAACATTCTACCCTACAGCAAAAGAATACATCTTCTTCTCAGTACCTCATGGTACCTTCTCCAAAATCAACCATATAATTGGTGACAAAACAACCCTTGACCAATACAAGATTATTGAAATAATCCCATGAATCCTATTAGATCACCATGTACTAAAGCTTGTCTTCAAGAAAAGCAAAAACTACAGAAAGTCCACATGCACATGGCAACTGAACAACTCTTTTCTCAACGATAACTTGGCCAGGGAAGAAATAAATAAAATTAAAGACTTCCTAAAATGTAATGAAAATGTTGACATATCATACCCAATCATAGGACACAATGAAAGCAGTGCTAAGAGGAAAGTTCACAGCACTTAGTGCCCAGGCAAAGAAACTGGAGAGATTTCACACTAACAAAATTAACAGCACAACTGAGAGCTCTAGAATAAAAAAATTCAAACTCACCCAAGAGGAGTGGAAGACAAGAAATAGTCAAACTCAGGTCTGAAATCAACCAAATAGAAACAAAGAATCAACAAAACCAGAAGCTGGTTCTTTTACAGAAACAACAACCCTAGACAAGCTAACTAAAAGGCAGGGAAGCTGTATACAAATTAACAAAATCAGAATTAAAAAGGGAAATGTAACAACAGAAACAGAGGAAATTCAAAAAATCAGTGGATCCTACTGTAAAAGCTGGAACAAAACTGGTAAATCTAGATGTCATAGATACCACATTACAAAGGTGAATCAAGAGCAGGTAAACTATATAAACTGGCCCAAATCAAACAAGGATATAAAGAAGTCATTAAAAACCTTCCAACCACAAAAGGCCCAGCACCAGATGGAGTTAGTGCAGAACTAGAGAAAAGGGGGGGGGGAATTAAGGTTGGTGGGACTCACTAAACAAGGAAATGTTAAGAAGTTTTATTCTATGAAATAACAATAGTAGACAAGATTGTACAAAATTTTGCTTCATGTAAAGCAACACAGATTAAAACTAAATTACCTCCATGATAACTATACCCCACTTGATCATTTCATCAGACATAAATAGTTGCTATCCAAATGGAAAATAACCAGAAAAACTTCCTATTTTCATTTTAAATCCATATTGTTATAGAATATCAAGGTTATCAAAAATGGCATACTCTGTATCCAATTTTCTATCCTGGCTTATATTTAGCAGGTCTCCAGCTGGGTTTACAAATTGTATGCTCTTCAGAAAAGAGAACACCTTTGTAAAAGAAACAATCATCCTCCTTATCTCCTAGATTATTTTCTCTTTTTTTTTTCTCCAAAAGCAACAGGCATCAGTCAAATGACAAAAGAAAGGAAAACTTCAGAAACAGGGAGACAACAGTCAAAAGAGAACATCTTTGACATGTTAACAATATAGGTGCATGACCAAAATGCATCATGAAGTGTCAGGTTGGCAGGATCTCACATATCAAATTTTCAAAAACATAGCCAGGTGTCAATTTTTATTACTGTACTAACTGTTAAAGAACACATGTACTTCTCACAGCCTTTACTTTTCTGTTCACTGTTTGCCTCTGGAGGATTCTGAAGTACCTTCTGGCCTGGGCCCTGAACCTGAGATCCTGTCTCCATGTGAAAAATAGGGGTAATAATTTTTGTCATGTTTTTGTCCTTCTCTGTATTCCTTATTATTACATTCACATAAGCAGACATGAGGTTTCAGACATGATTACATTCAGGAATAGTTTACATAAGCCTAGTTTATCAATCTAGTTTTCTGAAATCAAGTGTAATAGTTGACTTTGATTACAAAGCTTATTCCAATGAGTTTTACAAGGAATTATGTCAATGAATACAAATAAATCTAATTGTCCTCAGTAGTGAAAAGATTAATAAAATTAAGCAATATTTTTATGTGTCTTCAATACATATAGACATTAATTTTATATGGTTGCCTTAGGTCTGAGTCTCATTTCTTGCATTTATAATTATAAATTGAATTATATTAGGTCATGATCATATAAGAATACATAATTTTAAACTAATTTTATTCAGGCTGTTACCAAAACTGATTACATGGGAAATCCAAGGCAGACAAGGTTATATTTGCTATTTCATGGTTTATTAAAGGGCACACGAAATAACAAACTGAGTGTAGAGAGTATACTATGTATTCTATTAAGTGTCCTCAAGGTTTATTAACCTAAGTTGTGATGTTGAATAAGAAACCCTGTCTATTGATTGCAAGAATGATTTCCATAACAATTTATCATTGTAATGCACAAATGTCTTGGATTATTTTCAGTTTGACTTAACATTTAAAGTGATCTCTAAATACTCTTTGTTACTCATCATCTGTGATGATTTTCTGTATGGAACATTTTTGGTAAACATACATGACACAGCACAAATTATATCTGCTGAGGAAAATCCTCAAAGTTCATCCTACAAGGCATAAAATAACCTCATTTTAGGTGGCTGTGCATATAACTTAGGGATAATGCTAATGATTAATATCATTTGTAAGAATGCATTTTCAAAAATATGTGTTTGTTGCCATTCATATGCTTCAGGAAGTTTTTTTATAGTTATTGAATTACATTGCGTGGACAGGTATGTCATTTGTTAAAAATTTTATATTCTGCATTTTAAGTCTTTGATAGTGTTTAGTTTTACAAGTCATTTTCATCATAATTACACTAGTCTATTATTCTTTATTCTTACATTCACTATCCTTCCAACTCAGTATCATTTATTCTTTAGACTTTCAAGATTGCTTTCTGCAGCCAAAATCATTTTGGAACAGTTGATTTTCTAAAGAAGTATGTTCATCTTGTCACTCTATTATTCTTTATTTATTATTAGGCTATTATTCTTTAAAAATAATGTTTCTTTTTCTTTTCCAGGAGCTAAAATTTCCATTCACCAATATCATTAGGGCAATTGTGTGTCCATTTCTCATCTTCATATTTGGATGTAATGTCTCTTAAGCTTGCAAGATATTATGTTTGCTACCTCAATCCCTGGGAGTTGAAGCCTGCTCTGCTGTGTGCAGAGCATTGTTTCCTTCTAGTCATCTTCAACTTCTGGCACTTAAATTCAGTCTGTTCAAATTACTGTAATTAATCCTTGGTGAGTAATGGGAGGGGAAATGGGATAGGGCATTTTCAGAGGGGAAACCAGGAAAGAGTATAAAATTTGAAATGTAAAGAAAGAAAATAATTAAAATTAAAAACCTTGTGCCCTGAGAAATGTATTAAATATTGTTTCCTCAGTCTCACATATTAGATAGCTTCCAATTTTGTCCCCTTCATCAAATTTATTTCTGTTTTATAATTCTATAAAAATCCAATAATCAGATACAAAATATGGCCATATATATATTGATTGCTCATTGGTATGGTGCATATATTTTAAGAAATTTGAATATACTTAAATGTATACTGACTTAGTTGTATAATAAATACTGAGTTTTATTCTACTACTAGGTCTTTGATAGTCTGAAATATACTTGAATGAAGAATAAATTTCAGATATTCGTTGCACATATATATGTTTACTAATGCTCCATATAACCTCTATTAGTCTTCATTTTGTATAAAAAACATCATAACTGTATCCATTCTGTGTGCTCACATACATTAGCAAGAATAGCTGAAATCAGTTATTTATATGTAATGTTTGCTTCAATTACACTCCAGTATCTAATAAATGAAACTTCTTTCCACATGTGAAGTCCCCAGTCTTTAAAGATAAGCATATCAGTAAACGGATGATTTTTCTGAGGTCTTAACTCTTTCTATTTTGGTATAAGAAATGAGCTTTAATAGCAGAGCTTATACCTATACAAATATTGAGGTAAGAATTATTTGTCAATAGATATGCTGGGGTATTTAAAATTTAAATCAAAGTTTATAAGCATGCTATGGTCAAAGAATGGATAAAGTTATCACTATGATGGGTTGAAAACTTAATAAACTCTGGCTGTCTCATCTGTAAGTGGGGCAAATCATTAATTCAAAGAGTTCTGTATACTTTTATGTAAGCATTTTCCAACTCTATTATGACTACCCATGTGCTTTATATGGATTTAAAATCCCAAGAAAAATCTAGCTTAAAATAACTCTTTGAGACTGAGTAGATGTATTATCCTATTATGTGCTTGTCACACAAGAACAAGAACACATATTTACAATTTTAGTTACCATATAAATGAGGTAGAAGAGTTAATTTTTGAATAACACCTAAAATTATACATACTCAAAATTAGTCTATGAGAAAAGAATAAAATACCCAAACTGGCCTCCTAAATCTCATTCAAACTACTGCAAAAGGTTCAGTGATCATCATTAAATAGATATCAGATAGTCTATAACGACAAACATTGTAGATTACTGCACTGAATTTGGATTGTAATATCTATGTACTCAAAGTTGTGTGACACCTACACACAAAAACTATTCCATAATAAGTCATAAAAAATATAGCTTGTAGGTTGAGTAAGACACAAAGTCACCCATTGCTGAGAAAGTTCTTGTAATAACTATTGGATGAAAAGTCAATTTTCATAACTATATTTTGCCTCAATTTTACTAAAACTTTATATAGAGTAACATCAACACAATTTGTCTGTTTAAAGGAAATGATAGTACATTGATTCACGGACATGTAAAGATGGCAGAAATTTAAATAACTAGAGAATATTTGTATATGACAAAAATTAATTTTGAATTATAGAGCTTTAAAATATATATTATAATAATTAATTTGGAGATTATAAAACAATTTCATCCTTTTCCCATTCCCTTTCCTTTTTACAATAACTTTTTCACATATCACTATGCTGTCTTTCATATTACTAGCATCATTTAAAAATTTTATATATATATATATATATGTGTGTGTGTGTGTGAATATATACATCATATACATATACGTATACGTATACGTATACGTATACATACATACACACACATATATATACCAGCACTGTAAACCACTGTAATTTGCTCAATCTGTATAAGGTATTTAGTTGTAGAGCTGTCCCTTTGGTACTGGATAAAAGAATTACTTCTCTTGTATATAACCATTTCTCCTCTCAACATTTTCAGAAGCCTGTAGATATTTATGTAGCATTGCGGTCTTGGTCCAATTTTCAGTACAGGTTTAAGCATTTATGATGGTAAGGTTTCATGGGTACAGCTTCTTACAATATCAGGAGAAACAATCTCAAGAACTACTGCCTGATTATCTGATTATTGCAGTTTTTCTCATCCTCTTCTACATTTGTGTGTGCAAGAGTACATGCAAAGACTTTTCTTCTGTTAAAATAGAAAAAGTCACAATTCTGAAACTCATTAGTGACTCATACTAAAACAATCAAGAATCTTCAACTTCTGTGAAAGACAAAGTGTCAGTAGTATAGTGAAGATTTACAAAGGAAGTCACTGACTATTGGCCCTTTTCCTCTACAATTATATGTAGAAATGAGCACAGGCACAAGAACATGAAATATGTACGAAAACAAAAGTCTATTTTATTACATATTACAATGACTATTCCAGAATGCTTCTTCAGTCCATTTCCTTGAAAAAACTTTCCAGCCCTCAACTCTGGAAACTCTGAATTGTCTGTCTTTTTTGCTATGTGTTTCTTTTATGTAGGAGAATAGATCCTGTTTTCATATCCATTCTGTTAGTCTGTGACTTTTTATTAGGGAATTAAGTTCATTAATATTGAGATATGACCAGTCATTGATGTGTATGTGTATTTGTTTGTGGTTCCCTTATTTCTCCTGGTATGGGATTATATATTTCTTGTGTTTTCTTGGATGTTGTTATATACCTTGGGATGGAGTTGTTATTTTAGTATTTTGTGTGTGGCTGGATTTGTGAATAAATATCTGTTGATTTTGTATCTGTCTTGAAATGTCTTGTTTATTCCATCAGGGGTGATTTAGAGCTTTGTGGAGTTTTGTAGCCTAGTTTAATTAACATCTCTGATTTTTCTTTTAAATTTGTAACAAATCTGACAACGTCCTTCTAGCTTGTAGTGTCTCTGCTGAAAATACATATGAAATTATAACAGGTCTTAATTTTTATATTACCTGGCCTTTTTTCAAAGTTACTTATTTTGTAATGTATAACTTTACTTATTTACATTTTAAATTACATATGCTTCCTGGTTACCCCTCCACAACCCCCTCTCCCACCTACACTTAGGTTCTATGAGGGCTCTCTTCTACCCAGTCTCACACTCACACTTCAATGCTCTAGCATCTTCCAATGCTGGGGAATCAAGGCTCACTGGACCAAGGTCCTCACCTCCAAATGATTCCAAATAAAGCTATCCTCTGCTACATATATGTCTGGAACTATGGGGCCACCAGGTCTACTCTTTGGTTAGTAGTTTAGTCTCTGGGTGCTTTGGAGCTTTGGGCAGGGCTCTAGTTGTTTCACACACATAATTATTTGTGTGTGTGTGTGTGTGTGTGTGTATGTATATATATATATATATATATGTATGTATATATGCATATATATAGTTAAATTTTTTTCTATAATAAATATAGTTATTATATAAATATTATGTAGTCAAATGTCTTCAATTTTTCTTCATATAGCTGTTTATTCATTATATATATATATATATATATATATATATATATATATATATATATATGTATACACACATATATATCTGTAAAGTATTTATGTATTTCTTCAGACAATAAATTATCACATACATATCTCCAAGCCACTAATATATTCTGTTTATATTTTGTATCTACATAGCGATTGTGCTGTGTTGCAATTTAGTGTTAGTTTTCAGGCATCTTGTGATGGTTCCATCAAGATTAGTAACATTATAGCAGTGGAATTCTCTAATTAATGAGACATAAATTCTTCCCTCTTTTTCTGCCAAACCAATTTTGTGTTTTTTTCTTTTCACAAACTTCTTTGAGACCACTTTTTATGGCCCTAATATTCTTCTATGTGTTGTTCTTCACAGTAAATATCCTGCATGGTTCAATTACTCTTGGATAATCTCTATCTTCTTTTATAAGCTCCTAACATTTCCAAGTGTGTAATTTTATGGCCACTTTTTCTTTTCATGGTAGTACTTGGTCTACCAAGCTGAGCTACCAATGGTTATGCATAATATGTCATAGTTTTATACGTCCATATATACAGCTTACATTCTGTGTCCAGAATGTCATCTATTCTTTGTTGTCATCTATGATCTCTGTCTCTGACAATCTTTCTACATCCCATTTTACCAAAGTTCTTTATTCTTAACAAAGAAGTAAAATAGATGTTTTCTCTTAAAGACTGAGTATTCTTTAGAAGAATGTTGGTCTATTTTAGACAGCTGCTGGGTTGAATCTCACAGAGGACAGTTTTGCTACATTCCTGTCTGTAAGCATAACAGACTATCATTAATATTGTCAGGGATTGGTGTTTGCCCACAGCATGTGTCTCTAGTTGGGCTAGCTATTGCTCTTTAGATATTTACTTCTGCCTAGTTTGTTGCCACACAGGAAAGAGGAAAGATATATATTGATTTTTTTCCAAATTAAGTGACTTTCACAATTAATTCATGGCTGTATGTGTTCTTAATAATTTTAGTATCTAAAATTAAATATACTGTTGTCCTAAAAGACTTTCAAAATTATGGTGGTCTCTGCTTTGGAATTTTATTTTCACTTGTTATGAATGTGCTCTATGTTATAGCATGAAGATGACTCCTATTGATATATTGTTTTACTCATAGATTAATGCATCTTTTGGCCTTATTCCAGTAAGCTTCTATTTACAAGATATTGTGTTTTAACAAAGAACAAGGTTGGAGAAAAAAAAGGACTATAATATTTCCAACTCAAATGGGAACATACTTGTATTTATATATCTTTCTCTTTCTAAAATCAGAGATTATTGTTATAGAGAAACAGACTGTCTGAGAATATGAAATTATGGCTACCTACAAAATAGTTTATATTCTGGACCAAGAATGGAAGATGCTTATGTGAAGATAAAGAAGCGTCATTAGCATCAAAAATACGGTGCAATTCTAAACCATATCATATCCCAACATGAAAAGCAAATTCAGAACATAAATTCACACTTACTTGCAACTCCTCTTTGCCCCAAGGAGTTGCGCTATTTTCTTCAAGACTATAGCCCCAATTAATCTTGATATGCTACAGAAGATATACTCAATATATTTCAGCAACATAAATTGTTATGGTGCAAATTCTTGAAAATAACACAAAGTTTTGTAAATAGAGGAAATGACATAAGCAGATTTTCTGGGAGGTGATAAATATGGTCAAAATGGGTTGTAAGAAAATTTTATAGACCCTTGAAAATATTACCAAAAATACAATTTAAAAGTAGGATATATTTAGCTAGAATTATAATTTCTATGTGTTTTATGAAATAGAACATGAAATGGATGAAAGGAATAAGAATTATAGACAAAAAATGGGTAATATAATTATAATGGATGGCATAAAATTTGATTAACACAAACCTCCATTAGACATACTACATGCAGAATTTCCCAATTTAAAGATCAATTATATAGCATGTATTTGGGCAGCCCTCATATCCGAGCTACAATATTACATGAGAAACAAAACATTTATAGTATGGTTACTTCTTTATATTACCAATTAAATTTCAGGTTGTTTTCAATACCTGAAGCCAAAAGAAAACTTGTATGTATATCCATAGATAATTTTTTGAGGTAGTACATCAAATAGTTGAGATCTGTGAAATATTTGTTCATTGAACCTGAGTGTTCTGACAGAGAAAATAATCTTGGTTACAACTATCAAGAACTACAAATGCTATCTGAATCATCATCTGAATAAAATTAATGAAAGAAAATCATGGATTTTGAAAATACAGTTGAGGAAATGGATAAAATCTTCAAAGAAGCAATTAAATTAAAAAAATTCTAATGCAAAATATCTAGGAAATCTGAAAAATTATGGAAAGAAGAAACTGAAGAATAATAGGAATATAGCAAGGACAGGAATCCAAGTTCAAAGGTCCAGAAAATATTTTCAACCTATCCATACAAGAAAAATTTCCAAACCTAACAGAAAAGATACTCCCTTGCAACCAAATAATCAAGACACTCAACATACAGAAAAAAGAAAGTATACTAAAACCTGGTATAGATTAAAGCAAGGAACATTTAAATACAGACAATTAGAATTCTCTATGAAGTCTCTGTAAATATATATTTTAACACAAGCAGTTTTTTACTGATTAGTCAATTCAAATGGTGGGCTTTTTCTATATCCAATGACAACACAAGATCAAGACTGATTTATAAATTTTTTGAGGAATGCTTGGGTAGTTTATCTTAATCCTCGAAGCTAATCTGGCTCCCATCCCATCCAAATTCTCAGGATACTTGCATTGTATTATTGGTCTGGCTTTCTGGGTCTCAGATGTGTTTCCATGACCTCTGTATTCATCCCTTGGTGAGGACTCCAAACTCCAACCCCCTTCTCCTTCTCTGTTTTCTCTGGCTGGGAATTCCACCCTATTGGTTTTTTTTTTTTCCTGCCCATCCAGTGTATGGCCAGTTTTTATTGCTAAGGCAGAGAAAATATGGTAAACTTTTTTCACACAAATTGGAGACTAGAGTTTCTTGATATAAGCACCAAAATACTAATTACTGAATGAAATAAAATATAAACGCAGTGAAATCAACATTTGAATAAAACAATGATTACTGTAACATAATGAATAAAAATATTTTGTCTACACTTCCCTCTTTATGCCCTGAGAAAGATTATTTTACTGCTACTAATAATTTATATAAAATAATAACAAATATGAATACTTGAAGTTAAGATTTATGTTATAGTACCTAGACTATAAATATATGGCAATTCTATAGTCTATCTTTTTTTTTATTCGATATATTTTTTATATTTGAGAAAATGTTTTAGGAATGGTATTAACAGTACAATAAAAACTACAGCAAATGAATAACTTTACACAAGCAAACCAAAAGAAAAAAAATACATGTCACATGCAAAAACCTACAACACTACCTTCATGAATAACAGGAAGGAAATAAGAGAAACTACAGTTAGCAGGTAATAAACACTGATATCTTTAAACAATAATGGCTTCAATTCTACAATCAAAAGACACAGACTAATGCGTTGTATGTAAAATCAGGATCTATACTCTACTGCATGCAACAAACATACTTGAATATTAAGAACTGATAGTACCTCAGAGGAAAGAATTCAAAGATATATTCCATGAAAATGACCCTATGCAGCAAAATCATATCTAAAAATAGACTTGCAACAAAAATTAGTTAAAATGTATGAGGAAGGGAAAACATATTAATAAAAGGAAACATCTATCAAGACCAAAAAAACATGAAATTTTTTTAACATCTGTTCATAAAGCGTAGAGACACTTACTTTTGGAATAGAAACACTACTCCAGATGAAATAACATACTAAACATCACACAATTATAATGGGACATTTCCATACAACACTGTACTAATACATAGCCTATTCAGACAAATTTAACTTGAAATGTTGGAGGTAATGAACATTAGAACCCAAATAATCCTAAAAGGTATATATATATAATCCTAAAAGGTATATATATATAATTACATTCAAACACAAAATAATATACTGTTTTTCAAAATCTCATGGAACTTTCTCTAAAATTTACTATGTTCATTAACAGAAAAAAACAGACTCAATAGAAAGAAATTTGAAATACCTCGTTGTACCTTGTCATAGAAACAGGAATTTAAACTGTATATAAAAGCCATAAACAATATAAATGTTACAAACTCATGGAAACTGAACAATACTTCATCAAATGAAAGTGAGTCAAGACTGATATAAAGAAGCAACTTAAAGACTTTCTAGAAATCAGTGAAAATTCATAAATAACATAGCCAGATTTATGGGAAACAGTGAAAGCAGTTCTGTGAAAAAAGCTCAAAACACAAAATATGTGCAAATAATGTAGAGTTTACAAACTAGAAACTTAGAACATCTGAAAAACTTATAGAACAGGAAATAAGGCCACCCAAGAGGAATTATTATTAAGAAACAATAAACCTGGGGACTGAGATCAATAACATTGAAACAAAAAAATGTACAAAAATCAGGGAAACAAAATGTTCATTATTTGCAGAAGTCAGCAAGATAGACAAACATTTATGCAAAGTAATTAAAACAAAGAGAGTAGATATCTAAATCAATAAACCCAGAAACAATAAAGGAGGCAAAATAAGACACTGAAAAAAACCAAGGGAATCATAAAGACACACATTATAAATCTGTACTCCACTGAATTTTAAAAATACAATAAATATAAATAATTTTCTTGATAAATATTCCTTGCCAAAGTTAAAACAAATTGATAAGCAATTTAAACAAACCTTTGAATTCTACTGACATAGAAGCATCCCTTTTAAATCTTCATACAAAATCAACACAGAGCCAGAGAGTTTTAATGAAGCATGCTACAAGACTTTCAAAGATGAGTTAATACCAAAATTCTTCTTTATTTTCTTACATAATAGCAAGAACATTGTTCAAATATGTTTTATGAGAGCACAGTTGACATAAAACAGAAACAAAAAAAGATTCAATAGAGAAAGCAATGTTTAGACAAATTTTTCTCATGAATATAGTTTCAAAATACTAACAAAACACTTGCAAATGAGATCAAGACAAGATTTAAAAAGATTATCCACTTGAGTTTTATGTAGGCTTTATCCCAGATGTGTAAAGATGGTTCAACATATGAATATCAGCAAATGTAAACTACCATATAAATAAGCTAAAAGAACTAATACACTCTCATTTCATTAGATGCTATAAAAAATCTTTTGTCAAAATGCAACACACATTCATTATGAAAGTCCTAGAAAGATTAGTTATACAAGGGCCATATCTAAACAAAATAAATGTGATTTACAAAAAGCCTGTAGCCTACATTAAATATTTTTTTAATTTTTTTTATTCGATATAATTTATTTACATTTCAAATGATTTCCCCTTTTCTAGCCCCCCCCACTCCCCGAAAGTCCCGTAAGCCCCCTTCCCTTCCCCTGTCCTCCCACCCACCCCTTCCCACTTCCCCGTTCTGGTTTTACCGAATACTGTTTCACTGAGTCTTTCCAGAACCAGGGGCCACTCCTCCTTTCTTCTTGTACCTCATTTGATGTGTGGATTATATTTTGGGTATTCCAGTTTTCTAGGTTAATAACCCCTTTTAGTGAGTGCATACCATGATTCACTTTTTGAGTCTGGGTTACCTCACTTAGTATGATGATCTCTAGCTCCATCCATTTGCCTAAGAATTTCATGAATTCATTGTTTCTAATGGCTGAATAGTACTCCATTGTGTAGATATACCACATTTTTTGCATCCACTCTCCTGTTGAGGGATACCTGGGTTCTTTCCAGCATCTGGCAATTATAAATAGGGCTGCTATGAACGTAGTAGAGCATGTATCCTTATTACATGGTGGAGAGTCCTCTGGGTATATGCCCAGGAGTGGTATAGCAGGATCTTCTGGAAGTGAGGTGCCCAGTTTTCAGAGGAACCGCCAGACTGATTTCCAGAGTGGTTGTACCAATTTGCAACCCCACCAGCAGTGGAGGAGTGTTCCTCTTTCTCCACACCCTCTCCAACACCTGCTGTCTCCTGAATTTTTAATCTTAGACATTCTGACTGGTGTAAGATGAAATCTTAGGGTTGTTTTGATTTGCATTTCCCTAATGACTAATGAAGTTGAGCATTTTTTAAGATGCTTCTCCGCCATCCGAAGTTCTTCAGTTGAGAATTCTTTGTTTAACTCTCTACCCCATTTTTAATAGGGTTGTTCGGTTTTTTGGAGTCTAACTTCTTGAGTTCTTTATATATATTGGATATTAGCCCTCTATCTGATGTAGGATTGGTGAAGATCTTTTCCCAATTTGTTGGTTGCTGATTTGTCCTCTTGATGGTGTCCTTTGCCTTACAGAAACTTTGTAATTTTATGAGGTCCCATTTGTCAATTCTTGCTCTTAGAGCATACGCTATTGGTGTTCTGTTCAGAAACTTTCTCCCTGTACCGATATCCTCAAGTGTTTTCCTCAGTTTCTTTTCTATTAGCTTCAGAGTGTCTGGTTTATGTGGAGGTCCTTGATCCATTTGGATTTGAGCTTAGTACAAGGAGACAAGGATGGATCAATTCGCATTCTTCTGCATGCTGACCTCCAGTTGAACCAGCACCATTTGTTGAAAAGGCTATCTTTTTTCCATTGGATGTTTTCAGCCTCTTTGTCGAGGATCAAGTGGCCATAGGTGTGTTGGTTCATTTCTGGATCTTCAATCCTGTTCCATTGATCCTCTTGCCTGTCACTGTACCAATACCATGCAGTTTTTAACACTATTGCTCTGTAGTATTGCTTGAGGTCAGGGATACTGATTCCCCCAGATTTTCTTTTGTTGCTGAGAATAGTTTTAGCTATCCTGGGTTTTTTGTTGTTCCAGATGAATTTGATAATTGCTCTAACTCTGTGAAGAATTGAGTTGGGATTTTGATGGGTATTGCATTGAATCTGTATATTGCTTTTGGCAAAATGGACATTTTAACTATATTGATTCTACCGATCCATGAGCATGGGAGGTTTTCCCATTTTTTGAGGTCTTCTTCCATTTCCTTCTTCAGAGTCTTGAAGTTCTTGTCATACAGATCTTTCACATGTTTGGTAAGAGTCACCCCAAGATACTTTATATTGTTTGTGGCTATTGTGAAGGGGGTCATTTCCCTAATTTCTTTCTCAGCCTGCTTATCCTTTGAGTATAGGAAGGCCACTGATTTGCTAGAGTTGATTTTATAACCTGCCACTTAGCTGAAGTTGTTTATCAGCTGTAGGAGCTCTCTAGTGGAGTTTTTTGGGTCACTTAGGTAGACTATCATGTCGTCTGCAAATAATGATAGTTTGACTTCTTCCTTTCCAATTTGTATCCCTTTGACCTCCTTATGTTTTCAAATTGCCCGAGCTAGTACCTCAAGTACAATATTGAAAAGATAAGGAGAAAGGGGGCAGCCTTTTCTGGTCCCTGATTTCAGTGGGATTGCTTCAAGTTTCTCTCCATTTAGTTTGATGCTGGCTACCGGTTTGCTGTATATTGCTTTTACTATGTTTAGGTATGGGCCTTGAATTTCTGTTCTCTCCAAGACTTTAAGCATGAAAGGATGCTGAATTTTGTCAAATGCTTTTTCAGCATCCAATGCAATGACCATGTGGTTTTGTTCTTTGAGTTTGTTTATGTAGTGGATTGTATTGATGGATTTCCGTATATTGAACCAACCCTGCATTCCCGGGATAAAGCCTACTTGATCATGGTGGATGATCGTTTTGATGTGTTCTTGGATTCGGTTGGCAAGAATTTTATTGAGTATTTTTGCATCGATGTTCATAAGGGAAATTGGTCTGAAGTTCTCTTTCTTTGTTGGATCTTTGTGTGGCTTTGGTATCAGCGTAATTGTGGCTTCGTAGAAGGAATTGGGTAGTGTTCCTTCTTTTTCTATTTTGTGGAATAGTTTGAAGAGTATTGGTGTTAACTCTTCTTTGAAGGTCTGGTAGAATTCTGCACTGAAACCATCTGGTCCTGTGCTTTTTTTGGTTGGAAGACTTTCTATGACTCCTTCTATTTCTTTAGGCATTATGGGACTGTTTAGATGGTCTAGTTGGTCCTGATTTAATTTTGGTATTTGGTATCTGTCAAGGAAATTGTCCATTTCCTCCAGATTCTCCAGTTGTGTTGAGTACAGGCTCTTGTAGTAGGATCTGATGATTTTTTGGATTTCCTCATTTTCCATTGTTATATCTCCCTTTTCATTTCTAAGTTTGTTAATTTGGATACTTTCTCTGTGCGCTTTGGTCAGTCTGGCTAAGGGTTTATCTATCTTGTTGATTTTCTCAAAGAACCAGCTCCTGGTTTTGTTGATTTTTTTGTATGGTTCTCTTTGTTTCTACTTGATTGATTTCGGCCCTGAGTTTGATGATTTCCTGCCTTCTACTCCTCCTGGGTGAAATAGCTTCTTTTTGTTCTAGGGCTTTCAGGTGTTTCATTAAGCTGGTAATGCATGCTCTCTCCATTTTCTTTTTGGAGGCACTCAGGGCTATGAGTTTTCCTCTTAGCACTGCTTTCATTGTGTCCCATAAATTTGGGTATGTTGTGTTTTCATTTTCATTGTGTTCTAAAAAGTCTTTAATTTCTTTCTTTATTTCTTCCTTGACCAAGGTATCATTGAGTAGAGTATCGTTCAGTTTCCACGTGTATGTGGGTTTTCTGTTGTTTCTGTTGCTATTAAAGACCAGTTTTACTCCATAGTGATCTGATAGGAGGCATGGGATTAGTTCGATCTTCTTATATTTGTTGAGGTCTGTCCTGTGACCAATTATATGGTCGATTTTGGAGAAGGTACCATGAGGTGCTGAGAAAAAGGTATATTCTTTTGTTCTAGGATAGAATGTTCTATATATATCTGTTAAATCTAATTGGTCCCAAGCTTCAATTAGTTTCATTGTGTCCCTGTTTAATTTCTGTTTTCCTGATCGGTCCATTGAGGAAAGTGCAGTGTTGAAGTCACCCACAATTATTGTGTTAGGTGCAATGTGTGCTTTGAGTTTTAATAAAGTTTCTTTTACGAAAGAGGGTGCCCTTACATTTGGAGCATAGATGATCAGGATTGAGAGTTCTTCTTGTTGTATTTTTTCTTTGACCAGCAAGAAGTGTCCCTCAGAGTCACTTTTGATGACTTTGGTTTGAAAGTCAATTTTATCTGATATTAAAATGGCTACTCCAGCTTGTTTCCTGAGACCATTTGCTTGTAAAATTGTCTTCCAGCCTTTTACTCTAAGGTAGTGTTTGTCTTTGACCCTGAGGTATGTTTCCTGTAAGCAGCAAAATGTAGGGTCCTGTTTACTTATCCAGTCAGTTAGTCTGTGTCTTTTTATTGGGGCATTAAGTCCATTGATGTTAACAGATATTAAGGAATAGTGATTATTACTTCCTATCATTTTTGACGTTATTTTTTAAATTTGATTGCTTAACTTCTTTTGGGTTTGATGAAAGGTTACTATCTTGCTTTTTCCAGGGTGAAGTTTCCCTCCTTGTATTGGTGTTGTCCTCCTATTATCCGTTTTAGGGCTGGGTTTGTGGATAGATATTGGGTAAACTTGGTTTTGTCATGAAATATCTTAGTTTCTCCATCTATGGTGATTGAGAGTTTTGCTGGATATAGTAGTTTGGTTGGCATTTGTGTTCTCTTAGAGTCTGCATGAGATCTGCCCAGGACCTTCTAGCCTTCATAGTTTCAGGTGAAAAGTCTGCTGTGATTCTGATAGGTGATTCCTTTATATGTTACTTGGCCTTTTTCTCTTACTGCCTTTAATATTCTTTCTTTGTTCAGAATATTTGGTGTTTTGATTATTATGTGACGGGAAGTATTTCTGTTCTGGTCCAGTCTGTTTGGGAGTTCTGTAGGCTTCTTGTATATTCATGGGGATATCTCTCTTTAGGTTAGGGAAGTTTTCTTCCATAATTTTATTGAAGATATTTGCTGGCCCTTTAAGTTGTAAATCTTCACTCTCATCTATGCCTATGATCCTTAGGTTTGGTCTTCTCATTGTATCCTGGATTTCCTGGATATTTTGCGTTACAAGCTTTTTGTATTATGCATTTTCTTTAACTGTTGAGTCCATGGTTTCTATGGAATCTTCAGCATCTGAGCTTCTTTCTTCTATCTCTTGTATTCTGTTGTTGATATTTGCATCTCTGTCCCCTGATTTCTTCCCAAGTCTTTCTATCTCCAAAGTTGTCTCCCTTTGAGTTTTCTTAGTTGTTTCTACTTCTGATTTTAGATCCTGGATGGTTTTGCTTAGCTCCTTCACTTGCTTGTTTGTGCTTTCCTGTAATTCTTTAAGAGATTTTTGTGTTTCCTCTTTCATGACCTCAGCCTGTTGACCAAAGTTCTCCTGTATTTCTTTAAGTGTTTTTTGCGTTTTCTCCTTGTTGGCTTTTGTATTCTCCTGGATTTATTTCAATGATTTTTGTGTTTCCCTTGCAAGGACTTCTAACTTTTGATCCATTTTCTCCTGAATTTCTTTAAGTATGTCCTTCATGTGTTCCTGTACCAGCATCATGACGAGTGATTTTAAATCCAAATCTTGTTTTACTGGTGTGATGGGGTATCCAGGACATGCTGGTAGAGGAGAATTGGGTTCAGATGTTGCCATATTGCCTTGATTTCTGTTAGTGACCTTCCTGCGTTTGCCTTTTGCCATCTAGTTCTCACTGGTGTTAGTTTGTCTTGTCAGTGCTGGACTCACCAGTGCAAGCTGCCCCTTCCCTGTTGGCCTCTGGTGCACAGCTTACCCCCTGCACTGCCTGTAGACAGGGTGCTGCTGCCCAGGCTGATCAGATCCTGAAGCAGGCACCTGAAGGCTCCCACCGGGGCCCACTGGATTCACTGGAGCACACCGACTTCTCTCAGCTGGCCGCCTAGAAGCCCCGCTAGCCTCTTTCCGGACCTGGAGATGTGGTGCGGCCGCCCAGCTGATCTGGATCTGGAAGCGGAGAGAGTTGAGCTGAGGGCTTCCGCCTGAGGCCTTGCCCCAGATTGTGTCTGTGGACCAGATGGAGCCTGTGTGCACCCCCAGGGAGCAGCCGATGGTGTATGCTGCTGTGACCTCCCCTGTGTTCTGCTCACTCCGCTGGGCAGCCGATCCCCCAACCGGGCTGGCGCACACAAGGTTCTCCTGGCTGCCCAGGCCCTGAGTCCAGGCAAAAGCCTGGGAGGCCAAGGTCTGAGCAAAGTTCCCCTGGGGCTATGACTGTTAATTGGGTCCACCAGGTGACCCAGATGGCGGGCGTGTGCGCTCGTGCTCCCTGAAAGCGCCGGGAGAGTCTGCTGTGCTAACAACCTCCTGGGCGGGTTGACTCACAGATGGCCCACCAAGCCGCCCAGTTCTTGGGGTCAGTCCTGTGCCTTTTGGGGCCTAGACCCCCGCTTTGTTAGACTCAGGCTATGCCTGTTACGGGTCTGCCCGCCAGAGCTCTCTGTCGTCCTGCAGGCAAAATGGCGGCGCGCGTGCAGGCCTGGGCAAAAAACCTCCTGGCTGGGTTGGCACCCCGATGGCCCCCCGAACAGCCCAGGGCCTGGGTGCAGGCCAACGCCTGTCGGGCTCAGACCCCCGCGGTGTTGGCCTCGGATTATGTTTGTGTACCTCAGTCTGTCCGATCTCTGGAGTCTGAAACCAAGATGGAGATGAGCCTCTCCTGACTGGCGGGAGGCCAAGTTCTGAAGTGGCTTCTGTGCAGCGAAAGGCGCCGCACAACCGCAGCTGCTTGCCGCCCGGCTGGTCAGCGAAGGTCAGTGGTTGTGGGCGCAGGGCCTAACTGGACCCTGTGTCGCCTTGGTTCCACTGCTGATGGCCCTTCAGCTGGACCAGCCACTGCTGCACTCGCCTACATTAAATTTTAAGGATAAAAATTTAAACCAATCTGGTACTTAAAATTTTACATAGCATGTTAAGACAATTGAGGAACATAAATTGATTTAAAACTGAGAATGAAGAAATCAAAATATTAGTTGCAGATGGTATGGTATATTTCATCTACCTTAACAATATCTTATAAAACTCTCAATTATCAGAGATGGAGAAACCAAAATACTCAATGACAAACCAAATTTAAGCAATATCTATCTACCAGTCCAGCCCTACAGAGTATTCTAGAAGGAAACCCTTAATACGATGAAGTGACCTTCAGCAAAGAAACAAAGAAATTAATTGTCTCCCAATTAAATGAAAAGTAGAGGATCATATATGCATAATGCCACCTGTAACAACAAACATAACAGTAACTAACATTAGTCTGTCATTAATATCTCTCAATATCAACAAACTCAATTCCCCAATAAAAAGTCTTAAGCTAACCGACAGGATAGCCAATGGCTATCCAGCATTTTTCTGCATACAAGAAGCATACCTCAAAGACAAAGACTGATACTTCAACAGACTGAAAACCTGGATAAAGTATTCTAAGCAAAAGATACAAAAGATTTCTTGTACCAGGAAATAAGCAGGAGTTCACATTCTACTATCCAATAAAATAGACTTTCAATTAAATTTTCTAAGTGAGATGGGGAAGAACACATCATATTCATCAGAAGAAAATTCCACTAAAGAAAGTTTCAATTCTGAACATCTACATACCAAATGCAAGGGTACACAGATTAATAAAAGAAACTTTACTAAAGTTCAAAACACACATTGAATCACACACAATAATAGTGGAAGACTTAAACACACCACTCTCACAAATGTACAGGTCATTGAAAAAGAAACTAAACATAGACACAGTTAAACTATTAGAGGTTATGAACCAAATGCATTTAACAAATACAGAACATTTTATGCTATAACAAAAGAATTCTCGAAAACTGAAAATATAATTGATCAACATATACAAGAATTTTGATGTAATCCCATGTATCTTATCAGTTCACTGCAGACTAAGATGAGAAACTAATGGAATTTAAAAAATCATCTGTTTCTACAAAAACTTATACTCAACTAAACTAGAAAATCTACATTAAATGCATGATTTTCTAGACACATATCACATACTGATGTTAAGCCAAGAGCAGAACTATCTAAACAGGCTCATATCCTTTAAAGAAAAAATAAAATAATTGAAAATCTTCCAAAAAAAAAGCCAGAAACAGATTACTTTAGTGCAGAATTCCTTCAGAACTTCAAAAAAGGAGCAAATACCAACTCTGCTTAAATTATTCTATAAAATAAAAGCAGAATGAACACTGCCTAATTCATTCTATGAAAGAACAATTACTCTTTTACCTATCCCACACAAAGACCCAACAAGAAAAGAGAACCTCAGACCAATTTCACTTAAGAATATTTGAATATAAGAATATTCAAAAATACTCAACATAATTCTAGCAAACCAAATCCAAATACATATCAAATCCATCATTCACCATGATCAAATAGGTTTTATTCCAGGGATGCAAGGTATGTTCAGCATATGAAAATCCATTAATTTAATCCCCTGTATAAACGAACAAAAAAATTTAAAAATAAAAAAATAACCTGATCATCTCAAATGCTGAAAAAGCATTTGTAAATCAACCTTCAGTAGAAAGACAGGGTATCAAGTGGAGTGATGGGTTGCCATCCCATATTCAAAAATTCTGACCCAGAATTTTTGCCATCCAAAATATCTGCAGGGAATGAAATGGAGAAGAGGCTGAGGGAAAGGGTGTCCAGTGACCTGCTCAACTTGGGATCCATCACAAGGGAAGGCTGCAAGGCCTGACACTATTATTGATGCAATAGTGTGCTTACAGATAGGACTTTAGGATGACTGCCCTGTGAAAGGTCCAATAAGAAGATGATTGGGACAGATGCAGATACTTACACCAAGTCAAAGGATTGAAATGGGGGCCCCTGTTGTTGAATTAGAGAAAGGCTAAAATAAACTGAGGAGGGTGAATACACAAGACTGAAAGTCTGACTTATCTCAGACCCCTGAGAATTCTCAGACACCATGTCACCAACCAGGCAACGTACAGGAACTTGTCTGAAACTCCAGACATATATATATATATATGAATGAACCGACACACCTATGGTCACTTGATATATGACAAAGGGGCTGAAAACATCCAGTAGAAAAAAAAGACAGCATTTTTAATAAATGGTGCTAGATCAACTGGAGGCCAGCATGTAGAAAATTGCAAATCAACCCATTCTTATCTCCTTGTACAAAGCTCAAGTCGAAGTGGATCAAGGACCTCCACAGAAAACCATATACACTGAGGCTTATAGAGGAGAAAGTGGGGAAGAACCTTGAACATATGGGAACATGGGGAGTTTTCCTGAACAGAACACTAATGGCTTATGCTTTAAGAACAATAATTGACAAATGGGACTCCATAAAATTGCAAAGCTTCTGTAATGCAAAGGACACTGTCAATAGGACAAAATGGCAAGAATGGCATAAGGTCTTTACCAATCCTACATCCCATAGAGGGCTAATATCTAATGTATAGAAAGAACTCAAGAAGTTAGTCTCAAGAGAGTCAAATAACCCTATTAAAAAAGGGGGTACAGTGCTAAACAGAGAATTCTCAACTAAGCAAACACGAATGGCTATGAAGTACCTAAAGATATGTTCAACATTCTTAGTTATCAGGGAAATGAAAATCAAATCAACCCTGAGATTCTACCTCACAGCATTCAGAACAGTGAAGATGAAAAACTCAGGGGACACCAAATGCTGCCAGGGATGTAGAGAAAGGGGAATACTTCTCCATTTATTGTGTGATGGCAAGCTCATACAAGCAAACTGGAAATCAGTTTTGCTGTTCCTCAAAAAAATTAGACATAGTAGGACCTGAGGACACAGCTACACCACTCCTGGTCAGAAGATGCTTCAACATGTAATAATGACACAGGACCACTATGTTCATAGCAGCCTTATTCATAATAGCCAGATGCTATGAAGAACACAGATGTCCTTCAACAGAGGTATGGATACAAAAAATATGGTATATTTACACAATTGAGTACTACACAGTTATTAAAATCATCGAATTCATGAAATTCTTAGGCAAATGGACCGAACTAGAAAGTGTCATCCTGAGTGAGGTAAGCCAATCCCAAGGGAAGACACAGGATATGCACTCACTGATAAGTGGATACTAGCCCAAAAGCTCTGAATAACCAAGATACAATTCACAGACCACATAAAACTCGAGAAGAAGAAAGACCAAAGAGTGGGTGCTTAGGTTTTTCTGAGAAAGGGAACAAAATTTTTACAGGAGCAATTATGGAGACAAAGAGTGGTACAGGTACTGAAGAAAAGGCTATCCAGGGACTGTCCTTCCTGGAGATTCTTCCTATAAACAATCACTAAACACTGATACTATTGTGGATGCTAAGAAGTTCTTGCCAAAAGAAGCCTGATACAACTGTTTCCTGTGGGGCGCTGACAGAATCTTATAGATACAGAAGCAGATGCTACCACCCAACCATCGCACTGAGCATGCGTTCTCCAATGGAGAATTTGGAGTGAGGACTGGAGGAGCTGAAGGGGTTTGCAGCCTCATGAGAAGAAGATAATGTCAGTCAAGGAGAACCACCAGGGCTCCCAGGGATGAAGCCATCAACCAGGGGTACACATGGTTCCAGCTGCAATTGTGGTAGAGGAATGCCTTGTTGTGAATCGGTAGGAGGACAGGTCCCTGATCCTATGAACAGAGGCCCAGAGTGCGGGAATAGAGGGGATGTAGGTGGGAGTTGGTTGGGTGAAAAGGCATTCTCATGGATTCAGGGGGAAGAAGCATGAGTTGGGGGTTTTGTGGGAGGGTAGAGACAGAGAAAGGGAATAAAATTTGAAATGTAAATGAAGAATATATTCAATATCAAAGAAACATATATAATACTAATAAATAAAAGGCCTTAAGTAATATAAAGTATCAGAGTAACTCTAAAAAAGGGAGTGAAAGACTTCTATGATAGAACCTCTAGGCTTTTAAGATACAAATTGAAGATAGAAAAAAAATCTACTATAGTCATGGATCAGTAGGATAGACATAGATAACACGGCCATAATTCCAAAAGACACTTTCAAATGTAATTCAATCCCCATTAATATTCTAACACAGTTTCTTTACCAAAATTGACAGGACAATTCTCAACTTCTTACAGAAAAACATCAGAAATAAAAATCTCAGAGTAGGCCAAAACCCCAGGATCTGATTCAGTGCCACGCCTCTCCATAACCAAATACCACTGCACTCCCAGGGGTGCAGACAAGCCTGTGAGCACAGGAAAGACCAAAAATTCTGTTCTTATGGACCCACCTTAGCCCTCAGAACACAGGAACCAAGGAAGAGCTGGGGATAAGAACTTACTGGTTTCTGTCTACACCCAGGAGCTGACACTGTACCATGGCTCTCTATACCCAAATTCCTCTGAGAGCAGTGGTCTCCCAGGAATACTGACACACAGGCTTACAGGAGGGACAAGCCACCATGAGATACAGCAAAAACAGCTAACACAAGAGAAAACAAGAGGGCAAAAGCAAGTGCAAAAAATGCAACAGAAACCAAGGTTACTTGGTATTATCAGAACACAGTTCTCCCACCACACTGATCCCTGGATACACCAATACACCAGAAACACAAGACTCTAATGTAAAATCATACCTCATAATGATGATAGAGGACTTTAAGAAGGACATAAATAACTCCCTTAAAGAAATACAGGAAACACAGGTAAACAGGTAGAGGCCCTTAAAGAGGAAACACAAAAATCCCTTAAAGTATTACAGGAAAATACAACCAAAAAGGTGAAGGAATTGAACAAAAACATCCAGAAACTAAAAATGGAAATAAAAGCAATAAAGGCATCACAAAAGGAGACAACCCTAAAGATAGAATGCTTAGGAAAGAGATCAGGAGCCATGGGTGCAAGAATCACCAACAGAAAACAAGATATAGAAGGGAGAATGTCAGTGGGAGAAGATACCATAGAAAACATAGACACAGTCAAAGAAAATGCAAAAGGCAAAAAACACCTAACCCAAAACATCCAGCAAATATAGGACAGAATGAGAAAACCAAACATAAGGCTAACAGGTATAAAAGAGACCTCTGCTAGTGCATGGCATATACAGAGGAGGACACTCTTAGCCAACTGAGCACAGTGTCCTCAAGGATCTGAAGGGGTTTGCAGTGCCATATGAGGAACAAAAATATGATCTACCCAGTAGTTCCAGAGCTTTCAGGGTCAAAACCATCAATCAAATAGTTCACATGAAATTGCCCATGGTTCCAAACATAAAGGCAGCAGAGGATGGCCTTCTTGGACATCAAAGGGAGGAGAGACCCTTGGTCCTGGAAATGCTCCATGTTGCAGAGTAAGGGAATACCTGGACATGGAAGTGGGAGAGGGTTGATTGGTGAAGAGGAAAGGGAGATGGCTTATGGGATTTTCAGGGGAAGGGGGTCCAGGAAAGAGGAAAACATTTGAAAAGTAAATAAAGAATATATCTAATTAAAAATAAAAAGAAATTAATATCTATACTACTGTGTAAATTAAGAAGCATTTGCTTCATAGGATTATCAATAAGATTAAAGGAAATACTTATAAGTCATTATGCATATTGCTTACTTAGCCTACAGAGTTATCACTAAAAACATATTTGCTTAAATAGTCTCTAGGCTTAATACAAATGATCACATAAAGTTTGCTTTCTTCTTAGTTCATCAACTTAAGACAATTAGTAGGGAAAAATGATCAAAATTGTAGAATCAGGGGTATAGGTACCTGGAAAGAGAGTATGGACTTTCCATGTAGCCTTGTATTCTAGAGACCAGGCTAAACTATACCTGACTAAATGAGGAACTTCCTTAGCTCCCACTCTTACTTCTATGACTTCTATCACCTTCCAATGGACCAGGATGAATAGAATTTGTAGTTGAAAGGGACTAAAATGGCTTCGTCTTCTACCTTCTATTCCCTGTGTTCCAAGCATCCTAAACCATATTTTGGTTGGCTTGTTTTCATTTTCAAAGAAAATGGAGGGGTTGTTTTTCTGTGGAAAAGTAATTACCTAGCATGCCTGAGTTCAGTAGTTCAGTCAAACTCAGGGCTGAAATTAATCATGTAGAAACAAAAAGAACACTAAAAGAATCAACAAAACCAGCAACTGGTTCTTTGAGAAAATCAAAAAGATAGATAAATCTTTAACCATCCTAACCAAAGGGCACAGCAACAGTAACCAAATTAAGAAAATCAGAAATGAAAAGGGAGAGATTACAGCAGATATAGAGGAAATAAAAAAATCTGAAAAAATTTTCTGGAGCATCTATTTTTTGTTAAATTATAATATGATGGAAAATGCATACATAGCCTATAACTCTGAAATTCTAAAATTTCTTGTGAGAAATGTGGTTATCTCCTGGGCGATATCTACTTTACTCGAGGAATCATTAATCCTATCTTTAGAGTTACAAACAAAGAAGACTGAACAGTGATAGCTATAGAATCAACAGCTCAGAAGTGATTTCATTTTCTCCATCCACAGATATTGTTGCCACTGCACAAACTAAGGCTTTTACTAGGCCTTCATTGCTCTTAGTATTTTCATGGTTATCATTATTTTGAACTATTTTTCAACAGAATCTGAAAAGTAGTAACAAAGAAAGAATAATGTGATGTTTTGTAATTCTATGTCTATGAATCCATTTTGTAAGACTCAGATCTATGTTAACTATTTTCCCAGACACTTATCCTTCCACTTTTATAATCATTTTCAAAATACTTGGAGTATTTTTGTAATAAATAATAACTTACTGTTAAAAAATCATCAAATCCTACTACAAGAGCCTCTATTCAACACAATAGGAAAATCTGTATGAAATGGGCAATTTTCTAGAAAGATAATAAATATTAATATTAATCAGGATCATATAAACCATTTAAATATTCCCATAATCCCTAAAGAACTAAAGAAATATAAACAGTCATTAAAAGTCTCCAAACGAGCAAGCAAGCAAACAAACAAACAAACAGACAAATGCACTGGTCCAAATGGTTTTAGTATAGAATTCTATCAGACCTTCAAAGAAAACCTAATATCAGTAGTCTTCCTACTATTGCACAAAATAGAAACAGAAGGAACACTATCCAATTTATTCTATGAAGCCAAAATTATGCTGATAACAAAACCACAAAAACACCAAACAAAGAAAGAGCACTTCAGATCAATTTCTCTTATGAATATCAGTGCAAAAACACACAATGAAATGCTTACAACCCGCATCCAAGAACACATCAAAACAATCATTCACCACAATCAAGTAGGCATCATCCCAGAAATGCAGGATGGTTCCAATATATTGGAAATCCATCAACTACATCCACTAACCCAAAATTGTTCCTGTCTAAAGGAAATTCAGGGACAAAAATGGAGTATAGACGGAAGGAAAGGCCATTCATAGATATTTCCAATTTTGGATACATTCCATGCTCAGTCACCAAAACATGACACTGTTGCTGATACCATGTTGTACTTGCAGACAGGAGCCAGTAATGGGTGACTTCTGAGAGTCTCTGTGAGCATCTGACTAAGACAGATGCAGATACTTACAACTACCTATTAGTTTGAGCATGGGGTCCTATATGGAAGAGTTAGGGGAAGGACTGAAGGAGTTGAAGGGGATCACAACCCCAGACGAACCACAGTATTAGTTAATCAGACCCTCAGATCTCCCAGGGACTAAACAACCTGTCAAAAAGTATACATGGCCTGTTCTGTGGCCTCTGCTACATATGCAGCACAGCACTGCCTTGTTTGACATCAGTGGGAGGGGAGTTGTTTTGTCCTTTGGAGGCTTGATTTCCCAAGAGAAGGAGGATACAATAGGAGTGAAGTGGGAGTGGGTGGGTTGGTTTGGGAACATAAACTTAAAGTCTAAGTGGAGGGTAGATGTGAGAGGGGGCCTAACAGCATAGTGCCAGGAAGGGGGTAACATTGAAAATGTAAATAAATAAAATAATTAATCAAAACGAGTATGTTTACCCAATCAGAAAAGAATATATCCTTTCAACACTTCCTTTACTCTTCTCTAAAAGTGAGCATATAGTCAGTCTCAAAGGAAGCCTCCAACAATAAAAGAAAATTAAAATAATTCTTTGTATCTTAACAGACATCCATGGATTGAAGATGGACTTCAACAAGAACAGAAACATGGGGTTTTCAGCCCCATGGGGAGAGCCACAATATCAATCAGCCAGATTCCCTGGATTTCCCAGGAACTGGACCACCAAACAAAGAGTACACATGGAGTTACCCATGTCTCTAGCAGAACATGTGGCAGAAGATGGCCTTGTTGCACATCAGTGTGAAGCATTGCCCTTGGTCCTGTGGGAGTTCCATGTCCTCAGGTAGGGGAATGTCTTGGTAAAAAGGAAGGAATAGGTGGGTGGGGGAGCAACTGTATGTATGCATGTAGAAGAATGAAAGTAGAGCAATACTCATCTTACTGCATAATACTCAAATCCAAGTGGGTCAAGGTCCTCAACATAAAACTGGATACACTAAATCTCATAGAAAAGAAATTGGAAATAACCTGGAATATACTGGGACAGATGAAATTCTATGAATATAACACCAAAGGCTCAGGATCCAAAATCAAAAATTGATCAATGGAACTTCCTGAAACTCAAAAGTTTCTGTAAGGCAGTTGACATTGCCAATTGGACATAATTGCAGGTAACAGATTGGAAAGGATCTTGAAGAACTTTATATCTGACAAGGGCTTCTATCCAAAATTTATGAAGGAATCAAGAAGTTAGATACTAAAACAAAACCCTTAATTTTTTAAATGATGTTCAGAGCTAAACAGAGAATTATAAACAGAGGAGTATCCAATGCCCAAGTAGCACTTAAAAAATATTGAAAGTTCTGTTCAGAAACTTTCTCCCTGTACCGATGTCCTCAAGGGTCTTCCCCAGTTTCTTTTCTATTAGCTTCAGAGTGTCTGGCTTTATGTGGAGGTCCTTGATCCATTTGGATTTGAGCTTAGTACAAGGAGACAAGGATGGATCTATTCGCATTCTTCTGCATGCTGACCTCCAGTTGAACCAGCACCATTTGTTGAAAAGGCTATCTTTTTTCCATTGGATGTTTTCAGCCTCTTTGTCGAGGATCAAGTGGCCATAGGTGTGTGGGTTCATTTCTGGATCTTCAATCCTGTTCCATTGATCCTCCTGCCTGTCACTGTACCAATACCATGCAGTTTTTAACACTATTGCTCTGTAGTATTGCTTGAGGTCAGGGATACTGATTCCCCCAGATTTTCTTTTGTTGCTGAGAATAGTTTTAGCTATCCTGGGTTTTTTGTTGTTCCAGATGAATTTGATAATTGCTCTTTCTAACTCTGTGAAGAATTGAGTTGGGATTTTGATGGGTATTGCATTGAATCTGTATAGTGCTTTAGGCAAAATGGCCATTTTAACTATATTGATTCTACCGATCCATGAGCATGGGAGGTTTTCCCATTTTTTGAGGTCTTCTTCCATTTCCTTCTTCAGAGTCTTGAAGTTCTTGTCATACAGATCTTTCGCATGTTTGGTAAGAGTCACCCCAAGATACTTTATACTGTTTGTGGCTATTGTGAAGGGGGTCATTTCCCTAATTTCTTTCTCAGCCTGCTTATCCTTTGAGTATAGGAAGGCCACTGATTTGCTTGAGTTGATTTTATAACCTGCCACTTTGCTGAAGTTGTTTATCAGCTGTAGGAGCTCTCTAGTGGAGTTCTTTGGGTCACTTAGGTAGACTATCATGTCGTCTGCAAATAATGATAGTTTGACTTCCTCCTTTCCAATTTGTATCCCTTTGACCTCCTTATGTTGTCGAATTGCCCGAGCTAGTACCTCAAGTACAATATTGAAAAGATAAGGAGAAAGGGGGCAGCCTTTTCTGGTCCCTGATTTCAGTGGGATTGCTTCAAGTTTCTCTCCGTTTAGTTTGATGCTGGCTACCGGTTTGCTGTATATTGCTTTTACTATGTTTAGGTATGGGCCTTGAATTCCTGTTCTCTCCAAGACTTTAAGCATGAAAGGATGCTGAATTTTGTCAAATGCTTTTTCAGCATCCAATGAAATGACCATGTGGTTTTGTTCTTTGAGTTTGTTTATGTAGTGGATTGTATTGATGGATTTCCGTATATTGAACCAACCCTGCATTCCCGGGATAAAGCCTACTTGATCATGGTGGATGATCGTTTTGATGTGTTCTTGGATTCGGTTGGCAAGAATTTTATTGAGTATTTTTGCATCGATGTTCATAAGGGAAATTGGTCTGAAGTTCTCTTTCTTTGTTGGATCTTTGAACAGAACACCAATAGCGTATGCTCTAAGAGCAAGAATTGACAAATGGGACCTCATAAGGTTACAGAGTTTCTGTAAGGCAAAGGACACCATTAAGAGGACAGATCGGCAACCAACAAATTGGGAAAAGATCTTCACCAATCCTACATCAGATAGAGGGCTAATATCCAATATATATAAAGAACTCAAGAAGTTAGAGTCCAGAAAACCGAACAACCCTATTAAAAAATGGGGTACAGAGTTAAACAAAGAATTCTCACCTGAAGAACTTCGGATGGCGGAGAAGCATCTTAAAAAATGCTCAACTTCATTAGTCATTAGGGAAATGCAAATCAAAACAACCCTAAGATTTCATCTTACACCAGTCAGAATGGCTAAGATTAAAAATTCAGGAGACAGCAGGTGTTGGAGAGGGTACGGAGAAAGAGGAATACTCCTCCACTGCTGGTGGGGTTGCAAATTGGTACAACCACTCTGGAAAGCAGTCTGGCGGTTCCTCTGAAAACTGGGCACCTCACTTCCAGAAGATCCTGCTATACCACTCCTGGGCATATACCCAGAGGATTCCCCACCATGTAATAAGGATACATGCTCTACTATGTTCATAGCAGCCCTATTTATAATTGCCAGATGCTGGAAAGAACCCAGGTATCCCTCAACAGAAGAGTGGATACAAAAAATGTGGTATATCTACACAATGGAGTACTATTCAGCCATTAGAAACAATGAATTCATGAAATTCTTAGGCAAATGGATGGAGCTAGAGAACATCATACTAAGTGAGGTAACCCAGACTCAAAAGGTGAATCATGGTATGCACTCACTAATAAGTGGTTATTAACCTAGAAAACTGGAATACCCAAAACATAATCCACACATCAAATGAGATACAAGAAGAAAGCTGGAGTGGTCCCTGGTTCTGGAAAGACTCAGTGAAACAGTATTTGGCAAAACCAGAACGGGGAACTGGGAAGGGGTGGGAGGGAGGACAGGGGAAGAGAAGGGGGCTTACGGGACTTTCGGGGAGTGGGGGGGGCTAGAAAAGGGGAAATCATTTGAAATGTAAATAAATTATATCGAATAAAAAAAAGAATGAAAAAAAAAGAAAAGTAAACACCAAAATAAAAATAAAAAAAAATATTGAAAGTTCTGACACAATAGGGAATTATAAATCAAAACTATTAGAGTTTCAATTTAACACCAGTTAGTATGGCCAGGATCCAAACCACAATAGCTAGAAAATACTGAGAGGATGTACAACTAGGGAAACACTCCTCCATCAATGGTGGGATTGCAAATTTGTACAACCACTTGAAAAATCAGTTTGGTGGGAAATCAACTTGGTGGATTATCAGAAAAGTGGGAAAAGCTCTACTTCAAGACCCAGCTATACCACTCCTGGGCATGCAACAAAATGATGCTCCACCAACCCACAAATGCAGTTGTTCAACTATGTTCATAGAAGCTGTATTCATAATAGCAGAATTCAAGAAACAACCTAGATGGTCCTCAACTGAAGAGTGTGTAAAGAAATGTGGTACATCTACACATTGGAATACTGTTTAGTTATTAAATAAGGACATCATGAATTTTGCAGTCGAATGGATGGGAATTGAGCATATAATCACAAGTGAGGTAACCCAGTCACAAAAAGACATGCATGATATATATGCACAAGTGAACTTAAAAGTAAAGCTATAGCATTGAAAAAAGATATTGAGAGTAAGAGCAATATTATGACATCAGAGCAGGTGGAGAAAGCAGGATTGAAAGGAGAAGGCAGAGTATAATAACTTAGAAACTATAAGGTAACAACATAAAAATTAAGAGCAATATGCTGAACTTAGAGGGAAAGGAAATAAAGAAGAAGTTGCAGAAAGAGTAGAAGGAGCAGGCTAGATTCTTCTTACTATTTGACAGAACAGGAACTTTGTTTTTAATTACTGAAACCGAAGAGATTATTTTATTTTCTATTAAAAGCATATCTGATAAAAATTGTAGCTTTTGTAATATTAAAAAACTTTAAATTTTCATTTATCCAAACACAAGATTAGCAAACACTACATGTGTGTATATATACATATGTGTGTGTGTGTGTGTGTGTGTGTGTGTGTGTGTGTGTGCACGCACGTGCATGCACGAGCCTTAGTTTCTATTCCCGCACCAACATCATGACCAAGTAGCAAATTGGGGAGGAAAGGGTTTATTTAACTTGCACTTCCATGCTGCTGTTCATCACTAAAGGAAGTCAGGCCTGGAACTCAAGCAGGTCAGGAAGCAGGAGCTTATGCAGAGGCCATGGAGGGATATTTCTTACTGGCTTGCTTCCCCTGGCTTGCTCAGCCTGCTCTCTTACAGAACCCAAGAATACCAGCTTAGGGATGGCACCACTCACAAGGGGCCCTCCTCCCCTTGATCACTAATTGAGAAAATGCCCCACAGTTGGATCTCATGGAGGCACTTCCCCAACTGAAGTGCTTTATCTGGATAACTCCAGCCTGTGTCAAGTTGACACACAAAACCAGCCATGACAATATGTATATATATGGTTACATATACATATGGTTGAGAGTAAATAGCAGGGAATTTTGGTAGATCACAGCTTAGAGGCTCTCTACATCCTTCAAACATACATATGTGATTGTTACCACTCAGTAGGTGCTGGTGAAGGAATGGGTACCACTGAGGAGCTGGTTTTAGCATTTCCTCCTCACATGGGCACACCTCCCTCAACCATCAGCATCCCACCTACAGTGACAAAAGTCATTAGGTGTCACTCTTAGTGATGTGCAGTCCATGAGCTTTGAAAGATGTTTGGTGACATATACCTGACATGATAGTGTTGTACAAAACAATGGGATGGTCCTCAACATTATCTTTACTCCATTTATTCCTTGTCCTACTATAATCCATTCCATAATAGTGATAGTAGAATTCTGTGAAACTTTTATTTTCTTATTTTATTGAATATATTCTTCATTTACATTTCAAATGTTATACACTTTTCCTGTTTTCCCCTCCCAGAAAACCCCCAATTGAACCTCCCAATCCCTGCCTCCAAAAAGATGCCCCTCGACCCATTCCACTCCAACCTATGCCCTCTCGATTTCCCAATGTGGGAGGCATCTACTGAGCCTTCATAGAACCAAGGACCTCTCCTCCCACTGTTTCCCAACAAGGCAATCCTCCACCAGACTTGCACCTGGAACCACTTGTACCCCTTGGTTGAGTGATTAGTCCCTGGGTGGTCTGGTGGGTTTGGTTTAGCCAACATCTTCATTCTCTCCATGGGGATGCAGCCCCCTTCGGCTCTTCCAGCCTTTCTTACAATTCATACATTGGGGAACCTGTGATCAGTCCAATGGTTAAGTCTTTTCTTGATAACAATGCAGGTTTAGTCTTCCTAAACCTTGATTGCAAAGGGATTCCCTTAACTATTCTACTTAATTTAGATCACCTAGTCTGTTACTCTCAGTACAATAAACCATTTTGCATTTCAGAATAGACTGCAGTGTATTGTACAAATAATTTGTATGACTATGTTTAATAGAAATCTATGTATTAGCTAAAAAAAAACTTTGAAAGGCATATGATATAATTAGCACTTTGCAAAATAACACACTGTTATATTATGGCCCCACTTACATCTTCAGTCATGATGTTTTCAATAGCACTACAATATATTAAAATGTTTTCAAGTTAGGAAGTTTTCATATTAATACAGGAAATGATATCACAACATCATTATTGTTTTATTTCAAGAAATTTCAGCAAAGAGATTTATTAGATTATTACTATATAAGGAGTTTTTAAAGAAGATAAGCACACAATGTTATATCTGATTTTAGGTATAGGAATGTTCTTTCTTGGATTTTGCTTCTTTTTGAATTTTAATTTTCATAATGTTTTCTTCATGGAAATAAAAATTCATGTGAGTCATTATTTTTTTCCATTTATATCCTTTTCATAGCCTCCCCTCTGATTACATACCTCATATGGCACCTCCCCATTTTCTCCCTTCTTTTTCCTTTCTGAGAAGGGGAGAAAGACCCCCTGGTACCAACACACATTGAGATATCATGTCACTACAGAACTAGGAACATGTGTCATTCAGGCCAGACAAGGCACCTAGTCATTGGAACAAGTTGAACAGGAAAGTAACAGATTCAGGGAGAGCTCTTCTTCCAGGTGTTTACAAATCTATCTGAATTCCAAGCTGCATTTCTGCAACATTTCTTCAAGCAGATTAGGTTCACCTCATGTATGGTCATTGGATGAAAGTTCATCACTGGGAACCCCAAGGGTGCAGGTTAGTTTTCCCCATTGGACTTCATCAGGATTACATGACCTATTTGGGTCTCTCCTACAATTTTTCCAGAGGACACTATTAGTGGTGTCCAATGTTTAGTTCTGGTTATTTGCATCTGTTTCTGTCAGTTACTAAGTTGAGCATCTCAGAGGATAATTATGCTAGGTTCCTGACTGCAAGCATAACAGAGAGTAACTTCAGTGGTTTCAGGGATTGGTCCTTGTCTAGGGGATGAGTCTTAAGGGGGCCCAGCAATTGGTTAGTTATTTTCTCAATCTCTGCTCCAACCCTATCCCCGTACTTCAATGTGGTCTGTAGGAAAAATTACGTGTTGAAGGTTTTGAGGCTGGGTTGGTGGCCTTATCCCTCCACTGGGAGTCCTGCTTGTTCTCAGAAGATGGCAATTTCAGGCTCCAAATCCCACACTGCCTGAAGTCTTAGATATAATCACCCTTATAGACTCTTTGGAGCACCCCATGTCTCTGACATATCATCAAGATGTCTCTTTCACCTCCTATTATCAACATTTGTTTACTAACCTGACCCTCTCTTCCTGAATGTTACTATAGCTTATCCCCCTGATCCCCAAACATTGCCTTTTCCACTCAATTTCTTTCATATCCAATGGTTCCATCCATATGCAATGATTATTCTACTTCTTAGTCTGAGTGAGATTCAAGCATCCTCCTATGAAACTTCCATGTTCTTATAATCTCAAGTATTAGGATACCACCTCACATAGAAAATTATTTATTTATGCTATGTAGATTTCCTTGCAGTTCTAGATCAATATATAAGTTTTCCTAATTAAATGGCTTCACTACATACCATCTATACAACAATAATTTTTTTCTGGACCCTAAAAGTAACACACAATTTGTACTTGAAAATAGGTATCAAATGAAATAATTTGCACAACTAAGTAACAATTTTCAGATATAAGATGCTTCAATGATGAAAACATGCTAGCATTAAAAGTATAAAATGCTTGATTATATGGTTTAATCCACTAGAGGGATGCCCAGGTCATATGTTGAATCATTGTTCAGCTTGTCTTCTATATTTTTAATGGAAGAAACTGATATAATGGTATGATATATAGAAAGCAATGTTTTAATTTTGTGGATATGTTAGAAATACTAAATAAGCAGTTAAATTCAATTGATATTTTAAGTTTTAACATGCATTTTCAAAAACTTGTGAAAATAATTTGTTTGTGGTCTTAACAAAATAATGTAACACTTTGGCAAAAATATACAAATAAGCATTCCTGCACAGGAGGACAAGATACAGAAGACCTCCACAGCAACCATAGCCTTGCCCTTAGTGGTGTGGTAGACAGGGAGGAAGGTGATCCAGACACTGCAGAATACCAGCATGCTGAATGTCAGGAGCTTTGTTTCATTGAATGTGTCAGGCAGATTCCTAGCCAGGAAAGCTACAGTGAAACTTGCTAGAGCAAGAGAGCCCATGTAACCCAGGACACAGTAGAATGCAAATACTGAACCTTTGTTGCAAACAATGTTAATGTGTCCATGTACCATGTGCATATCAGCATCAACAAATGGAGGAGATGTTCCCAGCCAGATTCCACAAACAATCATTTGGATCAGGGTGCATACAGGAATGATGTAATTAGGAGCACCTGAAAGAAGCAGCCACCTCAGTCTTCTTCCTGGGACAGTGATCTTAAATGCTAATATTACAGTAATTGTCTTGGCTAAGACAGTAGAGGTAGACACAGTGAACACAATGGCAAATGTGGTCTGCTGCAGGATGCAGCCAATCATACTGGGATAACCAATGTAGAGCAAAGAACACATAAAACAAAATATTAGGGAGATGAGTAGGACATAACTGAGAGTTTCATTATTGGCCTTGACTATGGGAGTGTCTCGGTGTTTCAAGAAGACAAAAAGTACAAAAGCTGTGAGAATAGTAAAGCACAGAGCCACTCCAGCCAGAGTTATTCCCAAGGGGTCTTCAAAACCAAGAAAGGTCACAACTTTTTTGAGGCAGCTAGTTTGATCTATGTTAGCATACTCATCCTCTGGACACTTCACACATTGTTCCATATCTAGTATGGGAAGGGAAGTATTATCAGATTATTTTTTTTAGAATACAAGATACAGTAAAATTAAACATTAGAAAATCATAACTAGCATAGACTAGCATGCTGTGTTATAAGCAAACATAAATATTGGAGCATTATAAGATTTGATCCTAATTTCCAATGCTTCTAATCTTTATGCAAGATTTGTTCATTTTTATCTAATATATTCAAAATGTTTATTGTACTTTTCAAAAACAAAACTGTACTGTTAAATATTTTTCTTTTCACAATAGTATGCCTTAGATTGGTTACTCATGGCATCATACTTTATTCACTTATAATTGTGCATAATTTGCAGCAAAAAAACTTAGAAGTTGATGTTTCAGTTCATCTATGTATCAGCAAAATGTGTTGTACTGCTTGTGGTCTCAAGTAGATATTTGTACATATAAAGCACTAGTCCATGTCTTGGAAAAGAATATACTGCCAAATTTTAGTAAGTCATTATAACACTAAACTCTCTTCTAAATATTTGTTCTTTCATATGCAAATATTTATAATCCTTGTCATTCTATGGAAATTTACCTTTAAAAAGACAGACGTAGTTAGAGAAAAACATAGTAAATAAAAATTTAGAGTTTTGGAGTCAAGTACAGTGGACACAACTAAAAATCCAGTTTCTCAGTTAAGGATTGAAAATTGCAAAATGAAGGTTGTAAAGAGTGAAAGAGCTATAAGAAAACAGAGTTTTATATGAGTGTGATTTTTCAGGGAAGGTCAGAATTACACCCATCAACATCTCACCAAAAAGGGTTTCTTAACCCTATACTGACTGAAAATAAAAATAAAAAACATGACACTTTGAAGTAGCAAAAGAAAATTATGCATAATTCTATCTTAGAGAATTATAGATAACAAAGGAATATGGAAAGTTAGTAAAATTGTCTTCACCCGAGAAACTTATACCTATTAGTTATAATTGGATAAGAACACTATCTTCCCTGTAAATATACAAGTAGTATATACAGTGATTTGTTTGTACCTAGAAATATATGTATGTGAGTGTGTGTATGTGTGTGTGCATGTGTGTTAGTATGTGTGGGAGGGAGAGTGACAGAGAGACAGAGAGGGAAGAAAGACAGAGACAGAGACAGAGAGAAAGAGAGAGAGAAACAGAGGGAAGGAGGGTGAGAGAGACACAGAGACAGAGGCACACACACACACACACACACAGAGAGAGAGAGAGAGAGAGAGAGAGAGAGAGAGAGAGAGAGAGAGAGAGAGAGAGAGAGGAGAGAGAGAGAGAGAGAGAGAGAGAGAGAGAGAGCACTTAATAACTTAATAAAAATGCCATAACTTTGAAAATGACTAAGCGGTGGTATTTGGGAGTCTTTGTAGAAAATATAGGGAAAGAAGCAATGCAATCATATTACAATATCCACAATAAATATATTATAAACAACACAGATAATGTCAAGGGAGGAAGAAAACACATGAGAAATCATCACCCAAATTCTTTATATGTCAAAAATGTCTCCTTATATTTTATGATTCAATATGTGAATTGTGACTGGGCACAGTATATTCCAGTTTCAATTATTTATGTAAGATTTGACTATCAAGTGATCCCTAGGCTGTAGTACTTATTTAAAAACTCCATGCTCTAAATAAGAGTAAATACCTCAAAAATAATTTTGACTAATTTTAGCAGTTGGAGGTTTTTGACATTCCTTTAATTCCTTTACAAGTAGTTTATACAATAGTATATTCAGTTTTCTCAATCAAATTAAGCTAATACATCAAAGTGAAAAGTGGTGCTTTTTTCCTAAAACTGAGTCTCTGCTTTGAAAGATGTATATTTGGTTTCATTTTCTAATTCTTTCTTGAGTTTGCTGAACAGTGTTATCTAAATAGGTGAGAAATATTCAAATTCTCCAATATTTTACCCACTTAACATTCTCAACTAAGTTTATAGTAGGCTTATTCATAATAAGCAGAAGCTGGAAAAGAACCTACATGTCCTTCAGAAGAGGAAAGGATACAGAAAATGTGGTATATTTACAAAATGGAGTACTACTCAACTACTGAAAACAATAAATTCATGAATTTTTTTAGGCAAATGGATTGAAATGGGGAATGGCATCCTGTGCTATGTAAAACACTCACAAAAGAACACACATGACATGCAGTCACTGGTAAGAGGATATTAGCCCCAAAACTCTGAATGCCAAAGATACAATTCACAGGTCACATGAAGCTCAAGAAGAAGAAAGACCTAAATGTGGGTGCTTCTGTTCTGAGAAGGGGAACAAAATGTTCACAGGCGTAAATATGGAGATAAAGTATAGAGCAGAAACTGAAGGATCTGTCCTTCAGGTGACCTTCCTCTAGGTGTCCAGAGACTGTCACACCTAGAAATTCATCCCATATACAGTCATCAAATCCCATCACTAATGTGGATGCCACGAAATGCTTGCTGCTGAAAGACTCCCGATATGACTTTCTTCTGAAAGGCTCTGTCAAAGCCTTGAAAATAGAGAGGTGGATTCTTGCAGCCAATGATTGGACTGAGCACGGGGTACCCAGTGGAGGAGCTAGAGAAAGGACTGAAGGAGTTCAATGGGTTTGCAACCTCACAGGTATAACAACAATATCAACCAACCAGAACACACAGAGCCACAAGGAACTAAGCCATCAACCAAGGAGTACACATAGTTCTAGCTGCATATGTAGCCAAGGATTCTCTTTTCAGGCATCAATGGGAGGAGAGGTCCTTGGTCCTATGAAGGCTTGATAGATGCTCCAGTATAGTAGAATTGATGGCAGGAAGGTGGGAGTGGGTTGGGTAGAGGAACACCATCATAGAAGTACATGGAGGGAGGATGGGACAGGGGATTTCCAGCATGGTTGTGGGAAATTGGGAAAGGAGATAACATTTGAAATGTAAATAAAGAAAATATCCAATAAAAATGATCAAGTAGTTTTTCTACTTTCCTTATACCTCTTAAATATATTACAACAAGGTCTACCTAGGGCAATAAGACCACCAAAGGAGATCAGAGAATGCAAATTGTAAATGAAGTACAGAAGGTATTTTCAGATGCTATGATAGTATAGATAACTGACCCAAAAATTCCACCAAAATTCCTACAGCAAATGAGCAATTTCAGCAAAGTGGTAGGATATAAAATTTTTGCAAACAAATTAGTAGCCAACCATCATACAAATGATAAACAGTCTGAGAAAGAAATTAGGAAAACAGCACCCTTCACAATAGCCACAAATTCTTTAAAGTATTTGATTTGACTCATACCAAGAAAGTGAAAGATTTCTATGACAAGAACTCAAAATACTTTTAAAAAAATGAAGAAAATGTCAAAAGTTTTAAATATTTCCTAAGCTCATTCACTGTTAACATACTAAAATGATCACCTCATGAAAAGCAATCTACAGATTCAATGTAACCATTATTGAAATTACAACACAATACTTCATGGACCAGAAAGAGCAGTTTATAAACTTCAAATGGAAAAAAAAAAGCCAGGAGAGCCAAAACAATTCTGAAAAATAAAAGAACATCCAAGGGAAATCACCATCCCTGTCCTCAGGATGTACTACAGAGCAAAAGTAATTAAAAATGGTATGGTATTAGTACAGATACAAACAGATTGACCAATGGAATAAGTGGAAAACCCAGAAGTAAAGCCATACACCTATAGATACTTGGTTTATGAGTTCATGGCTCTTTACAACTTTTCTTCTATTAGATTCAGTGTATCTGGTTTTAGGTTAGGATCCTTGATCTATTGTGACATGAACTTTGTACAAGGTGATTAATATGGACTATTTTAATTCTCCTATATACAGACCATCAGTTAGACCAGCACAATTTATTGAAGATACTTCCTTTTTCCACTTTATTTTTGACTTCTTTGTCAAAGACAAAGTATGAAGATTATAGTCATCTTTTTAAAGGAAATGAATAAATTCCTTAAAAGTATGAGAAAAAGCAAATATTTAAAAGAAATTATGAAGTTCCTCAAAGAAAGTCTTGAAAATGCAAAGAATTGGAGGATAATAAACACCTAAAGAAGACCAAGAAGCAAAAAAGCAAACAAACCATTGAAGGGAAGCAATAAAATGTTTAATATCTAATAAAGGGAAGAGAAGTAAAGTGGAAATTTCTAGTTTCTTTGAACACTTAGTTATGCCAAATGATATTTTGTTGGGGCACACAGGTGAAACAATGTCTTGCTAAAGCTGACATATGAAAGAATGTTTTCATGAAGCAGATTTAGGTAAAAGGATGATTTGATATAGTAATGACATGAAAGGTCCCAGTATAAGGGAGTATAAGTATGTCCCCACAGATGGTGGGAGACTAACACTGAGTATTGTTTTGGTTTGCTCTGTCTCACAATTTCTTGCTAACAACACCTGTGTATTGGTTTTCCTTATATTGTATTGTTAAGCTCAACTTGTAATAATGTAGCCACTGAGAGAAATTTAGACAAGAACTGCTCCTGAGTTTCCTGCAGCAGTTTGTCACTTCTGCAGCCTGGCCTCAGACTAGTGGCTGAGCCTTGAGGTTTCTTCAAGATTGAACTACACTTGCTGGTTTGTGCCTGGTGTTTACCTGCCTAGAGAACTAATCTGAGTCTGCTGAGTCATTTTTGTTGTTTGTGATGAGACTGAACTGAGCTGGTACATTTCCCTCATATTCTAATAACTTTTGTCTCCACTACCTCTGCTAGTTAGTTGTCTAGAGGAGAGGTTGAAGCCTTGTTAAAAGTTACAAAAATGTATGCCTACAGTGACTCTATACATAAAACAGAAATTTGAGGAATACCTAAATATAAAAGTTGAGGAATGCAAACAGGAACTATAAAGACATGTTTCAACAATAACATATCAAAGATAGAAAAATGGTCCTCATGCATCGAAGTCATGATAGGAGAAATGCATAAATGGGTCAAAGATATTGTTACATATAAAAAAAATCTTTGAGAGAAAAATTTTAGAAAATCTGTGATACTGTGAAAGAGATGATCTAGGAATATCAGAAATATAGGAAGGTACATGACAGCTTAAAAGTCCAGAAATTATTTTAACAAAATAATCGAAGAAAAAAATTATAACCTGAAAAGATGAAAATAATGAAACAGAAGCTTGTAAAACACTAAATATATTTACTAGAAATGAAAGTCCCATTGCTACATAATAATCAAAACAGCAAATGTATAGAAGAAAAATATTAAGTGTTGTAAAATAAGTAGATGAAATAACATAACAGCAAAACTCTTAGAAATACAACTGAGTTCCTAGATTCTAAAAGCCAGAAAGGTTTGGACAGAGGGTCTGCAGTCTATAAAAGACTACGCTGCCCAGAGAGCAGCAGAAGAAGAGAAGCCCTGCGGCAATATTCGCTCCCTGCCAGGACAGAAAAGGGTCAGGAGGTACTGTATCACCCTAAGCTTTAGATCTCTGGTGTTGCAAACCCCCAGGGGTCTGCCTGCACCAAAGAACTGAGCACATAGGTGGTTTGTCTGCCAGCCAGCTGGGCGTGGGGCCTGTGTCCTGCCCAGAGAGCAGCAGAAGGAGAGAAGCCCCACTACCATAGTTGCTCCCTGCTGGGACAGAAAAGGGTCATGAGGTACTGTATCACACTGAGCTTTAGATCTTGGGTGGTGCAAACCACCATGGGTCTGCCTGTGCCAAAGGACTGAGCACATAGGTGGTTTGTCCACCAGCCCGCTGGGTGTAGGACCTGTGTCCTACCTAGAGAGCAGCAGAGGAAGTGATTCCCCATGGCCATAGTCGCTCTCTGCCAGCACAGAAAAGCATCACTAGGTACAGATCACCTTGAGCTTTAGATCTCTGGGGATGAAAATCTCCAGGGGTCTGTCTGCACTCAGGAACTGAGCACATAGGCGGTTCATCTGCAAGCCAGTCTGTCACAGGACCTGTGTCCTATGTGAGAATCAACAGAGGGAGTAACTACTACCACACCATCTTCGCTCCATAACAGAGCAGTCAGAGAACACCTGGTTGACCTTTACAACCCAAGTATAACATTGCTTGAGGCAAGACTGAGCAGGGCTCCAAAGGCACAAAAGAGGAAGGCAGCATATCAGAAATCAGTGCCAGAGGAAACCCAGTCATCCAGTGTTGCAGAAATAACCTTAAAGATCCACAGTAAGTTGAAGCACCAGCCAGTAACAATAAGACCATCTAACACAAGGGAGAACTAGATGGCTAAAGGCAAATGTAGGAACGTTACTAATAGAAACCAAGGCATTATGGCAGCATCTGAACCCAATTCCCCAACAATAGCAAGTCCTGGATACCCCAACACACCAGAAAAATAAGAGTTGGATTTAAAAGCACTGGTAAGGATGCTGATAGAGGAACACATGAAGGACATAAAAAAATGTCTTAAAGAAATTCAGGAGAAAAATGATCAAAAGCTAGAAGCTCTTACAAGGGAAACACAAAAATCACTTAAAGAAATTCAGGAGAATATGGGTCAAAAGTTAGTAGCCAATAAAGAGGAAATGCAAAAATCACTTAAAAAATACAGGAGAAGTTTTATCAACAGGAAGATGTCATGAAAGAGGAAACACAAAAATCTCTTAAAGAATTAGAGGGAAACACAAAGAAGCAAATGACAGAACTGAGCAAATATTTCCAGGATCTAAAAACAGAGTAGAAACATCTATGAAAGCACAAAGGGAGACCATTTTGGAGATAGAAAAGCTGGGGAAGAAATCAGGGACCATAGACACAAATATCAACAAGAGAATACAAGAGATAGAAGAAAGGATCTGAGATGCCAAAGATACCATAGAAACCATAGACTCAACAGTTGAAGAAAATGCAAAATGTAAAAAGCTTGTAACACAAAACATCCAGGAAATCAAGGACACAATGAGAAACCAAATCTAAGGATTATAGGCATTGATGAGAGTGAAGAATTACAACTTAAATGGCCAGCAAATATCTTCAACAAAATTATGGTAGAAAACTTCCCTAACCTAAAGAGAGAGATGCCCGTGAATATACAAGAAGCCTACAGAACTCCAAACAGACTGGACCAGAACAGAAATACCTCCCATCACATAATAATCAAAACCCCAAATGTACTAAACAAAGAAAGAGTACTTAGGGCAGTAAGAGAAAAAGGGCAAAAAAACAAATAAAGGAAGACCTATAAGAATTACACCAGATTTCTCCCCAGAGACCATGAAAGCTAGAAGATCCTGGGAGAAGCTCATGCAGACACTAAGAGAACACAAATGCCAGCCAAGACTACTATACCCAGCAAAAATCTCAATTACTATAGATGGAGAAACCAAGATATTCCATGACAAAACCAAATTTACACGATATCTTTCCACAAACCCAGCCCTACAAAGATAATAGGGAGAAAACACCATTACAATGGGGGAAACTACCCTGAAAAAAGCAGGATATTAAGCTTCTTTCATCAAACTCAAAAGAAGATAACCATACACATATAAATAAAATCAAAAATGATAGGAAGCAATAACCACTACTCCTTAATATCTCTTAACATCAATGGACTCAATTCCCCAATAAAGAGACATAAACTAGAGACTGGTTACATCAACAGGACCCTACATTTTGCTGCATACAGGTAACACACCTCAGTGTCAAAGACAAAAACTACCTTAGAGTAAAAGGCTGGAAGACAATTCTACAAGCAAATGATCCCAGGAAACAATCTGGAGTTGCCATTCTAATATCAGATAAACTTGACTTTCAACCTAATGTCAAAAGAGACATGGAAGGTTACTTCTTGCTGGTCAAAGGAAAAAATCCAACAAGAAGAACTCTCAATTCTTAACACCTATGCTCCAAATACAAGTGTACCCTCATTCATAAAAGAAACTTTATTAAAGCTCAAAGCACACATTGCACCTGATACAATAATTGTGGGTGACTTCACCACTCCACTCTCACCAATGGATCGATCTGGAAAACAGAAACTAAAGAGGGAGAGAGTGAAATTAATTGAAGCTTTGGACCAATTGGATTTAACATATATATATATATGTATATATATATATATGATATATATATATATATATATATATATATATATATATATATATATAACTTTTCATCCCAAAGCAAAAGAATATACCTTTATCTCAGCACCTCATGGTACCTTCTGCAAAATCAATCATATAGTAAGTCACAAGACAGACCTCAACAAATATAAGAAGATCCAAATAATCCCATGCCTTCTATCAGATCACTATGGAGTAAAAGTCATCTTTAATAACAATAAAAACAACAGAAAGCCCACATACAGATGGAAACTGAACAATACTCTACTCAATGATAACTTGTTCAAGGAAGAAATAAAGAAATAAAGGATTTCTAAGCATTTAATGAAAATGAAGGCACAACATACTCAAATCTATGGGACACAATGAAAGCAGGAGTAATAGGGAATCTCATAGCTTTGAGTGCCTCCAAAAAGAAAATTGAGAGAACACACACTAGAAGATTAACAGAACAACTGAAAGACCTGGAACAAAAAGAAGTTAATTCACTCAGGAGGAGAAGAAGACAGGAAATCCTCAAACTTAGGGCTGAAATCAATCAAGTAGAAACCAAGAGAACCATACAAAGAATCAACAAAACCAAAAGCTGGTTATTTGAAAAAATCAACAAGATAGATAAATCCTAGCCAGACTAACCAAAGGGCACAGAGAAAGTATCAAAATTAAAAAAATTAGAAATGAAAAGGTATATACTACAACAGAAACTGAGGAAATTCAAAAAATCATCAGATCCTACTAAAAAAATCTGTACTCAACACAGATGGAGAATCTGGAGGAAATGGGAATTTTCTTAGTCAGATATCAATTACCAAAATTAAACAAGGATCAAATAGACCACCTAAACAGACCCATAACCCCTAAAGAAGTAGAAGGGATCATAGATAGCCTTCCAACCAAAAAAAGCACAAGACCAGATGGCTGCAGAGCAGAATTCTCTCAGACTTTCAAAGAAGACTTAACGCCAATATTCTTCAAACTATTCCACCAAATAGAAACAGAAGGAACACTACCCAACTCCTTCTATGAAGCCACTATTATGCTGATACCAAAACCACACAAAGATCCAACTAAGAAAGAGAATTTCAGGCCAATTTCCTTTATGAATATCGATGCAAAAATACTCAATAAAATTCTTGCCCACCGAATCCAAGAACACATCAAAACGATCATCCTCCATAATCAAGTAGGCTTCATCCCAGGGATGCAGGGATGGATCAATATAAGGAAATCCATAAATGCTAACCACTACATAAACAAACTCAAAGAAAAAAACCACATGATCTCATTTCATTAGATGCTGAAAAAACATTTGACAAAAATCAGCATCCCTTAATGCTAAAAGTCTTGGGAACAACAGGAATTCAAGGCCCATACCTAAACATAGTAAAAGCAATATACAACAAACTGGTAGCCAACATCAAACTAAATGGAGAGAAATTTGAAACAGTCCCAATAAAATCAGGGACTAGACAAGGCTGTCCCCTCTCTCCATATCTTTTCAATATAGTTCTTGAAGTCCTAGCTAGAGCAATTAGACAATATAAGGAGGTCAAAGGGATACAAATTGGAAAAGAAGAAGTCAAAATATTACTATTTGCAGATGATATGATAGTATACTTAAGTAACCACAAAAACTCTACTAGAGAACTCCTACAGCTGATAAACAACTTCAGCAAAGTGGCTGGCTACAAAATCAACGCAAGCAAATCAGTAGCCTTTATATACTCAAATGATAAGCAGACTGAGAAAGAAATTAGGGAAATGACACCCTTCACAATACCACAAACAGCATAAAGTATCTTGGGTTACTCTATCCAAACAAGTAAAAGACCTATATGACAAGAAATCCAGATCTCAAAAGAAGGAAATCGAAGAAGATCTCAGAAAATGGAAAAATCTTCCATGCTCATGGATTGGCAGGATTAATATAGTTAAAATGGCCATCTTGACAAAGGCAATCTACAGCTTCAATGCTATCCCCATAAAAATCCCAACCCAGTTCTTCATAGAGCTAGAAAGAGCAATTCTCAAATTCATCTGGAATACCAAAAACTCAGGGTAGCTAAAACTTTTCTCAACAGTAAAAGAACTTCAGGGGGATTCAGTATCTCCGACCTCAAACTTTACTACAGAGCAATGGTGATAAAAACTGCATTGTATTGGTACAATGTCAGGCAAGCAGATCAGTGGAATAGGATTGAACACCCAGAAATAAACCCACACACCAATGGCCACTTGATCCTTGACAAAGTGTCTGAAAACATCCAATGGAAAAAAAGATAGCCTTTTCAACAAATGGTACTGGTTCAATTGGATGTCAGCATGGAGAAGAATAGAAATCGATCCATTCTTATCTCCTTGCCCCAAGCTCAACTCCAAATGGATCAAGGACCTCCACATAAAACCTGACACACTGAAACTAATAGAAAAGAAACTGGGGAAGACCCTGGAGGACATGGGCACAGGGGAAAAGTTCCTGAATAGAACACCGATAGCTTACACTCTAAGATCAAGAATTGACAAATGGGACCTCATAAAACTACAAAGTTTCTGTAAGGCAAAGGACACTGTCAAAGGGACAAAATGTCAACTAACAGATTGGGAAAGGATCTTCACCAACCCTAAATCCGATAGAGGGCTAATATCTAATATATACCAAGAACTCAAGAAGGTAGAACCCAGCAAACCAAATAACCCCATTAAAAAGTGGGGTATGGAGCTAAACAAAGAATTTTCACATGAAGAACTTCGGAAAGCTGAGAAAAACCTTAAGAAATGTTCAACATCATTAATCATTAGGGAAATGCAAATCAAAAGAACCCTGAGATTTCACCTCATACCTGTCAGAATGGCTAAGGTCAAAAACTCAGGAGACAGCAGGTGTTGGCGAGGATGTGGAGAAAGAGGAACACTCCTCCACTGTTGGTGGGATTGCAAGATAGTACAACCACTTTGGAAATCAGTCTGGCGGTTCCTCAGAAAACTGGGCATGGCACTTCCTGAGGACCCTGCTATACCACTCCTGGGCATTATACCCAGAGGATTCTTCAGCATGCAATAAGGACACATGCTCCACTATGTTCATAGCAGCCCTATTTGTAGTAGCCAGAAGCTAGAAAGAATCCAGCTGTCCTGCAATGGAGGAATTGATACAAAAAATTGGTATATTTACACAATGGGGTACTATTCAGCCATTAGAAATAATGAATTCATGAAACTCTTAGACAAATGAATGGAGCTGGAGAACATCATACTAAGTGAGGTAACACAGTCTCAAAAGATCAATCATGGTATGCACTCACTGATAAGTGGATATTAGCCTAGAAACTTTGAATACCCAAGACATAATCAACATATTAAATGATGTCCAAAAAGAATGGAGGAGTGGCCTCTTGTTCTGCAAAGACTCAATACAACAGTATAGGGGAATACCAGAGCAGGGAGGTGGGAAGGGGAAGATGGAGGAACAGGAGGAGGGAAGAGGTCTTATGGGACTTGCGGGGAGTGGGGACGCAGAAAAGGGGAGGAAATCATTTGAAATGTAAATTAATATATGTATATATATATCAATAAAGAAAAAATGTCATATTGGTCTTTCACTTGTTTGGTTAGAGTCACCCCAAGATACTTTATATTGTTAGTAGCTATTATGAAGGGGGTCATTTCCATAATTTCTTTCTCAGTCTGCTTATCCTTTGAATATATAAAGGCTACTGATTTGCTTGCGTTGATTTTGTAGCCAGCCACTTTGCTGAAGTTGTTTTTCAGCTGTAGGAGTTCTCTAGTAGAGTTTTTAGGGTCACTTAAGTATACGATCATATCATCTGCAAATAGTGATATTTTGACTTCTTCCTTTCCAATTTGTATCCCTTTGACTTCCTTCTGTTGTCTAATTGCTCTAGCTAGGACTTCAAGAATTATATTGAAAAGATATGGAGAGAGGGGGCAGCCTTGTCTAGTCCCTGATTTTAGTGGGATTGCTTCAAGTTTCTCTCCATTTAGTTTGATGTTGGCTACTGGTTTGCTGTATATTGCTTTTACTATGTTTAGATATGGGCCTTGAATTCCTATCCTTTCCAAGACTTTTAACATGAAAGGATGCTGAATTTTGTCAAATGCTTTTTCAGCATCGAATGAAATGTCCATGTGGTTTTTTTCATTGAGTTTGTTTATGTAGTGGATAACATTTATGGATTTCTGTATATTGAACCATCCCTGCATCCCTGGAATGAAGCCTACTTGATCATGGTGGATGATCATTTTGACGTGTTCTTGGATTCGGTGGGCAAGAATTTTATTGAGTATTTTTGCATCGATATTAATAATGGAAATTGTCCTGAAATACTTTTTCTTAGTTGGATCTTTGTGTGGTTTTGGTATCAGCGTAATAGTGGCTTCGAAGGAGTTGGGTAGTGTTCCTTCTGTTTCTATTTGGTGGAAGAGTTTGAAGAGTATTGGTGTTAAGTCTTCTTTGAAGGTCTGATAGAATTCTGCACTGAAACCATCTGGTCCTGTGCTTTTTTTGTTTGGAAGCCTATCTATGACCCCTTCTATTTCTTTAGGGGTTATGGGTCTGTTTAGATGGTCTATTTGATCCTGGTTTAATTTTTTTTAATTTTTTTTATTTGATATAATTTATTTACATTTCAAATGATTTCCCCTTTTCTAGCGCCCCCCCACTCCCCGAAAGTCCCATAAGCCCCCTTCTCTTCTCCTGTCCTCCCTCCCACTCCTTCCCAGTTCCCCGTTCTGGTTTTGCCGAATACTGTTTCACTGAGTCTTTCCAGAACCAGGGACCACTCCTCCTTTCTTCTTGTATCTCATTTGATGTGTGGATTATGTTTTGGGTATTCCAGTTTTCTGGGTTAATAAACACTTATTATTGAGTGCATACCATGATTCACCTTTTGAGTCTGGGTTAACTCACTTAGTATGATGTTCTCTAGCTCCATCCATTTGCCTAAGAATTTCATGAATTCATTGTTTCTAATGGCTGAATAGTACTCCATTGTGTAGATATACCACATTTTTTGCATCCACTCTTCTGTTGCGGGATACCTGGGTTCTTTCCAGCATCTGGCAATTATAAATAGGGCTGCTATGAACATAGTAGAGCATGTATCCTTATTACATGGTGGAGAGTCCTCTGGGTATATGCCCAGGAGTGGTATAGCAGGATCTTCTGGAAGTGAGGTGCCCAGTTTTCAGAGGAACAGCCAGACTGATTTCCAGAGTGGTTGTACCAATTTGCAACCCCACCAGCAGTGGAGGAGTGTTCCTCATTCTCCACACCCTCTCCAACACCTGCTGTCTCCTGAATTTTTAATCTTAGCCATTCTGACTGGTGTAAGATGAAATCTTAGGGTTGTTTTGATTTGCATTTCCCTAATGACTAATGAAGTTGAGCATTTTTTAAGATGCTTCTCCGCCATCCGAAGTTCTTCAGGTGAGAATTCTTTGTTTAACTCTGTACCCCATTTTTTAATAGGATTGTTCGGTTTTCTGGAGTCTAACTTCTTGAGTTCTTTATATATATTGGATATTAGCCCTCTATCTGATGTAGGATTGGTGAAGATCTTTTCCCAATTTGTTGGTTGCCGATCTGTCCTCTTGATGGTGTCCTTTGCCTTACAGAAACTCTGTAACCTTATGAGGTCCCATTTGTCAATTCTTGCTCTTAGAGCATACGCTATTGGTGTTCTGTTCATAAACTTTCTCCCTGTACCGATGTCCTCAAGGGTCTTCCCCAGTTTCTTTTCTATTAGCTTCAGAGTGTCTGGCTTTATGTGGAGGTCCTTGATCCATTTGGATTTGAGCTTAGTACAAGGAGACAAGGATGAATCAATTCGCATTCTTATGCATGCTGACCTCCAGTTGAACCAGCACCATTTGTTGAAAAGGCTATCTTTTTTCCATTGGAAGTTTTTAGCCCCTTTGTCGAAGATCAAGTGGCCATAGGTGTGTGGGTTCATTTCTGGATCTTCAATCCTGTTCCATTGATCCTCCTGCCTGTCACTGTACCAATACCATGCAGTTTTTAACACTATTGCTCTGTAGTATTGCTTGAGGTCAGGGATACTGATTCCCCCAGATTTTCTTTTGTTGCTGAGAATAATTTTAGCTATCCTGGGTTTTTTGTTGTTCCAGATGAATTTGATAATTGCTCTTTCTAACTCTGTGAAGAATTGAGTTGGGATTTTGATGGGTATTGCATTGAATCTGTATATTGCTTTTGGCAAAATGGCCATTTTAACTATATTGATTCTACCGATCAATGAGCATGGGAGGTTTTCCCATTTTTTGAGGTCTTCTTCCATTTCCTTCTTCAGAGTCTTGAAGTTCTTGTCATAGAGATCTTTCACATGTTTGGTAAGAGTCACCCCAAGATACTTTTGAGGCTATTGTGTTTGAGGCTATTGTGAAGGGGGTCATTTCCCTAATTTCTTTCTCAGCCTGCTTATCCTTTGAGTATAGGAAGGCCACTGATTTGCTTGAGTTGATTTTATAACCTGCCACTTTGCTGAAGTTGTTTATCAGCTGTAGGAGCTCTCTGGTGGAGTTTTTTTGGTCACTTAGGTAGACTATCATGTCGTCTGCAAATAATGATAGTTTGACTTCCTCCTTTCCAATTTGTATCCCTTTGACCTCCTTATGTTGTCGAATTGCCCGAGCTAATACCTCAAGTACAATATTGAAAAGATAAGGAGAAAGGGGGCAGCCTTGTCTGGTCCCTGATTTCAGTGGGATTGCTTCAAGTTTCTCTCCATTTAGTTTGATGCTGGCTACCGGTTTGCTGTATATTGCTTTTACTATGTTTAGGTATGGGCCTTGAATTCCTGTTCTCTCCAAGACTTTAAGCATGAAAGGATGCTGAATTTTGTCAAATGCTTTTTCAGCATCCAATGAAATGACCATGTGGTTTTTTTCTTTGAGTTTGTTTATGTAGTGGATTGTATTGATGGATTTCTGTATATTGAACCAACCCTGCATTCCCGGGATAAAGCCTACTTGATCATGGTGGATGATCGTTTTGATGTGTTCTTGGATTCGGTTGGCAAGAATTTTATTGAGTATTTTTGCATCGATGTTCATAAGGGAAATTGGTCTGAAGTTCTCTTTCTTTGTTGGATCTTTGTGTGGCTTTGGTATCAGCGTAATTGTGGCTTCGTAGAAGGAATTGGGTAGAAGGAACACTACCCAATTCCTTCTACGATCCTGGTTTAATTTTGGTAATTGGTATCTGTCTAAGAAAATGTCAATTTCCTCCAGATTCTCCAGTTCTGTTGAGTACAGGTTTTTGTAGTAGGATCTCATGATTTTTTGAATTTCCTCGGTTTCTATTGTGATATCTCCGTTTTCATTTCTAAATTTATTAATTTGGATACTTTCTCTATGCCCTTTGGTTAGTCTGGCTAAGGGTTTATATCTTGTTGATTTTTTCAAAGAACCAGCTTTTGGTCTTGTTGACACTTTGTATGGTTCTCTTGGTTTCTACTTGATTGATTTCAGCCCTGAGTTTGATGATTTCCTGTCTTCTCCTCCTCCTGAGTGAATTAGCTTCTTCTTGTTCCATGGTTTTCAGTTGTTCTGTTAATCTTCTAGTGTAAGCTCTCTCGAATTTCTTTTTGAAGACACTCAAAGCTATGAGTTTTGCTCTTATCACTGCTTTCATTGTGTCCCATAGATTTGTTTATGTTGTGCCTTCATTTTCATTAAATTCTAAGAAATCTTTGATTTCTTTCTTTATTTCTTCCTTGACCAAGGTATCATTGAGTAGAGTATTATTCAGTTTCCATGTGTATGTGGGCTTTCTGTTGTTTTTACTGTTACTAAAGACCATATTTACTCCATAGTGATCTGATAGGAGGCATGGGATTATTTCAATCTTCTTATATTTGTTGAGGTCTGTCTTGTGACCAACTATCTGATCTATTTTGGAGAAGGTACCATGAGGTGCTGAGAAAAAGGTATATTCTTTTGCTTTGGGATGAAAAGTTATATATATATATATATATATATATATATATATATATATATATATGTGTGTGTGTGTGTGTGTGTGTGTGTGTGTGTGTGTGTGTGTGTTAAATCCGATTGGTTCAAAGCTTCAATTAGTTTCATTGTCTCCCTGTTTAGTTTATGTTTTCCTGATTGGTCCATTGGTGAAAGTGGAGTGTTGAAGTCACCCACAATTATTGTGTTAGGTGCAATGTGTACTTTGAGCTTTAGTAATGTTTCTTTTATGAATGAGGGTGCCCTTGTATTTGGGGCATAGATGTTCAGGATTGAGAGTTCCTCTTGTTGGATTTTTCCTTTGACCAGCAAGTAGTGACCTTCCATGTCTCTTTTGATGACATTAGGTTGAAATTAGAATGGCAACTCCGGCTTGTTTCCTGGGACCATTTGCTTGTAGAATTGTCTTCCAGCCTTTTACTCTAAGGTAGCTTTTGTCTTTGCCATTGAGGTGTGGTTTCTGTAAGCAGCAAAATGTGGGGTCCTGTTTACGTAAGCAGTCTGTTAGTCTATGTCTTTTTATTGGGGAATTGAGTCAATATCCCAGACTTTAAACTCTACTACAGAGCAATAGTGATAAAAACTGCATGGTATTGGTACAATATCAGGCAAGCGGATCAATGGAATAGGATTGAAGACCAGAAATGAACCAACACACCTATGGTCACTTGGTCTTCGACAAAGGGGCTGAAAGCATCCAGTGGAAAAAAGATAGTCTTTTCAACAAATGGTGCTGGTTCAATTGGAGGTCAGCATGCAGAAGAATGCACATCGATCCATTCTTATCTCCTTGTACCAAGCTCAACTCCAAATGGATCAAGGATCTCCACATAAAACCTGACACACTGGAACTAATTGAAAAAAAAAAACTGCGGAAGACCCTGGAGGACATGGGCACAGGGGAAAAGTTCCTGAATAGAACACCAATAGCTTACACTCTAAGATCAAGAATTGACAAATGGGACCTCATAAAACTACATAGTATCTGTAAGGCAAAGGATACCGTCAAAAGGACAAAACGTTAACCAACAGACTGGGAAAGAATCTTCACCAACCCTAAATCCGATAGAGGGCTAATATCTAATATATACAAAGATCTAAAGAAAGTAGAACCCAGAGATCCAAATAACCACATTAAAAAGTGGGGTACGGAGCTAAACAAAGAATTTTCACATGAAGAACTTTGGAGAGCTGAGAAACACCTTAAGAAATGTTCAACATCATTAATCATTAGGGAAATGCAAATCAAAACAACCCTGATATTTCACCTCACACCAGTCAGAATGGCTAAGGTCAAAAACTCAGGAGACAGCAGGTGTTGGCGAGGATGTGGAGAAAGAGGAACACTCCTCCACTGCTGGTAGGATTGCAAGATGGTGCAACCACTCTGGAAATCAGTCTGGCGGTTCCTCAGAAAACTGGGCATGTCACTTCCTGAGGACCCTGTTATACCACTACTGGGCATATATCCAGAGGATTCTTCAGCATGCAATAAGGACACATGCTCCACTATGTTCATAGCAGCCCTATTTGTAGTAGCCAGAAGCTGGAAAGAACCTAGATGTCCTTCAGCAGAGGAATGGATACAAAAAAAATGTTGTATATTTAGACAATGGAGTACTATTCAGCCATTAGAAACAATGAATTCATGAAATTCTTAGACAAATGGATGGAGCTGGAGAACATCATACTAAGTGAGGTAACCCAGTCTCAAAAGATCAATCATGGTATGTACTCACTAATAAGTGGATATTAGCCTAGAAACTTTGAATATCCAGGATATAATCCACAAATTAAATGATGTCCAAAAAGAATGGAGGAGTGGTCCCTGGTTCTGGAAAGACTCAGCGCAAGAGTATAGGGGAATTCCAGAATAGGGAAGTGGGAAAGGGTGGATGGAAGAATAGGGGGACGGAAGAGGGTTTAAGGGACCTGTGGGGAGTGGGGACCCAGAAAATGGGAAATCATTTGCAATGTAAATAAAAAAATAAAATAAAATATGAGAACAAAAAAAATGTAAAAAAAAAAAAAAAAAAAAAAAAAAGACTGCATATACCAGGCCAGATTACAATACTCAGCAAAGCATTCAACCACGTTAAATATTGAAGAAAAGATATTCCATGCTAAATATAATTTTAAACAATATGTAACTACACATATAGCCATATATATGAGGGAATAGACGGAAAAAGTCCCAAGTTATTAAAATTTAGGAAAGGAATAATCTCACATCAGCAAAACAAAAGATTGGAAGAATGTGTACTGATAAAAACACACCCACACCTATACATTCAAAAATATTTCCTCTCCCATCTCATCCACTATAGCTTCCAGGCCTCAACCCAACCATGACCAAAAACAAAAACAAAAACAAAACCCAGCTATTAACAAACATTGATCTTTGACACAACTCATTATCACTTGTTTAAATTTGCCAATGATAAGAAGCAAATAAATAAAATGAATACAAGCATGTTCCTCCTTTTGATCCATGCAAGGAATACACCTTAACATTAAATGTACATAGTACCACTGTCTCAGGGTAAATGCATGAAAAAAGCATTACAAGAAAATTGACCTGAAAACCAAGCTGTAATGCCCACGTTTATATCTTAAAAAAATGACATCAAGCCAATGTAATGCCCACGTTTATATCTTAAAAAAATGACATCAGCAAAAGAAACGGGAAGGACAATGAATATTAAACAAAGGAAAAATAATGAAGATAACATGCCAACTCTTGATATCTACACTACAAAGAAAAGGACAGCATCCTTTGTAACGGAAACAGCGATACTGATTAAATCAGACCATGGCTATCAGATACTAATGGTAGGATTCAACTCCCTACTCTCCACAGTGGAAGGGTCATTGAGGCAAAAATTAAAGCAGTGAATTATTGGATCTAACTGATGTTATGAATCAAATTAATTTAAGAAATATGTAAAGAACATTACACCAAAAACCTTAAGAATGTATTTGTTTTTCAGCATCTCACAGAATTTTCTTCAAAATTTAACTACTCAGAAACAAAGCCAATCTGAATAGATACAAGAAAATTGGAATAACATATTAAACATATAAGAGACCGAATTAAAATTGAACATCATCAAAAACAGCTAAGAAGAGAAACCTTTCAATCTCTTGGGAAGCAAACAAGATTTAGTTTAATGAAATAATTGATTGCAAAATTATGAAATCAAAATCCTTCACTAAGCATGCTGCATTAGGAATATCCAGGTTAGAACTCATTCCTGAATGTCTTGGTATTAAAGCCCAGGCCCCTTGTATATGAAGTCCAGGATTTTAATACCAAGAACATCCATTTTAAAGCTGCCTAAATGAGGCCTGCTGCACTGGGAATGTCATGATTAGGCCAATATTCCTAATATCTGCTCAGCAGGAACATCTGTGCATAACAACTAGATGGATAAAGGCAAGCTGGAGAATGCAATCAACAATAGTCAGGGCGGTATGGCACACTTATAGCAAACCTATCTTATTCTAGCAATCTCTATGTAACCTAAAACAACCTCAGTAGTAGACTGTCAATTAAATCCAACCTTATTGATATGATAATATCTGCAAAGAAGAAAAGAATGCATCCCTCAAAGAAATACAAGAAAATACATTTAAAAAGATAGAGGTCTTTAAAAGGGAGACTAATAAATTATTTAAAGATATACAGGAAAATACAAGTAAAGTGTCAAAGGAAATAAAAAACACAGTTAAAGACCTGAAAACAGAAATAGTAGAACAAAAGAAAACCTAATCTCCTGGAATTCTTGTTATCAAAAACTTAGGAAATAGACAGGATATACAGAGGCAAGTGTTGTTAAATGAATATATTAGATGGAAGAGAAAATCTCAGGCATTGAATATATGATAGAAAAAATGGACATAATTTTCATAGAAAATATTAAATCTAAAATATTCCTGACACATAATATCCAGGAAATCTGGGATACAATGAAAACTCCTACTCAAAGAATACTATGCATTAACAAGGAAAGGGTCCTAGATTTAAGAACCAAAAATATTTTTTAAAAATTATATGAGAAAATTTTCTTACCTAAAGAAAGAAATGTATATAGATGTACAATATACTTATAGAACACTAATTAAAATGGTATACATTAGAAAATTCTTCTGCCAAAAAATAACTAATACAATAAATTACATTTTTGGAATTTATTACAAAAAATTAGAAAAATTCTGTATATTCTGTATATATATACAGAACCGAGAAGACATTTTAAATCTGCAAGAAGAACACTTAAAACAAAAACATACAATGCTGACCTATCAGAATTACACCAGAATTCTCCACAGAGATTCTAAAGCTAGAAAATCCTATAAACATGTCCTACAATCTCTTAGAAGGCAAACTAGGCTCCTATATCCAGCAAGACTTTCAATCCACAAAGATAGAGAAAACAAGATTTTCCAAGACAAAACTGAATTTAAATAATATTTATCCAAAAATCCAGTTTTACAGAATTTTTTATGAAAACTTACAACTTAAAAAGCTTAAATACACACATAAAAATAAAATAAAAAGTAATTCCTCTTAGCAAAAACAAACTACAGGAAACACCCTCTACCCATGCAAACACACCCGTGTACACATACTCCAAACAACAACAACAACAACATCCAAATAATAGGAATTAACAATTGGTCATTAACATAACTAATTATCTTAATACACTATTCCCTCAAAAAATACAGAGTTTATCAGAATGGATATGTAAACTGATTCATCATTCTGTTGCATACAAAAACCACATGTAACTAAAAAGATAGATATTACCTTAGAGTAGGCAATTGTCAAAACTTTTTCCAAGTAAAGGGAGATAGGAAGCAACTTGGAGTAGCCATTCTGATATCTAATATTATACATGTTTAACAAAAAATAATCAAAAGTGATAGGGAAAACCACTTGATACTCATCAAAAAAAATACACTAAGATGACACCTCATACCGAATATTAGTGCCCCAAATGCATAGGCAACCACATTTGGAATAAAGCTTTTCTAAAGCTTAAACTATACATTGAACCCTATACATTATTAGTGAAAAACTCAACTCTCTACACTCAAAGACAGACAAATCATATAATAAGACCTGAATTGGGCACCAGATATGGTTGCATATTCAGATTTATTGCAGGGGAATGTGAACTCTACTCAGGCAGACTAAACATGGAAAGCTAATGTGCATTTCATCAAATACCTGTATGTGTTTCTAGGTTTTTGAGAAGTGATGAAACAATATTCAAGGGTGAGAAAATGCAATCTAAGTTGGGATCCTTAGCCTAAGGAAAAATCTACTCAGACTAAAGGCAAAGCGAGGGTCCAGTCATTCCTGAAAACCATGTAGAATCAGGAATGGTGGGGCCCTGCAGGCTTATGAGGACAAGTCTTAGACTGCAGGGAACAAGCAACTTCAGCTTAGCTCAGAGGAAAATGAGTAGAAGTGAAGAAGGGCTCTTTGTGTGAGACTTAGGCAACACTTCTGTACAAGGAAGACTTCCTCCTTATTCGCCAAAGCAAATCTTGATGAGAGTGAGAGAGTACTTGCTTGTCCATATTACTTATTGGTAGTAGAAGATGGATGAATAAAATGTTCTCAAAGTAGACTAGAGATTAAATATCTTTGGCAGCAAAGAAAGCACAGGAGAAAAGGTTATTGGATAAACCCTCAGGGACAATCTAGATATGTTAATAGCACAGAGAACTCTAAGTTCTATGCTATGTGACTACTAGTCATGTTCTACTTGTATGCAGAAGTCATGTTCCAGGTCACGAATCTGGTCATGAATAGGTGAAATGCCAACCATTCTCATTTATGATATACAGAGCTTTCTGAATTTACCCAACCTTACCATGTTTCATGCAAAATCCACAATGCAGACAAAAGTTAACAGAGAAATAATAAAATTAAAAGTTTTATGAATCACATGGACTGGTTAGATATCTCCAGAATATTTCATCCAAACACAAAGGAATACAGGATCTTCTCAGTACCTCATGGAGATTTCTCTGAAGCTGACATATATTTGGTGACCAAGAAAATTATAACAGATATATGAGAACTGAAATAATCCTTTATATCTTACCATAATTCTGTGGATTATAGCTGGACTTCAAAAATAACAGAATTTGTTAAAACTGAACAACTCTAATCACTGACTACAGATTCAGGGAAAATACAATTCATAGAAATTTTAGAATTTCATGAAGTTGAAGACACAGCATATTAAAAAGTATAGGACACTGTTAAAGCCAAGCTAAATGCTCATAAAAAATGAGTACTTTCATAAATTCATTAAATATTTCTTTTAATAGCAATTCAAAAGTATACTTAAATCTTCGAAAAATAGAGAAGTAAAAATACTGAGGGTGAAAAATACAAGAAAAAAATCAAATTCAGGGCAAAAATCAATAAACAAGAAACACAGAAGAATGATATATAATCAACAAAATTGAGACATGAAAAAATCAACTAGACAAATTCCTAGCCAAACTAAATAGTAAACAGACAATATCCAGATTAACAAAGTCCAAAATGAAAAGGGAGCATAAGTATACACATTGAACATAGTGAAACAGGTGTCTTGTTATATGTTGGATCCAATTTTGGATATATGACCAAGAGCTGGGTCTCAGATAGCACTATGTTCAATTTTCTGAGGAACCACCAGACTGATTTCCAGAGTGGTTGTACCAGGTTGCAATTTCACCAACAATGTAGGAGTGTTCCTTGTTCTACACATCCTTACCAGCATCTACTGTTACCTGAGTTTTTGATCGTAGCCATTCTGACTGGTGCGAGATGGAATCTCAGGGTTGATTTGATTAGAAATTCCCTGATGACTAAGGATATTAAACATTTCGTTTGGTACTTCTTGTCAATTAGAGTTTGCTCAGTTGATTATTCTTTGTTTATCTCTGTATTCCATTTTAAATAGGGTTACTTGATTTTTTGAAGTCTAGTTTCTTGAGTTCTTTGTATGTATTGGATATTAGCCCTCTATTGGATGTAAGATTGGTAAAGATCTTTTTCCAAACTGTTGGTTGCTATTTTGTCCTACTTACAGTGTTCTTTTCCTTATAGGAGATTCAAAATTTTGTGAGATCTTATTTGTCACTTTTTGATCTTAGAGCACATGTTCATAACAGCTTTATTTATAGTAGCCAGAAGCTGGAAAGAACTAGATGCCCTTCACAAAGAATGGATACAGAAAGTGTGGTACATTTTCACAACTGGGTACTACTCAGCTATTAATATAAAGAATTCATGAAATATTTAGACAAATGGATGGAATTAGAAAGTATCATCCTGGGTGAGTTAAACCAATCACAAAATAACACACATAGTATACACTCACTTATAAATGGATATAACCAAGATCCAATTTACAGACCTCATAAAGCTCCAGAAGAGGGACAGCAAAAGCATAGGTGCTTCAGTCCTTCTTAGAAGGGGTAACAAAATATGCGAATAAATATGGAGATGAAATATGGAGCATAGACGGGAGGAAATGCTATCCAGAGACTGCCCCACCTGGGGATTCATCCCATATACAGTCACCAAACAGCGAACCTATTGTAGATGCCAAGAAGGGAATGCTGACAGGACCCTGATATAGTTGTTTCCTGAAAGGCTCTGCCAGAGCCTGGCATATACAGAGGTGGGTGCTCACAGCCAACCACTGACCTGATCATAGGGTCTCCAGTGTAGCAATTAGAGAAAGGACTGAAGTTGCTAAAGGGGTTTGCAACCCCATAGGAAGAACAACAATATCTACCAACCAGAGCTCCCAAGATCTAGACCAGCAAACAAGGAATACATATGGAGAAACCTATGGCTCCATTCATGTATGTAGCAGAGGATGGCCATGTTTCTGTAAGGCAAAGGACATTGTCAAAAGGACAAAACAGCAACCAAATTATTGGGAAAAGATCTTTACCAACACTACATCTGAGTGTTGGCTTATATCCAAGATATACAAAGAACTCAAGAAGGTAGACTCCAGAGAGCCAAATATCCACCATAAAAATGGGGTACAGAGATAAACAAAGAATTTTCATCTGAGGAATATTGAATGGCTAAGAAGCACCTAAAGAAATGTTCAATAGCCTTAGTCACAAGGGAAATGCAAATCAAAACGACCCTGAGATTTCAGCTCACATCAGTCAGAATGGCTAAGATCAAAAAGTCAGGAAAAAACACATGCTGGTGAGGATGTGGAAAAAGAAAAACACTCCTCCATTGCTGGTGGGCTTGCAAGCTGTTACTAACACTCTGGAAGTCAGACTGGTCGTTCCTCAGAAAACTTGGAATAGAACTTCCAGAAGAAGCCACTATACCACTCCTAGGCATATACCCAAAGGATTCCCCAGCATGTAATAAGGATTCATGCCCCACTATGTTCATAGCAGCCCTATTTATAATAGTAAGAAGCTGGAAACAACCCAGATGTTCCTCAGTGGGGGAATGGATACAGAAGATGTTGTACATATACACAATGGACTACTATTTAGCCATTAGAAACAATGAATTCATGAAATTCTTAGACAAATGCATGGACCAGGAGAACATCACCCTAAGTGAGGTAACCCAGTCTCAAAAGAACACTCATGGTATGCATTCACTGATAAATGGATATTAGCCTAGAAGCTTGGAACACCCAAGACACAATCCACATATCAAATGATGCCCAAGAAGAAGGAAGGAGTGGCCCTCAGTCCTGCAAAAGCTCAGTGCAGCAGTGTCGGGGAATTCCAGGACAGTGAAGTGGGAAGGGGTGGATTGGGGAACAGGGGGATGGAAGAGGCCTATGGGATTTTTGGGGAAGGGGGATCCAGGAAAGGAAAACTCACTTGAAATGTAAATAAAGAATATATCAAATTAAAAAAAGAAAGCAATTCTTAGGTTCATACAGAAAAGCAAGAAAAAAGACAAAAATAAACAAAGAAACAAAACAGGATTGTTAAAACAAATCCTGTAAATTATAGATCTTCTGAAAGAATCATGTGTCAAGCTATTTGACAAATCAATAGTGGTGGAAGAAAAAAAATGCATGGTATTGGTATCAATGGGCTGAATCAAAGACCCAGACACAAAATAAAGCCATGTGAAAATTTGAGTTTTGACAAGGAATCCAAAATCATACAATGGTAGCAAGAAAGCTTCTTTAATAAAATGTGCTGGTGTAATTGGATCAATATTTATCACTCTGAACAATTCTCCAGTGAAAATGATCAAGAACCTCAACATAAAACTAAATACACTAAATGTAATGAAAGAGAAGGTTAGAAATAGCCTTTAACTTATTGAAACTGGAAGCATTTTTTTTCTGAACAGAACATCAATATCACAGGTTCAAAGATAAACAATTGATAAATAGGGACTCATGAAACTGAAAGGCTTCTGTAAGGCAAAGAACACTGTCAATAGGACATCTTAGAGATTGCAAAAGTTGTATCTGCAAATTTACATATGACAGATAATTAATTACATTACATAATATCAATAATATTCAAAGAACTCAGGAAATTGGACATTAACAAACCAAATAACTGATTTAGAAATGGGTTATAGAGCTAAACAGAATTCTCAACAGAGGATTCTTGAATGATAGCGTAACACTGAAAAACTTTTCAACATCCTTAGTCATCATAGTAATGTATATGAAAGCAACCTAGAGATTCCATCTTATATACACCAAAGTGGCTGAGATCAAAAACTCTCATGACAGCCCATTCTTGTGAGGAGGTGGACAAAGGGAAATACTCCTCAATTGCTGACCCTTTGTGTATTTAGAGAATGAGTCACCAACTAAAGACCATACATGAGCTGCACCAAGGGCCACATCACAGGTAAAGCAGACATGCATCTCAATATCCATGACTGCTTTGTCTGGTTTCATTAGGAGAAGATGTGCCTGACACTGAAAAAACTTGTGCAAGGGTGGAGGGATAACCAGGGAGACCCAACTTTCAAAGATGAAGTGGAAGAAGATAAGAGAAGGGATTCCTTGAAAGGAGCCCTAAGAATGATTCATTATTGGAATGCAAATGAATAAAAAAATAAACAAATGCATACATACAAAAACAAATAATATATTTGAATCAGGATCAAGTCAGATAGAATATTTCACTACGTATTCATTATAGTACTTGTGTTTTAGTTAGAGCAATAGGACACTGAAGAATTTCAAGCTATACAATTTACAGAGAACAAAGTAAAAGCAACATTATTTATATATGGTATGATTGTAAATACATGTGACCATAAATATTCCACTAGAGAACTCCTGAAGCTGATAAAAATTATCAGCAAAGTGGCTGGAAACAAGATTAACAAAGACACACACACACACACACACACACACACACACACAGAAGATTCCCTATACACAATGTCAAATTGAATGAAGAAGAAATTAGAGAAAAAACACCCTTCATAATAAACTTAAATAATTCAAAATATCTTATGGGATCTAAAACAAAACAAATGAAAGTCTTGTAAGAAAAACATAAACCTCAAAACTTTGAAGAGATTTATTTAAATAGTATCAAAAGTTTGAAAGATCTCCCAATGTCCTGAATCAGTTGAATAACAATAAAATAGCCATCCTTTCAACTTCAATTTATGGACTCAAACAATTCCATCAAAATGCCAACAAAATTTTTTACAGACCTTGATAGAACATATCCTAATTTGATGTATTACACCAGATATCTTGAACAATAACAGAACTGCTGGGTGAATCACCATTTCTGATTTCAAGTTGTACTGTAGAACTTTAGTACTAAAAGATGCATGATATTTGTATAAAGATGGGAATATTGGTCAATGGAGTGGAATTGAATATGAGAGATGAATTCATATACCTATGGACCCTTGGTATTGCATAAAGAATCCAGAAATATGCACTTGGGAAGGAAGGCTTCTTTAAGAAATGCTGTGGGTTAAATTGGATGTCTGATTATAGAATATAATGGATTTGAATTTATCCCCATACACAATTCTTCTGTCTAATTGAATCAATAAATTCAGCATAACATATGACCCATTGTACCTGAGTATAAGGGAATGGCCAAAGGAAACCATTGACAGAAGACATGGCTTTCTGAACAAAAGACCAATAAGCAGGCACTAACTCCAACAACTCATAATGGGTCATTATATAACTGAACATCTTCTTTAATGCAATGCACATCAAAATTATACACCACAGCCTAAAGACTGGTAAATCTTTTTACCCCCTTTGCATTCAAAGGAGTACTAATATCCAAAGTATAGAATGACCTCTGGGAACCAGATAACAGCAACAAAAACAACAACAACAACAACAACAAAACAAATTAAAATTTACGTACAGAATTAAACAGGGAATTCTAAAAGGATTATCTCAAATGGCTGTGAAACACTTAAAAAAGAGTTTCACCATCCTCAGTCATTATAAAAATGAAATTCAAGTCCATTTAGAGATTCCATCTTTACCTGTCATAATGACTCAATGCAATAACACAGTTGATAGCTCATGTAAGCCAGCATATGGGGCAAGGGGAACATGTCTCCATTGCTGATTTTGGGAGACCAAACTGTGGGAAGCCAGATTTTCAACAGATTTCACCTTGAGAATTCACTGACCTTTCAGTTTAAAATCGAACCACCCTCTCCTTCACACAAGGCTGATCATGAGGATCAACTGATCCTTATCTTGGCTGAACACCAGGGGTTGTCTAGGCAGAACCAGCATTCCAGAAAAACTGCTAGATGTTTCAAGTTGCAATCAGCATCCACCCCAGATGACCTTCCCTCTTTCTGTGCCTTTAGCATTCCCCCTCAGCCCGTCCCTACTTTCTCTCATGGTGTGTTCATAACTAGGTGTTCGGCCTTTGATTAAATGGGCCTTGACAAGATACCCTTTTTGATTGGTCTCACTCTCTTTTCTCTCCCGTTTCTCTTTCAGGCTTGGTCCTCCTCGACTCCCCAAAAAGCTAGGTACCACGTGATGGGATAGCTCATAGGAATATAAACTTATAAAACACCTATGAAATAATTATGAAAATTTCTGAAAGAACAGAATAGATCTCTTGCCAAACTCAGCTCTCCTACTCTTGTATATTTGTCTAATACTCTCTCATATCACAAGGACAATTGTTGAACTATGTTTTTATGTCTAAAATCAAAAATGACAGAAACTGAAAGCAAATAGATGTATTTCAACTGCAGCGTGCATAAATAAAATGGTATATATTTATACAATAAAGTATTATTTAGTTGTTAAAACAAAATGAAAACAGAAAATTTTCTGACAAATGGTTGGAACTAAACATCATCCTGAGTCAGACCAACCCACATCTAGAAAGCAGATGCAATATTATTCAAGTAAAAGTTGATATTAGTTGTTAATAAATGATAAATATAAATGAAGAACTGATTCAGAGAGGTTAGATAATGAAGAAGTCTAGCAGCAGGGGAGCATGAATCTAAAAGCACTGAAAAATAGAATAGGTCTTTTTGTTATTGAGGGAAGAAGAAGACAGTAGAGCAAGTGGTCTGATGTGCGTTATGGAAGGAGAGTGAAGAGTGAACAACTAGAATTTGAATGTATTTGGTTGACCATATGGAAATACAACACAGTAGAACCATTATGGAATCTATGAGAATGGCCCTAGTGAACACCTCTACTAATTGAGATTAGAGAGGTTAAACTTGTGCTCATTGGCAACCAGGAAAATGGTGTGCTGGGTTAAAATTGCTTGAGTTGTTGATTGAGCAGGTGACAAGAAAATCTGTGAACAACCCATGTTGATGCTTGATCAGACTCTCACTATCTAAAACCTGACAGCATGGCCCCATTGCTTATGACAACTTTGACTCTAGTTACTGAATGTGGAAAGGTGTAGTCGCTATGGGTTAGAAATATTATTCTACAGGTTATACAAAGATAAACACAGATGATTCAACATCCTCTCAACTTTTCACCTATAATATGTCCAGGTTGCAAGATGTGCTGGGGCAATGGTAGTACATACCTAGCTGAAATGACCAGCCAATTGATTTATGATTAAATGACTGATATCATTTGATATCCACTCTACAAGGTGTCCATGCCCAATCCTACTTGGATGGTCATAACCCGGACAATAGATATTCCAGAGAACTATCAAACCTCAAATAGTAGAGTACTATTTGAGGACACAGCTATACCACTCCTGTGCATATATCCAGATATGCTCTAACATTTAATAAGTCCACATGCTCTACTAGGTTCATAACAGCTATATTTATAATAGCCAAAAGATTGAAGGAACCCAAATGTCCCTCAACAGAAGAATGGGTACAGAAAATGTGGCACTTTT